>NC_140951.1:48012097-48179597 GCF_014529385.1 Adiantum capillus-veneris | reverse complement strand
CCTTGCGTCGCCGAACCTCGTGGGGGTATTAGGGTCCGTTTAGGGCCAAAACCCTAAACCTGCAAAAATACACAGCAGGCTGTAATTTACTGTTTCGGGCTCCGTTTCGCGTGCCGGTCGCATCCGTAGCAAGTCCTCGAGCTCCCGCACCTGTAGGGCTACTTGCCCTTTGAATCGGACGAGATTTCGAACGTGAAACCTCTCCGAATCACCTCTACCTGCGGGGGATTAGCCGCTAGCTAATCCAGTACCTGTGCAAGAGGCTCTTGCCTTGGCAATCGCGTATGAACCCACACAACTGTACATTGGTCAATTGTAAAGCCCACTAGAGGGGCATAACATACTGCCAAAGGGGAGAGAGAGGGAAATGCATAGCGTGCAGGGCATCACTCCTGGCACCGCACTGTGCATAAGAGGGAAAGCAAGCACTCCATAGCTCTTAACCTGTGACAAAATCTGAAAATGAGCCTCTCCCAGCTTAAAATTCAGCGCCCCCTTCTCTTGCATGAGGAAAGTGCACCAGAAGGTGCCACTTGGCACATTTATAAGCATTTTCCCGTTTCGGGGTTGCCGCCTAAAAATCTCCCAACCGGTTGCCCAGTTGACTTCACGGCAGAGTAAGAAAATGTTCCCTTTGTCATTCCGGAGGTAATGACGCCAACACATTTTCAGGTCCCAAAATAGCAGTTCCCTAAATTTTAGGAGATGCTGCCATTGTATCTTTCTAGGTCATCCGACCCTCTTTGTACACTACGGCCACATCCAGAACTGAAATGTAGCCTCTGTAGCAAAGGATTCCAATTTGGCTAGTCAATAACCCCACTTTGGCTAACCATAGTCCTTGTCCAATTTTTGTGCTCTCTTGCCCTCAGGCCTGGACTCCCTCTGGACAGTTCCACAGTAGCTATGCAATGCAGGGCGGGCAGATTTCCCGAGGGGTGTTTCCAAAAAGTGAAAGTAAATAGATAATAAGAAAGAAATCAACAAAAAGAATAGATAGTAGTCACACGCTGGTGACATACCCCCCTCTTGAAATCTCAAACGTCCTCGTTTGCATCTATGTCGTACATGCTCACGGTCGACACTGATGTATTCAACACCTGTCGACACATGTACAACACATACATGCTCATTGTCAACCCTGGTGTGTTCAACACCTCGTCGACACATGTATTGCCTGCGTGTGAACCCTGTCCCAATGACATAGTGGTAGCTTCGCACTCTGCCATTGCTTTGAGTCACTAACTTTCCAATGACAAAATGGTAGCTGCACATTTTGCCACTGTCTTATAGTACACGTTGGATCCCGTAACACTTTCGAGCATACCCAAACCGACAGTTTAAGAATGCAGTTACACATGTACTCTTTAATAGAAGCAATTACTGTATCCTTGACAAACTGACAAGAAATACTCAGTTCTATAGCACTAACCAAACTTTTGGACATTCCATAAGAGCAATTGCCAAACTGACAATCTGTACAGCTCTAACATTCATGTAACAGGTATTTCATTTGAGCTCATTTCTTTCAGAAGCCATTGTCACACTGACAATCCATGTAGCTTTGAAACTCAAGGGGTGAAGGTAGGTTGCAAACCGAAGGCTTCAACGTAAAGTGATAACACAGTTGGTGACTCTGCAAGTTCACCTTCTTCCATCCACTTAGCATCCATTGGTGGATAGTTTCTGAACTTTACCAAGTAACGCCTAGCAACCTTGCCTTTCACTTTCCTTTCTTTGTGTGCCAAAATCTGTTCAGGGACCAAGATCTCGTCAAGTTCCTCGACTTCCGGCTGATCTTCAACTGGCATATCTCCTGGCACATTGCCCACATAGGGTCTGAGAATACTCACATGAAACGCATTGTGAATCTTCAAAGTGTCAAGCAATTTCAGCCTATATGCAACATCACTGATTATGTCGCATAATTGAAAAGGCCCATAGTAACGCATGCTGAGCTCTGGAAACAGTCTTTCCTTGCCCTTCATCTTCTTTAACCTTGCCTTTTCAAAGCGCAGAAGCACCCAATCACCCAGTGAATATACCACTTCACGACGGTGACGATCAGCTGCTTTCTTTTGCTTTGCCTGAGTCTTCTCTAAGGCCACTTTGACCTTCTTGTATATTTCATCCATGTCCTGAACATACTTATCTGCTTCAAATATCTTGTCCTTTGTGTCCAGTATGGGAGGGACTTTCTTGCCACCTTCAACTATCTCAAAAGGTGCCTTGCCAGTTGATGAATGCACTGTATTATTGTATGCATACTCCACCAATGGCAAATACTGCTCCCACTTTCCTTTATGCTCTTACACATAACACTTCAGCAGATCTAGGACAGTAGAATTGGTATTCTTGTTCAGTGCACGGTAGTCTATGCACATACGCCATGAGCCATCCTTTTTCTGCACCAACAACAGTGGAGAACAGAATGGAGATGAACTGGGCTCAATCAGCCCATTTTCTAACAGCTCCTGTACTTGGCCCATTATCTCTTTCTACTGAGCCGCCCTAACCCTGTACGGAGGCTTATTTGGTGGGCTACTGCCTAGCACCAAATCTATCGCATCGTCCTCGGGTCTCTCTGGCGGTAATTGAGACGGTAATGAATCGGAAAAACAGTCACTATACTGTTGTAAAAACATTGACCTTTCTTTATCTGGCACAGATAAATTTGATTCATCACAATCTGACACTTCACGTGCAAAAACCAAGTACGCAGAAAGATGCTTTTTCATTACAGAAGTAATAGCTGAAGCTGATACAGTGGGAATAGACTCCCCTTTAAGCTTTACATCAAGAATGTGAGTTTTTCCCCTGCTCTGTACAGTGATCTTTTTGTTGTAGGCATCCATGATTCCATGTACACGAAACAACCAAGGAATAATGTCACCAGCGTGTGACTACTATCTATCCTTTTTGTTGATTTCTTTCTTATTATCTATTTACTTTCACTTTTCGGAAACACCCCTTGGGAAATCTAACTGCCCTACATTGCATAGCTAGTGTGGAACTGTCCAGAGGGAGTCCAGGCCTGAGGGCAAGAGAGCACTAAGGTTGGACAAGGACTATATGGTTAGCCAAAGTGGGGTCATTGACTAGCCAAATTGGAATCCTTTGCTACAGAGGCTACATTTCAGTTCTGGATGTGGCCGCAGTGTACAAAGAGGGTCGGATGACCTAGAAAGATACAATGACAGCATCTCCTAAAATTTAGGGAACTGCTATTTTGGGACCTGAAAATGTGTTGGCGTCATTACCTCCGGAATGACAAAAGAAACATTTTCTTACTCTGCCGTGAAGTCAACTGGGCAACCGGTTGGGAGATTTTTAGGCGGCAACCCCGAAACGGGAAAATGCTTATAAATGTGCCAAGTGGCACCTTCTGGTGCACTTTCCTCATGCAAGAGAAGGGGGCGCTGAATTTTAAGCTGGGAGAGGCTCATTTTCAGATTTTGTCACAGGTTAACAGCTATGGAGTGCTTGCTTTCCCTCTTATACACAGTGCGGTGCCAGGAGTGATGCCCTGCACGCTACGCACTGCCCTCTCTCTCCCCTTTGGCAATATGTTATGCCCCACTAGTGGGCTTTTCAATTGACCAATGTACAGTTGTGTGGGTTCATGCGCGATTGCCGAGGCAAGAGCCTCTTGCACAGGTACTGGATTAGCTAGCGGCTAATCCCCCGCAGGTACAGGTGATTCGGAGAGGTTTCACGCTCGAAATCTCGTTCGATTCAAAGGGCAAGTAGCCCTACAGGTGCGGGAGCTCGAGGACTTGCTACGGATGCGACCGGCACGCGAAACAGAGCCCGAAACAGTAAATTACAGCCTGCTGTGTATTTTTGCAGGTTTAGGGTTTTGACCCTAAACGGACCCTAATACCCCCACGAAGTTTCGGGACGCAAGGGGACCGTTGTACAGGCGATCTGGCGCATTTTCAGGGCTGAAAACAGAGAATTCAGCGTGCTGCAGATTCTCGCCAGGTTTTGCAAAGTGCCCGTATGCGTTGGGAAAGTCAGTCAATGCATGGGAATATTGATTGTGGAGGGTCCTAGTACAGTTATGCTGCCGAAATCGGACCGGAACACTTGAAATTCAGCCAAGTGTGTGCGGGGCAGCTTGTAGGGATCCACAGCGTTTATTCCCTCTTTTAAACAATAAAGAAATACCGAAAGGGGCGCCTAAGTTAGGGGCCAATCTGGTGTCGGTCTACTCATACAGGTGCAATCTAGCAGCCTGTATCCCTCTCCCCTTTGTTGTGTCTTGAAAGTACAGGTAAAGTGGACGACAAATTAAATGGGTGAAAGCTAAATCAAGGTTTAAAGTAAAGTCTACCGCCCTTTTTGGATTGAACAGGCCGTTTTCATGGTTCCATGGCCGGGATTAAATCACTTTTTCCCATAGAAGTGAGCCTTGGTCAGTTCGGGCTTGAAGACACAGGGGATCATAGACCAGACACAGGGAATTGCAATTATGGCTGACAAACCAGATGATGTGACTGAAGAGGTTTCCTCTTCACAAGGTCAACAGACACATGAAGTGGGTGAGTCCTCAAGACCACCACAGACGGATGATGATATATTCAGAACCCAGTTGGCTACTGCTGTGGCTATGTTCACACAAGTAATGCAGAACCCGAGGTTTTTAGCCTTTCTGCAACCTCCTGTTCCGTCTCAGTAAGTTGGGTCACTGGATCATATTCAAAAGCCTGTTAAGGCTCAAGCACATGTGATTCATACTGCACAGTCAATGGAAACACCTGTACACTTGACGAAGAACATGCAGTGTCCACAACCTGTGCCTAAGGTGCAAGAACAGGTGGCTGAGATGCCAGTCTTTCAAGCTGTACCAGTCCAGCCCGCCACCTTTCAGCAGACTATAGTTGGTTCTAATGGGTAGGGAAGCAACCTACAGGCTATGCAACAGGTGTTCCCACCACCTTCAGTACACCTTGGCTATTTTGGAGGTGGATCGGTATTCCAGAGCATGGCTGGTCATGCACCTGGAAATCAATTTTACACGCCAGGAACATTGTTCGGGAGTGCTCAAACGATGATGCCTAACCCCATGTATGGTGTCACAGGCATGCTACCAGGGTTTCAAAGCACTCAGGGCCAATTTGGGATGCCACAGGCAAATTTTGGTATGGCTGGAATTACAAATCAGCAGCCAAATATGGCATTTCCAGGTCAAGTTAATAGCGGCCAAGGAACACAGATGAACCCTAATAGTGTTCCCATGTTTCAATCACTTCCATATGACAATTTAACGCCGCTGGAGAGGCCAACTCCGTACAAAGAAGGTGGCAAAGGTGTGACTTTCAAGACCTTTACAGGATTTGATGACAGGAAGAAGGCTCTCTCATTCCTCCAGCAGTTTGACAAAGCCTATGCAGGGGGAAACTTTACGGAGGCTTCAAAGGTCCGCAAGGCAGCCACTTTCTTGACAGGGAATGCGGGACAATGGTGGACAACTTTATTGCTTCAAGGGCAAGCTCCGTCCACATGGATTTACTTCAAGCAACTTTTTGCAGCAACATGGTTATCTGATGACTTTGAAGCAAATGTCATGACAGAATGGCACCAGCTTAATACTACCACTTGCAAGAATCTGGATGATTACAATCAGAAGTTCTGGAAAGCTCTACTTCCAGTAACTTCCTATAGGTTTGTGCCATTGATAGAACAGATTGAAAAATACTGTTGTGGCCTACCCAAAGGATTGAGAAAATACTGCACGAAGACCAAAGTCACTACTGTGACGCAGCTCATCGAGGTAGCAAACACTGGCAATGGTTTGCTCAAGGGAGAAGATTGTGAATTCAATACTGGCGTCAAGGAAGGATCAGCCAAGAAAAATTCAGCGAAGAAGTATGTTCCCAAGGAGGCTCCGAAAGTGACTCAAGAGCCAGCCAACGCAGGGAAAGACAAAGCTACGGCTGAATAAGAAAAGGGACCAGCGAAGAAATGGAAAAGACGTTTTCCGCGCAAGTCGGAAGAGCAAAAGAAGGTCCTGAGGGCAGAGAACAAATGCTTTATCTGTGAGCAGGCTAGCCACATTGCTTACAATTGTCCTAGAAAGAAAAGGCCAACTGATTCTGAAGATAAGGAAGACAAGAAAGGAAAGAAGCCCATGGCTGGTCTAGTGCCAGATATGGTGGGCGACAAGCCAAATTCAGATGCAAGTGAGCTTTGCAGAGCATGGGGAAAGGTCAGGGATCAAAAAGTGCTTATCTTCTTTGATCCAGGTGCCAAAGCCAACTTCATTTCCCCAGAATTGGCTTCAAAGTTAGGAATCAGACCTGAAGAGACGGGGTATACAGCAGAGGCAGCTTTGGCATGTCCTGGCCATACAGAGGCTATGACACCCATCATCGGAAAGTTGCGCCTACATATCCAGTCCTATGTAGATGCTGAAGAATTTTACATCATGCCACTGGATGGATGTGATGTGTTGTTAGGTATTCCTTGGTTATTTCGTGTACAGGGAATCATGGATGCCTACAACAAAAAGATCACTGTACAGAGCAGCGGAAAAACTCACATCCTAGATGTAAACCTTAAAGGGGAGTCTATTCCCACTATATCAGCTTCTGCTATTACTTCTGTAATGAAAAAGCATCTTTCTGCGTACTTGGTTTTTGCACGTGAAGTGTCAGATTGTGATGAATCAAATTTATCTGTGCTAGATAAAGAAAGGTCAATGTTTTTACAACAGTATAGTGACTGTTTTTCCGATTAATTACCGTCTCAATTACCGCCAGAGAGACCCGAGGACCATGCGATAGATTTGGTGTCAGGCAGTAGCCCACCAAATAAGCCTCCGTACCGGGTTAGTGCGGCTCAACAGAAAGATATAATGGGCCAAGTACAGGAGCTGTTAGAAAAGGGGCTGATTCAGCCCAGTTCATCTCCATTCTGTTCTCCAGTGTTGTTGGTGCAGAAGAAGGATGGCTCATGGCGTATGTGCATACACTATCGTGCACTGAACAAAAGTACCATCAAGAATAGGTTCCCTATACCTAGAATTGATGATATTATGGACAAATTAGAAGGAGCAGCTATGTTTAGCAGGATAGATCTAAAGAGTGGGTACCATCAGATCCGCATTAGATCAGAGGATGTGCACAAGACTGCTTTTAGAACGACCTTTGGCCTTTACGAATTTTTAGTGATGCCCTTTGGTCTCACAAATGCTCCTGCTACGTTCAATAGGATGATGGACAGAATTTTCCATCCACACCAGCAGTTTGTTGGTACATTCTTTGATGACATGATAGTCTACTCAAAGAATGAAGAGGAGCATAGGCATCATTTGGCCATTGTGTTCGAAGAGCTACGCAGTCATAGGTATCTCATCAATGCAAAGAAAAGTGATTTTTTTCTGGAAGAGATTCACTTTCTGGGACACATTGTCTCAAAGGATGGTGTCAAAATGGATCCTGCAAAAGTTGAAGCGATCAAGTCATGGCCAAATTTGAGGATGGTGCACGATGTCCGAAGTTTCTTGGGACTATGCTCCTATTACAGACGGTTTATCCGAAATTTCGTTGAGATTGCTTCACCTTTACATGCTCTTCAAAAGAAGGCAGTCACCTTTAGATGGACACAGAAAGAGATTTCAGCTTTTAATCTCTTAAAGGAAAAGATGACTTCAGATCCAGTCATTGTGTTGCCAGATCTTAGGAAGTCATTTGTGGTCCAGTGTGATGCCTGTGGTAGTAGCATTGGTGCAGTGCTAATGCAAGATGGCAAGGTAGTAGCCTATGAGAGCAAAATTTTGCAAGGGCCAGAGATGACCATGCAGGTCTATAAGAAAGAGTTACTGGTTGTGATTCATGCGCTCTTAAGTTTGAAACACTACCTGCTAGGTGCAGATTTCGTTGTCCAAACGGACCATCAGACCTTGCGATACTTCCTGACACAGACAAAGTTATCTGAGAAGCATATGCGATGGGCAAATATTTTGTCCATGTTCCATTTTCAGATTGTGCATGTGGTGTGGGGGAGAAGGAGAGAGAGCCCACTTGCTGTTCTATGCAATGAGAGTGAAGGAGAAGGGAGAGTGGCGCACAAGAAGCTTGCGCAGGGAAAACGTGAGAGAGAGAGAGAGCTCGTTGAATTTTTGGGAAAAGCCACGCTATATTTCTTTTGGGCTTCACATTTGAGTATATGAGTAAGTGACTAGGGGGCCATTTACACTTGGGCCCCCTCACTTATAAGTCTTTTTAACTTATAAGTACAAGGCACTTAGGCCTTTATTCCCTAACAACCTCCCACCTAAAGGCAATGTACCTTGGGAGATCAAAGAATCAGCTAACTATGATACAACAGCTGATCATGCACTTACTCATCCAACACCCATCATCTGACGGCAATATGCAAACCGCTCTGCTGGAAGACTCTTGGTCAAAAGATCTGCAGGATTGTCATCTGTGTGCACCTTGACAAGTGTAATGCTCTTGTCATCAAGCACACTCCTGATAAAATGATACTTCACCTCTATGTGCTTTGTCTTGGCATGAAAAACAGGATTCCTTGCAAGCATAATAGCACTTTGACTATCACAGTGTAGCACAGGAACCGGTGACTTAATGCCAAGCTCTTCTACCAAACGCATGAGCCACAAAGCTTCTTTGCATGCCTCAGTGGCAGCCACATACTCAGCCTCAGTGGTAGACAAAGCAACACATTTTTGCAGTCTAGAAATCCAAGAAACTGCACCTCCTGTGAATGTAAACACATATCCAGAGGTAGACTTCCTGCAATCTGGATGTCCAGCAAAATCTGCATCTGTAAAGCCATGCACAGATGTCTCACTCTTCCCAAAACAAATGCACAAGTCTTTAGTGCCTTTCAAGTATCTCAAGATACACTTCACTGCTTCCCAATGCTTTTTGCCAGGATTGCTCATGTACCTGCTTACCACTCCCACCGCAAATGCAATGTCCGGACGTGTAGCAACCATAGCATACATCAAACTGCCGACGGCTGATGCATAAGGAATCTTGGCCATTTCAGCCCGCATATCATCTGTGTTTGGGCAGTCATGTGCAGTCAGTTTTACATATGGTGGCAGCGGAGTACCAAGTGCCTTTCCCCCATCCATATGAAAACGATGTAGCACCTTATTAACATAATCTCGTTGAGATAGATACAGACGCCTGTTGAGTCTATCTTGAGAGATAAGCATGCCCAAAATATGATTAGCATTACCAAGATCCTTCATGTCAAAGCGATTCTTTAAGCTTTGCTGTAGTGCATCCAACTCCGTAACATTGTTACCCGCAATAAGCATGTCATCAACATACAAAATCAGCAATAGAAGAGATCCATCACTTGCCGTTTTGATATACAAACAGTGATCAGAATTACTTCTTTTGTATCCTTGAGACCTCATGAATGTATCAAACTTGTGATACCATGCACGGGGAGACTGTTTCAAACCATACAAGCTCTTCAAGAGTCTACATACTTTCTTCTCTTGCCCCTTTGACACAAAACCTTCTGGCTGCATCATATAGATCATCTCAAGCAAATCGCCATGCAAAAACGCTGTTTTGACATCCATTTGCTTTAACTCCATATCTTCAGAAGCAACCAGGCCTAAAACAAGACGTAATGTGGCAAGCTTTACAACAGGAGAAAAAATCTCATCAAAATCCACACCATGCTTTTGCTTGTACCCTTTAGCAACCAAACGTGCCTTGTACTTAGCAGAAGCATCAGATGTGACCTTGGTCTTGTAAACCCATTTACATGGTAGAGCCTTATGCCCTTTAGGCAAATCAACCAAGTCCCATGTATGGTTTTTCTCCAAAGACTGCATTTCCGAAACCATTGCTTTAAACCATTTCTTACTGTCTTCCCGTTGCATAGCCTCTTTATAGCAAGACGGCTCACCACAATCAGTAAGCATGACATAGTCCAAAGACGGTTCATATCTATCGGGGGGCCTTGTCACCCGAGTAGACCTACGCACCCAATGATCCATAACAGGTGGATTTTCAGCCTGTAAACCATCAAAAACAGCAGGCTGTTCAGCCGGTTGCATCGCAACAACGGGCGGTCTAGGAGCATCAACCTGTTCCCCTACCTGTGGTGCTCAATGGCAACTTGTTGAGGCTGATTTTCAGCAGCTAATGGCTGATTTTCAGCACCATTTTCAGCATGTAAAGGCTGCTGAACATTGGGCCTTCTTGGCTGTCCATATGTAACATCTTCACGAAAAACAACCCGACGCACTTCCTCGACCTTTGTGGGCTGTTTGTGCATGCAATTCTCATTGAAGATGACATCATTGCTGCGTATGATTTTCCGTAATGCGGGATCCCATAATCTATACCCCATTTCACCATCCTCACCATATCCTAGGAAAATGCATTTATGAGACTTTGGTTCTAGTTTGGTGCGCAGTTCACTCCGGATGTGAACATAGGCCTCACAACCAAACACTCTTAAATGTGCATATGAGGGTGGCTTGCCAGACCACACCTCCTCAGGCACCTTTCCACCCAAAGCCTTGCTAGGTGAGCGATTAATCAAGTGAATAGCTGTTTGCACAGCTTCTGCCCAAAAACCATGAGGTAATGCAGCATGTGACAGCATACTCCGAACTTTCTCTTGGATAGTCCGGTTCAACCTCTCTGCAACTCCATTCTGAGAGGGATTAAAAGGAGCCGTGAGCTCTCTTTTAATACCTTTAGTAGCACAAAAGTCAATAAATGCTTTTGATACATACTCCCCCCCATTGTCTAAGCGCAAAGACCTAAGCTTCTTGTCAGTTTGATTCTCAACAAACGCAAGAAACTTCTTGAAAGTATCCAAAACTTCGCTTTTAGCACGTATTGGATACACCCACACCTTACGTGTAGCATCATCGATAAACGAGACAAAATATTTCTTTCCCCCTAAGGACAACTGTGGCATTTCACATACATCGGAATGCACTAAGTCTAACCTGTCAGACTTCAAAGAAAGTGACCTTTTGTGCGGTGTTTGACTGTGCTTACCATAAATACAGTGCTCACAATGAGAAAAATCAGCATATCTTTAACACGGCAAATAACCACAACAAGATAGAGTTTCCATTCCTCTTTTACTCATATGTCCCAATCGGCCATGCCACAAAGAGACACTTGGCTGCTCGGTTACGGCGACAACATGGTCACGCACACTAGATACATGCAAAGGATACAAATTGTCCGATTTACAACCCTTGGCTACAATCCGGACCCCTTTACAAATTTTCCACTTGCTATCACCAAAAGTGGTGTGATAGCCTGCATCATCTAGCTGCCCTGTACTAATCAAACTCTTCTTGAGTTGTGGCACATGACGCACTTTGTACAAAACAAAAGTCATACCATCAGCAAAGGAAAACTGGACACTGCCAATACCTGCAATGTCACAGTGCTCTTCTTGCCATTTCCCTTGTCCTTTGCATCAGTTTCAGCACCCTTGTTCTTCTCTTTCTTCCACTCATAGCATTCCCGTTTATAATGCCCTTTCTTTCCACAATGATGACACACAACATCTTTCCTACGAGATTTGCTGCGTGCCCTGTCCTTACTGTCAGATTTCTCCCTCTGTTGAGACCTGCCTCTCAAGTGCAATGCATTAGAAGACCCACCTGTGGTGTTCTTCCTGTTGATCTCTTCCATCAAGAGAGAACTCTCTACATCTGCATACTTAAGTGACGCACTTGAGTTACTAAGAGCTGTCCGGAATACATCCCAACTCTAGGGCAATGTGCATAGCAGAAAAGTAGCTTTGAACTCCTCATCAATCGTGAATTTCAGCTCTGTCAGTTGACTGAAAATAGAATTGAATTCATTGAGGGGCACCGACATGTGCGTGCCCTCCTTCATGCGGAGATCCATAAGCTTCTTAAGCCAATACACTTTACTGGCAGCACTCTGCTGTGCATACAACTCGTCTAAACGCTTCCACATGCCCCATGCTGTCTGCTCATTCTCTACATTGAAGAGTAAATTGTCAGACACCGAAAGCATGATCGTGGAACGAGCCAACTCGTCCACTTCTTCCCATTCTTCAACCTCCATATCAACCGGTTTCACACCCTGTAATTTAATAGGTTTCGCCTGTTTCTTCTGCAACATCACATTATAACATTGCTTCTTCCATATAGCAAAGTTATGGGCGCCTTCAAGCTTGCGAATGTGCAACAAATTGCCACTTTCACTGCTAGAAGCCATTCTGAGTGATTGCAAACACTTAAACCCTGTTTTGCCGACCTAAACACGCCCAAATGTATGCAATCGGGCAAAAAACAGCTTGCTGTTACAGAAAAACCCTTACCAAAAGGTTTTACGCGAAATCACCCCAAAACCGCGTTCATTCACTGCCAAACCCTTACCAAAGGTTTCCACAAGGTGTATACATCATTTGCATGCTGAAATTCCCTGTTTTAGGACAAAAATCAGACCTGTAAACACCTGTAAGATTGACCTGTGAGACTTGCCCTAATGAAATTGCATCAAATTGACCCCGAAATTGGTCAATTTCAGCAGAAATAGGCTGCTGTTCGCCAGTTTTTCAAACCCTAATTTTGGGGAAACTGTCACCGGAGGTCGATTCTACACGGTGAGAGGATCCCTTCGCGACAGAGTTGATCGAAAACGGTTGAATATCCTTCCCGCAGCGAGCAAGAACAGAATTCTGATCTGTGTTGCGAAAATGGCTCTCTTGGAAACCCTAAAGCTCTGATACCATGTGTGGCGGAGCAGGAGAGAGAGCCCACTTGTTATCCTATGCAATGAGAGTGAAGGAGAAGAGGAGGGTGGCGCAGAAGAAGCTCACGCAGAGAAGAACGTGAGAGAGAGAGAGAGAGAGCTCGTTGAATTTTTGGGAAAAGCCACGCTATATTTCTTTTGGGCTTCACATTTGAGTATATGAGTAAGTGACTAGGGGGCCATTCACACTTGGGCCCCCTCACTTATAAGTCTTTTTAACTTATAAGTTATAAGTACAAGGCACTTAGGCCTTTATTCCCTAACATGTGGAAGGCAAGAATAACGTTGTGGCTGATGCATTGTCAAGGAAGCCACAAATTTCAGCTGTGTCAATTCCTTATCATCATGAGCTTGATGATATGAGGGAACAATATGCAAATGATGAAGATTTTGCAAGGGTCTTCGAGCAGCTAATGGATGGACAACATCATGAACACTATATTCTTAAAGACGGGTTCATGATGATGCATGGCAGATTGTGTGTCACAAAGCCATTGCGACGCAAACTTATGGAAGAGAGTCATGTCCCACCGTATGCAGGGCATCGTGGTATGGATGCTACAGTTAGAGCGGTTGAGACATTCTTCTATTGGCATACATTGAGAAGGGATGTAGATGCCTTTGTGCGAGAATGCCTAATTTGCCAAAAGGTCAAGTTTGACAGGCAAAAGGCACCAGGGTTATTGCAACCACTACCTATTCCAGATAAACCATGGGAAAGTATTGCTATGGATTTTACCTTTGATCTTCCGAGAACGCAGACAAGAAACGATGGTATTTGGACCATTATTTGCAGATTCAGCAAACAGGCTCATTTTATTCCTGTCAGGAAGAAGATAAAGCCAGATCAGATGGCACGCTTGTTTATGAGCAATATTTTCAAGTTTCATGGCATGCCACAGTCGATTGTTAGCGACCGTGATCTACGAATGACAAGTTTGTTCTGGAGAGGCTTGTTTGAGAATATAGGCACAACGCTCAAATTCTCTTCGTCATTTCATCCTCAAACAGATGGGCAATCAGAAGAGGCAAATTCTACTGTCCTAGATCTGCTGAAGTGTTATGTGTAAGAGCATAAAGGAAAGTGGGAGCAGTATTTGCCATTGGTGGAGTATGCATACAATAATACAGTGCATTCATCAACTGGCAAGGCACCTTTTGAGATAGTTGAAGGTGGCAAGAAAGTCCCTCCCATACTGCACACAAAGGACAAGATATTTGAAGCAGATAAGTATGTTCAGGACATGGATGAAATATACAAGAAGGTCAAAGTGGCCTTAGAGAAGACTCAGGCAAAGCAAAAGAAAGCAGCTGATCGTCACCGTCGTGAAGTGGTATATTCACTGGGTGATTGGGTGCTTCTGCGCTTTGAAAAGGCAAGGTTAAAGAAGATGAAGGGCAAGGAAAGACTGTTTCCAGAGCTCAGCATGCGTTACTATGGGCCTTTTCAATTATGCGACATAATCAGTGATGTTGCATATAGGCTGAAATTGCTTGACACTTTGAAGATTCACAATGCGTTTCATGTGAGTATTCTCAGACCCTATGTGGGCAATGTGCCAGGAGATATGCCAGTTGAAGATCAGCCGGAAGTCGAGGAACTTGACGAGATCTTGGTCCCTGAACAGATTTTGGCACACAAAGAAAGGAAAGTGAAAGGCAAGGTTGCTAGGCGTTACTTGGTAAAGTTCAGAAACTATCCACCAATGGATGCTAAGTGGATGGAAGAAGGTGAACTTGCAGAGTCACCAACTGTGTTATCACTTTACCTTGAAGCCTTCGGTTTGCAACTTACCTTCACCCCTTGAGTTTCAAAGCTACATGGATTGTCAGTGTGACAATGGCTTCTGAAAGAAATGAGCTCAAATGAAATACCTGTTACATGAATGTTAGAGCTGTACAGATTGTCAGTTTGGCAATTGCTCTTATGGAATGTCCAAAAGTTTGGTTAGTGCTATAGAACTGAGTATTTCTTGTCAGTTTGTCAAGGATACAGTAATTGCTTCTATTAAAGAGTACATGTGTAACTGCATTCTTAAACTGTCGGTTTGGGTATGCTCGAAAGTGTTACGGGATCCAACGTGTACTATAAGACAGTGGCAAAATGTGCAGCTACCATTTTGTCATTGGAAAGTTAGTGACTCAAAGCAATGGCAGAGTGCGAAGCTACCACTATGTCATTGGGACAGGGTTCACACGCAGGCAATACATGTGTCGACGAGGTGTTGAACACACCAGGGTTGACAATGAGCATGTATGTGTTGTACATGTGTCGACAGGTGTTGAATACATCAGTGTCGACCGTGAGCATGTACGACATAGATGCAAACGAGGACGTTTGAGATTTCAAGAGGGGGGTATGTCACCAGCGTGTGACTACTATCTATTCTTTTTGTTGATTTCTTTCTTATTATCTATTTACTTTCACTTTTTGGAAACACCCCTCGGGAAATCTGCCCGCCCTGCATTGCATAGCTACTGTGGAACTGTCCAGAGGGAGTCCAGGCCTGAGGGCAAGAGAGCACAAAAATTGGACAAGGACTATGGTTAGCCAAAGTGGGGTTATTGACTAGCCAAATTGGAATCCTTTGCTACAGAGGCTACATTTCAGTTCTGGATGTGGCCGTAGTGTACAAAGAGGGTCGGATGACCTAGAAAGATACAATGGCAGCATCTCCTAAAATTTAGGGAACTGCTATTTTGGGACCTGAAAATGTGTTGGCGTCATTACCTCCGGAATGACAAAGGGAACATTTTCTTACTCTGCCGTGAAGTCAACTGGGCAACCGGTTGGGAGATTTTTAGGCGGCAACCCCGAAACGCGAAAATGCTTATAAATGTGCCAACTGGCACCTTCTGGTGCACTTTCCTCATGCAAGAGAAGGGGGCGCTGAATTTTAAGCTGGGAGAGGCTCATTTTCAGATTTTGTCACAGGTTAAGAGCTATGGAGTGCTTGCTTTCCCTCTTATGCACAGTGCGGTGCCAGGAGTGATGCCCTGCACGCTATGCATTTCCCTCTCTCTCCCCTTTGGCAGTATGTTATGCCCCTCTAGTGGGCTTTACAATTGACCAATGTACAGTTGTGTGGGTTCATACGCGATTGCCAAGGCAAGAGCCTCTTGCACAGGTACTGGATTAGCTAGCGGCTAATCCCCCGCAGGTAGAGGTGATTCGGAGAGGTTTCACGTTCGAAATCTCGTCCGATTCAAAGGGCAAGTAGCCCTACAGGTGCGGGAGCTCGAGGACTTGCTACGGATGCGACCGGCACGCGAAACGGAGCCCGAAACAGTAAATTACAGCCTGCTGTGTATTTTTGCAGGTTTAGGGTTTTGACCCTAAACGGACCCTAATACCCCCACGAGGTTCGGCGACGCAAGGGGACCGCTGTACAGGCGATCTGGCGCATTTTCAGGGCTGAAAACAGAGAATTCAGCGTGCTGCAGATTCTCGCCAGGTTTTGCAAAGTGCCCGTATGCGTCGGGAAAGTCAGTCAATGCGTGGGAATACTGACTGTGAAGTGTCCTAGTACAGTTATGCTGCCGAAATCAGGCCGGAACAGTGGAAATTCAGCCGAGTTTGTGCGGGGCAGCTTGTAGGGATCCACAGCGTTTATTCCCTCTTTTGAACAATAAAGAAATACCGAAAGGGGCGCCTAAGTTAGGGGCCAATCTGGTGTCGGTCTACTCATACAGGTGCAATCTAGCAGCCTATATCCCTCTCCCCTTTGTCGTGTCTTGAAAGTACAGGTAAAGTGGACAACAAATTAAATGGGTGAAAGCTAAATCAAGGTTTGAAGTAAAGTCTACCGCCTTTTTGGATTGAACAGGCCGGTTTCAAATACCTAGCAACACATCACATCCGTGCAGTGGCATGATGTAAAATTCTTCAGCATCTACATAGGACTGGATATGTAGGCGCAATTTTCCAATGATGGGTGTCACAGCCTCTGTATGGCCAGGACATGCCAAACCTGCCTCTGCTGTATACCCCATCTCTTCAGGTCTGATTCCCAACTTTGAAGCCAATTCTAGGAAATGAAGTTGGCTTTGGCACCTAGATCAAAGAAAATAAGCACTCTTTGATCCCTGACCTTTTCCCATGCTCTGCAAAGCTCACTTGCATCTGAATTTGGCTTGTTGCCCACCATATCTGGCACTAAACCAGCCATGGGCTTCTTTCCTTTCTTGTCCTCCTTGTCTTAAGAATCAGCTGGCCTTTTCTTTGTAGGACAATTGTAAGCAATGTGGCCAGGCTGCTCACAGATGAAGCATTTGTTCTCTGACCTCAGGACCTTCTTTTGCTCTTCCGACTTGCGAGGAAAACATCTTTTCCATTTCTTCGCTGGTCCCTTTTCAAATTCAGCCGAAGCTTTGCCTTTCCTTGCGTTGGCTGGCTCCTGAGTCACTTTAGGAACCTCCTTGGAAACATACTTCTTCGCTGAATTTTTCTTGGCTGATCCTTCCTTGACGCCAATATTAAATTCACAATCTTCTCCCTTGAGCAAACCATTGCCAGTGTTTGCTACCTCAATGAGCTGCGTCAAAGTAGTGACTTTTGTCTTCGTACAGTACTTTCTCAATCCTTTAGGTAGGCCACAACAGTATTTTTCAATCTGTTCTGTCAATGGCACAAACCTATAGGAAGTTACTGGAAGTAGAGCTTTCCAAAACTTCCAATTGTAATCATCCAGATTCTTGCAAGTAGCAACATTAAGCTGGTGCCATTCTGTCATGACATCTGCTTCAAAGTCATCAGATAACCATGCTGCTGCAAAAATCTGCTTGAAGTAAATCCATGTGCACGGAGCTTGCCCTTGAAGCAATAAAGTTGTCCACCATTGTCTCGCATTCCCTGTCAAGAAAGTGGCTGCCTTACGGACCTTTGAAGCCTCTGTAAAGTTTCCCCCTGCATAGGCCTTATCAAACTGCTGGAGGAATGAGAGAGCCTTCTTCCTGTCATCAAACCCTGTAAAGGTCATGAAAGACACACCTTTGCCACCTTCTTTGTACGGAGTTGGCCTCTCCAGCGGCGTTAAATTGTCATATGGAAGTGATTGAAACATGGGAACACTATTAGGGTTCATCTGTGTTCCTTGGCCGCTATTAACTTGACCTGGAAATGCCATATTTGGCTGCTGATTTGTAATTCCAGCCATACCAAAATTTGCCTGTGGCATCCCAAATTGGCCCTGAGTGCTTTGAAACCCTGGTAGCATGCCTGTGACACCATACATGGGGTTAGGCATCATCGTTTGAGCACTCCCGAACAATGTTCCTGGCGTGTAAAATTGATTTCCAGGTGCATGACCAGCCATGCTCTGGAATACCGATCCACCTCCAAAATAGCCAAGGTGTACTGAAGGTGGTGGGAACACCTGTTGCATAGCCTGTAGGTTGCTTCCCTACCCATTAGAACCAACTATAGTCTGCTGAAAGGTGGCGGGCTGGACTGGTACAGCTTGAAAGACTGGCATCTCAGCCACCTGTTCTTGCACCTTAGGCACAGGTTGTGGACACTGCATGTTCTTCGTCAAGTGTACAGGTGTTTCCATTGACTGTGCAGTATGAATCACATGTGCTTGAGCCTTAACAGGCTTTTGAATATGATCCAGTGACCCAACTTACTGAGACGGAACAGGAGGTTGCAGAAAGGCTAAAAACCTCGGGTTCTGCATTACTTGTGTGAACATAGCCACAGCAGTAGCCAACTGGGTTCTGAATATATCATCATCCGTCTGTGGTGGTCTTGAGGACTCACCCACTTCATGTGTCTGTTGACCTTGTGAAGAGGAAACCTCTTCAGTCACATCATCTGGTCTGTCAGCCATAATTGCAATTCCCTGTGTCTGGTCTATGATCCCCTGTGTCTTCAAGCCCGAACTGACCAAGGCTCACTTCTATGGGAAAAAGTGATTTAATCCCGGCCATGGAACCATGAAAACGGCCTGTTCAATCCAAAAAGGGCGGTAGACTTTACTTTAAACCTTGATTTAGCTTTCACCCATTTAATTTGTCGTCCACTTTACCTGTACTTTCAAGACACAACAAAGGGGAGAGGGATACAGGCTGCTAGATTGCACCTGTATGAGTAGACCGACACCAGATTGGCCCCTAACTTAGGCGCCCCTTTCGGTATTTCTTTATTGTTTAAAAGAGGGAATAAACGCTGTGGATCCCTACAAGCTGCCCCGCACACACTTGGCTGAATTTCAACTGTTCCGGTCCGATTTCGGCAGCATAACTGTACTAGGACCCTCCACAATCAATATTCCCATGCATTGACTGACTTTCCCAACGCATACGGGCACTTTGCAAAACCTGGCGAGAATCTGCAGCACGCTGAATTCTCTGTTTTCAGCCCTGAAAATGCGCCAGATCGCCTGTACAACGGTCCCCTTGCGTCCCGAAACTTCGTGGGGGTATTAGGGTCCGTTTAGGGTCAAAACCCTAAACCTGCAAAAATACACAGCAGGCTGTAATTTACTGTTTCGGGCTCCGTTTCGCGTGCAGGTCGCATCTGTAGCAAGTCCTCAAGCTCCCGCACCTGTAGGGCTACTTGCCCTTTGAATCGGACGATATTTCTGGCGTGAAACCTCTCCGAATTCACCTGTACCTGCGGGAGATTAGCCGCTAGCTAATCCAGTACATGTGCAAGAGGCTCTTGCCTCAGCAATCACGCATGAACCCACACAATTGTACAATGGTCAATTGAAAAGCCCACTAGAGGGGCATAACATACTGCCATAGGGGAGAGAGAGGGCAGTGCGTAGCGTGCAGGGCATCACTCCTGGCACCGCACTGTATATAGGAGGGAAAGCAAGCACTCCATAGCTCTTAACCTGTGACAAAACTGAAAATGAGGCTCTCCTAGCTTAAAATTCAGCGCCCCCTTCTCTTGCATGAGGAAAGTGCACCAGAAGGTGCCACCTGGCACATTTACAAGCATTTTCCCGTTTCGGGGTTGCCGCCTAAAAATCTCCCAACTGGTTGCCCAGTTGACTTCACGGCAGAGTAAGAAAATGTTCTCCTTGTCATTCCGAAGGTAATGACGCCAACACATTTTCAGGTCCCAAAATAGCAATTCCCTAAATTTTAGGAGATGCTGCCATTGTATCTTTCTAGGTCATCCGACCCTCTTTGTACACTGTGGCCACATCCAGAACTGAAATGTAGCCTCTATAGCAAAGGATTCGCTTTGGCTAGTCAATGACCCCACTTTGGCTAACCATAGTCCTTGTCCAACCTTAGTGCTCTCTTGCCCTCAGGCCTGGACTCCCTCTGGACAGTTCCACACTAGCTATGCAATGCAGGGCAGTTAGATTTCCCGAGGGGTGTTTCCAAAAAGTGAAAGTAAATAGATAATAAGAAAGAAATCAACAAAAAGGATAGATAGTAGTCACACGCTGGTGACATACTGAGGACACACAGGCCGGCATCTCAAGAGAGGCCAACGGTCAAACAGTTGACGATCGGCAGCAAGTGCATGGCCACCGCCGACAGGGACGAGCTCGCCACCCTACTCCCCTTGGTGGCCGACCTCCTGCAGCTTAGCAGCATTGGGTTACGACAGGGAACCATTTCAACCCCCTTCAACACGACCCCTTGAAAAGGCTCCATCCACTTCAGCTTCGCCGCCTCCCCCTCTTCCCTCAGACGCCGCCCCTCCGCCTCCTCCCTCTCCACCTTCACCCCCACCTCCCACTCATCCTCTCCCCCTGATGGGGTCCTTAGTCTCATCTCACGACCCCTCCCACACTCCTCCTCAGACGCAAGGGACTCGACACACGTCTGCAGCAGCGAGGCGTTCTCTTGGTAGTGCTTTCGCTACGAGCTACGTCGCTCGGGAGGCACAGCTCCATCTAAGGCCGCCACTTCTGGTTTACTTCTTCTTTTGCAGTAGTCCCTCGGGGTTTGACTAGCTTTGACATCCGTAGACGATGGGACTTCTTTGACTACAGCTTCACTCGATTCCTAGGTGATTCTTCTCGCAACCAGGAGGAGGCTTGCTTTCGAGTCCACGTCCTCTTTCTAATAGCTCAAGGCACTGAGGCCCTGGATACAGCGGTAGGTTTCTCCTTTCCGATGTGCGGCAGGGATCCTACAAAGTCCTTGCACACAGTTCTTGACTAGCTCCAGATCCACGCCATTGAGTTCTCACACCACACAGGGGACGTAGGGGTGACAAATCTGGTACAGACACTTTGGCCTTTACCCAAGTTTAGCGTGACACCGCCGGATGCAGCAGGTTGCAAGCACATTGTGATGCATTTGTTTATTGACACTCGGAGCCCTCCTTGCTATGTATTTGTACATAAGGATTCTTGGACAGAGGATGTAGCCCTATGGGCTGCACGCTCGGCCTCGGCTTGGGTGGGACAATCACTCCAGACGCGCTTGTCTAGAGGTCGCTCTTTTGTATCATTAAGCCTTTGTTAAATACCAAGCTCTTGTTACAAAGGTGGAAACCTCAAAGTTTCGCTTGTTTCAACAAGTTTTGCGTTTCGGCTGTTTTGCCAAAACGTTTCGGGTTTCAAGGTTTCGGACTTTCAAAGCTGGGAAACACGTTATTGGTTCCATTTTGTGTTTTATCGCCCTTTGATGGTCCCATTGGCAAGTTTTACTCCATCCATGGAAACTATTATAGAACTCGTCGCCAGAGAATTTTGAGGATTTCCTAAAGTGCCTTCAGTAGTAGTTGAAATTGCTGCTGCCTCCATTGTAGGAGGTGATGGCTCCTCCTGTGAGGACAAGAGGGGTGCTCCGCTCTGATACCACGTTAACTGTCAAAGATCTCTCTGCCACGCCATTAGTTCATGCACACTACATTACATCGGTTGTCAGTGTGTGAGGTTTTTTTTGGTTGTCCGTGTGGAGGAGATCGTATTCTGGTGGCCAGAATAATCTGCTAACACAACAATCATCATCTATATGGCACAAGCTGTAGCATCCAAGAGCTTAATGTGTATGAAAGAGGGCTCCTCAAAAGGTCTTGACAATCAGTTTTCCAGTGATTTACTTCCAATGGAATTGCCCATTCAAGTAGCCTACAAAAACCGTTTACTTGATTCTGTAGCATCTCATGATATGGTTACTCTACATAAAAGAACGATAGCAAAAAAATGGATTGAAGTAATTCTTGTCCAACCATTTACAATTAAAATGTTTCAAACGAATTGTGCTTCCAGCCTAGAACAACAATGAAGTCCACCTCAGCCTTGGTGCGATTAACTCCAATGCCTGCAGCACTTCAGAAGCTTTACCCTCTACCTGCAAAAGTTACGCAGCATGTCAGCAAAGCAAACAAAGCAATTGCACGTGCAAATGAAGCATAAGAAACAATACCTGCACAAGTGTATCGCTTTCATGTGCAAATGCAAGCAAGGGGACTTTATCTTTACTGAAGACATTAACAACTGCTCCTGTCTCATCATTTATTTTCTCCAACATTTTACTGACTGCAATCTTAGCTTGAGATCCTGCAACTAGAAGCCGAATCTTTGCAAAGTCCTGATCTTCATTTTCTGGCTAATGGACCAGCAATAACGTAAACTTAGTAGTCCAGAAACGGACACGTCCCTACAATTTGACGTACAACCACATACCAAAAACAACACTTCTAATCTTCCTACCCTGATAAGAAGGGCAACCACCAATAACAGTGCCCGTTCTGCTGCACTTTGTGATGTCGATGTCTCCTGCTTTGAAGCAATCCATAGTACACGCTCGTCTAGATTCTGCAATGACCAAGTAAAATATTGAAGCATTCCTGCAACGTAATTAAGATCAAAACAAAGGAAAGAAAAAATGGCGCAAAACCACGGTAATCACTATAGACTGCATATCAAGAAAATTCCTGAGTAAGCACCCCAGAGGCCGGCTGCCAGGTTACTTACATTATAAGTAACTGGGGTAACTAATAACTGTATGGGAATCTATTCAGAAGCTTCAAAAGTCAGCCGCCCCAAAAAATATGGGGCCGGGTGAAATGAGCTGGAAACTGCAGCTTGGAAAAACCAGCCAGCAAGGTGATTCTATGTGCTGGCCACCTAAAGGAAGTTGCCCACCCGAGGGAGCAGGGAATAAATTTATTTTATTGAAAAAAAAAAAAAGAGGAAGTTGCAGAAATGGTTCCAGCCGGCCTAGAAAAAGCCAGAAATGCTTCCACAAAAAGGTGCCATGACTCCGCCAGAAGGGGCTGCAGTAACCGCCCAATGGGCCCTGCAACCGCTAGGAAAAAGTTTCCAGAAGAAGCAACAACCTCCTACCATCTATTATCTATCTGGAGGTGCCCTTAGATGCTGCTGGGCTAGCCCACTATAAGTGGCTTCCTGGAAGCTGTCAAATCTTCCCTAGAGGTGGCTATCTCGGAAGTGCATAGCCTCCGAGTGAAAGCTGTGCAGAAACTTTTCTAGTAGCCACCTGCTCAGGAAATTGCCTCAACTTCCCCATCAAGGCGCCTTGGAGACCGAGAGTGAGCCCCCTAAAGGCTGCCTTAGCCACCCCCTCCACTGTGATGTCCTGTGATGTGACTGCCGATTGGTACATGTGCTAGATGTGTTTTCCTAGTGCGTCGGTACTAACAGTCAGTGTCTGCTAAGACAATTTACCGCTTCTGTCTGTTTTGCAGGCGTAATCAAGGGCGATTACAATGCTTTCAAGAGGGGGGTATGTCACAAACCGGCGACATCGCATGGCCCTAGCATCAAAATGTTGCAGCAGATACACACCCCCCCCCCCCCAAGCTGGCAGGCCCGTGAAACGCAGGTACAAGCTTACGTGGCAGATTCCGGGATTTGCGGCACATTTTCAACTAACTGGCTGAGCGTACGGATCTCCGTGATTTACGGCAGTTGTACGGAATTTGCTTTTTGCGCAAGAAAATACTACGCAAGCCTGATAATTAGAAGCTTTTGGGCATTGCTTTATTTTTAAAAGCTTTTAAAAGTTTGTCAGCTTTTGGGGCTCTGCTTTTGGGCATCCCTTGTAAACATGTGGTTTCGGCTCTCAGAACTCAAAGCATCTGGACACAGAGTCTGAGAGTGAGAACCCCTTGTACTTTGAGCAGATTAATACAAAAAGAAATACCGAAAGGGGCGCCATTCTTTTGGGCCGATACCTCTTGGCACGAAACTCCGCCGGGCCATGTCGAATCAATTATAAACTGTGAACTCTTTTGAAGTGAATCTCTCCTGTGTCGCGGTGGAATCTGACTTGGAGTGTCCAAGTTCGTTACAGTGGTATCGGAGTGCGGCTTATTTTTCTTCTACCAGAAAATCTGATCCTTTTTCTCGCGACACTTATGGATTCAAACAAGGATCAATAGACTTCCTCTACATCTGGGGATGCGGGAAGAGATCGCGAAGAAGATTCTCATGAAGAGTACGGCCATGTAAGGTGCAGCGGAAGTGAATGTTGAACTTTGCTCAAGATGACTGCTCCGAACTGTGCTCAAGGTTCCTTTTACTTACGGAAGGGAGAGCCTTCCGTTCCTATAGTGAGAGAGTATAAATGATCACAAACAAAGCGGCAAACACTGTGAATGAAGGTACTGAGACTGAGAGATAGAGAGAGAAGAATACGACACCAGAATTGTTGTCAAACCCTCCTCCGAAGGCCCCACTCTCTATGGCGAGAGCGGTCTACTATTGATTGCACAAATCTCTACAATGCAATGGACTTGCCGACGATGTCGACGACGATGAGGATGATGACGAGACCGGCAAAAATCTGAAAACGCTAATGGCTGAAATCTGCAAATCTTTATTTGCTGAATGCTGACTCTATGTAAGTGACGACTGCGATGACGACGATGCAACGACGACGCGTTGAAAACACAGATGCTGAAATCTGCGTTTTCCGGGCTGAAACTGCAAACTTCGATGGATCTCACCATGCGGCAAGGATCTGCTGCGGGAAGGTGAGATCTGCGAGGTTCGGGACTTGTTCTGCGGGGTCTTGATGCTGAAAACTGAAAACACTGATGCTAATCTGGGTTCTATCGCGATGAATCTGCAAAACGCTAGGAGTCCTACTGATCCAAAACGCTAGGGCTGATCTGTGATCTGATGCCAAAACGCTAGGTGTCCTGCTGTTCTGCTACTGCCGGGGCTGATCTGCAATGCAAAAAGCCAAGCTGTCTTCATAAAAAACGCTAGGCTTGATCTGGGTCTTCATGCAAAAAAGGCTAGGTAACTGCTGGGGAAGGTCTTACTGAGAAGGTGCATGTTGAACAAGGTGTTCCTGCTACCTCTTCTGCCTAGATTTGCTAGCACTAGCTTTTCTTATATAGTGTCTAACTCAAATTGCCCTACCCAGTTTCCCAATAAAAGTCAAATAAAAATAATAAATAAATAATTGCTAAAATAGGAAAACCAGGTTTTCTGCACTGTAAAATGCTTTTGATGGAATCTAATGGTAATACTGATGATCATGCCGTGTGCAACCAGAGGATATGCATCTACTCCAAGTGTCTGGACATGCACGGTCTGCGAACAAACTCACAAAGGTGCCAAAACACTTCCTAGGCTAGACTGACTGAACTGAACTGAACCCATATTGTGAAGTAGCTTGTCCACGTACGCATACGGCTAGATGTGCACGTGACATCCCCTCCTTTTCAAAGTGAGTACTAGTACTGAACTGTATGCGTCGAGGGAGATCGCCAATAGGTTTGAAATCTTGTGAAGGACTCTTCGCCGGCCCACTCTGATGCGTGGGTCGTGCGATACTTGAACTTCATAAAGGTCTACAACGCTTGCTTCTTTGGGCCGCACCGAAAGCGACAGTCATCTGTGGCTCCTTTAATGCTTCAACTTCGTCTATAGTCATGCGTCTACCTTCTTCAAGAATCTCTAAGGATGAAAATTCCTGAAACCACTGCCAACACAAAAACATGAACATACCCATTCCATGTAGAGTGACTAGAAAAATTATAGTCATCTTTAAAGGCTGTGCATGCAATGTAGATGAACAAAGAGGGGGAGTGCCAAACCGTTTATCAAACGCACGCAAACAATGGGGTCGAATCTTGACTTTCTGATCTAAATCAATCAACTATGTCAAATCACAATGGAAATGCCCATGCTTGATGCTCAATCTTTCTTGTGCTCTTTCGGATAATGTGTCGTGCCAAGGAACAGACATTGAATGTGAATTCCTCAAATGCAAACATTTCAGCTTTTCATGAGTAATCCGCATACATCCGTGCGCATTCATGAGTGAATCGTGTTCATCGTACAATATGTCATGCCTGTGAAAAGGGATCACATAAGGACGGTGACTAAAATACAGGAAAGCATCACGAATGAAACACTCGAACAATGCGTGTTGATTAATCATTCGAACACAGAATACTTCCTGTGGGGGTTCTTTGGACCTCGACTCGAGAGCCAAGATCGGTTATTCGTGATTGATCGAATCTGCAATGAGGTTAGCTGCACTAGAAAAAGCATCAACTAAACCATCATCCTCGTGAACAATCACATCATTATCAAGCAAACCATCATGCTCGTGAATAATCACATCTTGATCATGCAAATCATCATGCTCGTGAATAATCACATCTTGATCATGTAAATCATCATGCTTATCATTATCATGCAAATCATGTGTATCGTGCTTTGGAAAAGAAGAAACTGAGAGTCTCCTTCTCCTAATTCTTGTCAATCTGCGCCTATACACTAGAAAAGAGTCGGAACAACTCTTGCATGTGTTGGGCTCTCTGTTCGGCCGCCAAGCGCGCTTGCTCACGCTCACGCTCAAAGGCTAACCGACTTTCTTCGCGCTCGGGAGCCAAATCTGCTTTTCTTTCTTGGTGCTCGCGATCCATTTCTGCTTTTCTTTCTTGGTGCTCACGCTTTATGGCTGCCATTCTTTCGTTGTGTGCATGATCTAATTCTGCCTTTCTTTCTGCTTTTCTTGCTTCATGTTCTAACTTTCTATCCATCATTATCTTGTCGAAAGCCTCCATAGGATCTGGTGCAATCTTTGGCGTAGATGGGGAAGGGGGCGGGTTGGAAAAACCTCCTGATGGAAAAAATTCTTCTTCACCTCTTCCATGCTCATCACCTCTATGCGAAGTATGCATTCCACTTCGGGTAATGACCATACAGCACTGAAGTCTTGGGTTCTTAAGTTCACGAGGAACATGGGTTCTTGTGGTTCTTGGGTGTCCCGAGGCTTGAGGTTCTTGAGGTTCTTGAGTCTTGAGGTTCTTGAGGTTCCTGAGGTTCTTGAGTCTTGAGGTTCTTGAGGTTCGTCTTTAGCTTGCAATGTGTGTTAGAGAAGGATCTTCTCTTACCCGAGCTCTTCTCTTTCCCGCGGGCGCACCCCTTGGTAGCCTTGCGCTCACACCAAGGTTGCTTTTTCCCACCTCACGTCAATTGGTCGGCCACTAAGTGCACGGTCCGCTCTCAATGAGTGAAAAGAGAAACAAGGGGAGGCTAAACAAGCCCTTCTTTCTTGGGTTTCCTGTCACTCTTCAAAAACACGATTAGGAATCGGCACGCACAAGTGGACTTGGGTTACGTGCGATCGCAACATGCAAAAAAATTTATTGTGGTTCTTTCCTTGAGTGATACAGAACACTACCAAAGCTCTGATATCAATGTAAGGTGCAGCGGAAGCTAATGTTGAACTTTGCTCAAGATGGGTGCTTCGAACTGTGCTCAAGGTTCCTTTTATTTACATAAGGGAGAGCCTTCCGTTCCTTTAGTGAGAAAGTAGAAATGATCACAAACAAGGTGGAAAACACTGTGAATGAAGGTATTGAGACTGAGAGATAGAGAGAGAAGAATACGACACTAGAATTGTTGTCAAACCCTCCTCCGAAGGCGCCACTCTCTATGGCGAGAGCGGTCTACTATTGATTGCACAAATCTCTACAATGCAATGGACTTGCCGACTATGTCGACGACGATGACGCGACGACGAGACGGGCTGAAATCTGAAAACGCTAATGGCTGAAATCTGCAAATCCTTATCTATTGAATTCTGACTCTATGTCGGTGACGACGGCGATGACGACGAGGCAACAACGACGCACTGAAAGCGCACATGCTGAAATCTGCGTTTTCCGGGCTGAAAATTGCAAACTTCGATGGATCTGACTGTGCGGCGAGGATCTGCTGCGGGAAGGTGAGATCTGGGAGGTTCGGGACTTGTTCCTCGGGGTCTTGATGCTGAAAATTGAAAACACTGAAGCTAATATGGGTTCTATCGCAATGAATCTGCACAACGCTAGGAGTCCTGCTGATCCAAAACGCTAGGGCTGATTCTGCTAACGCTAGGGCTGATCTGTGATCTGATGCCAAAACGCTAGGTGTCCTGCTGTTTTGCTACTGTCGGGGCTGATCTGCAATGCAAAACACCAAGCTATTTTCATAAAACGCTAGGCTTGATTTGGGGTCTTCATGCAGAAAAGCTAGGTATCTGTTAGGGAAGGTCTTGCTGAGAAGGTGCCTGTTGAACAAGGTGTTCCTTCTGCCTCTTCTGCCTGGATTTGCTAGCGCTAGCTTTTCTTATACAGTGCCCGACTCAAATTGCCCTACCCACTTTCCCAACAAAAGTTAAAAATAATAAGCGAAAAATGGCTAAAATAGGGAAAATAGGTTTTCTGCACTGTAAAATGCTTCTGATGGTATGCTGATGATCATGGCGTGTGCAACCAGAGGAGATGCATCTAAGTGTCTGGACCTCCTACTCCGAGGATACTTACAGAGCAAGAATTGGAAGAGGTGGTTGATACACGAATTACCCAGCTCTTTGACACTTTGGTCACTTCGGCCATGTTGTACGGAGTGGAGATATGGGACCCTTAGTTGATCATCATAGCACAGCTCGCAATACTGATGGATGGAGATGTATGGTGTCATGTGCGCACTTCACTTGCACCACGTGGACAGACTTATGCCATAGTCTAGCGTCAATCTTAGCGTAGGACCTAGCCTGGCACGTTGTGAGCCTCTAGCAAGACGTGCATGCCCAGGCCGGTCATAGTTGCATACCCTCTTGCACAGTACAATCATTTCAGTATGAGCATTTTTTGGAGCATAGAACCCTTTTTTCCAAAGTACACATTTTTCACTTATTTATTAATAAGTGACTTTTGTTGAAAAAGTAGGAAGGGCAAATTGCTAAAGAGCTATCAAAGAAACCATTGGGCACTTTAGTAGAAGCAAAAGAAGCAGGGACACAAAAAGGGCAGGCAACGCAACAGACCGGCAAGCACCCTTAGGCTCCCCAACATTTTCTCGGCAGTTCAGCCCAGCGTTTTCAGCATCAGTAAATCAGTGTTTGCAGCCATCAGCCACCAGCGTTTTCAGTTTCAGCCCTTAGCTTCGCCGGACTACAACTCCCCGTTGCAGTTCCTCGCCGCATTAACCAACCAGCAGTAGATCAACCTGGTGTTTTCAGTTTTCAGCCAAGACAGCCAGCATTTTGTAATTCCAGCCCAGATCAGCCAGCGTTTTACATTCTCGGCCTTTGCACGACTCGGCGGTTGTAGATCAGCCCTGCAGTACCGCCGCAGTAGCAGAGCATCTAGCGTTTTCAGTTTTCAACCTTGACGCCGCCGTCGTCAACACCGTCGTCGTCGTCGTCGTCGTCGCAGCCCCTATCTTGACGACGACACCTTCGTCATCGTCATCGTCATCGTCATCGTCATCGTCATCGTCGTCATCATCGCAGATCCCTATCTTGAAGATGACACCTTCGACACCATTGTCGCAGATCCCGGACTTGACGACGACATCATTGTCGTCATCGTCACGGTCTCCATAGCCATCGTCGACATAGTCGTCATCAAGTACCACAACATCAGTACCCCTTAGCATCAGCATCTCAGCATTTAGTCATTGTATCAACATTGTGCAAGAATAAAGAAAGTAGCAATAGATCAGCCTGGCGTTTTCAGTTTTCAGCCAAGACAGCCAGTGTTTTGCAATTCCAGCCCAGATCAGCCAGCGTTTTGCATTCTCAGCCTTTGCACGACTCGACGGTTGCAGATCAGCCCCGCTGTACCACCACAGTAGCAGAGCATCTAGCGATTTCAGTTTTCAACCTTGACGCTGTCGTCGTCTACACCGTCGTCGTCGTCGTCATCGCCATCGCAGTCCCTATCTTGACAACGACACCTTCCTCATCGTCATCATAGATCCCTATTCTTGATGACAACACCTTCGTCGCCATCGTCGCAGATCCCGGACTTGACGACGACGTCATCGTCACAGTCTCCATCGTCGTCGTCAACACCATCATCGTCGTCGACATAGTCATCATCAAGTACCACAGCATCAATACCTCTTAGCATCAACATCTCAGCATTTAGTCATTGTATCAGCATTATGTAAGAATAAAGAAAGTACTTTCTCTAGCAACATAGCAAGGGGGCCCTTGAGGGTTAAGACCCGACATCCCTATGTTGTCTCTTTTCTCTCTCTTGTCTCTCACTTTCTTTCAGTTCAGTTCAGTTCTTTCAAGTGAAGTAAAGTGTCCCTTGTGTTTGTGTGCTGAGTACTAGATCCGACCAAATCCTTATTCCCTGCCGCTACACCTGACATATGGAGAGGCCCTTCATGTCTATGATTTCTCGGATGATTAGGGCCAAGGCCTCAGTACCACATGACATTGTTAGGGCGGAGCTCGCTGCTCCTCCATTGGTAGTGGAAGCACTCACTCGATCTGTTGCATTTATGCATAGCACCTCGGCTCTCCCTAGAGACAGATATGCTCGATCAGCACTAGAGCCTTCGCGACAACTAGCATTGCAGGGAGATAGATCATGTTGGTATGCAGAGATGGCATCTTGGTTTCAGTTACATGGCTTTAGTATGGATTGGCTACCCCCATTTCAATACTCTCTAGATGCACCCTCCATCTCCCTCACTAGGGCAGAGATTACTAGGCTCATCACATAGGACTTGATTCGACTCGATATGAAAAGGACATGGATACAACCTACACATGACTTGGGTACGAAGATGGCTTTCTATAGAGAGCATCTTCTCCAGATTACAGAGGATGCTTTTGTGATCAGACCCTGCAGGATACATGGATACTCATCTATCCCACGGGATACGATGTGCTATCGATCAGATACGCACATCCTCACATCAGCTAATGATCGAGATAGGCTGATTTAGAGTACCCGTTGAGTCCAAGATTTGTTAGGTGTGCCAAATAGAGCCCGAGATAGAGCTACATTATATGTCAGTGCCCAGTATACTATGAGATATGAGGCCGCTTTCACTGTCTATTGAGAGAGGGTTTTGGATAACTTTCTAGAGTCATGAGATACCAGGATCAGAAATGCCTCGGATTATACTTACTAGAGATTTGCAAACACAGAGAGGACCTCTTGAAGAGGGGCACAATGAGAGAGAACCAGCGACAACACAGCAGATTACAGATTTCTTTCAATCACAAACAGAGGAGGTCGAGCAACCCCCACTACATAACAACACCAGAGGCATACTGCTTGATCGGGCGATAGATTTGGGGCGGTCCCGTCGCCCACGAATGGGGGGCCCCCGACATCGACGCAGATTGCGATAGAGGATTCATACCATACTGGCGCGACATAGGAGCCGTCTCGACAAAGTGCTTACCGTAGAGGACGTTGAGCTCTACAGCCTTTTGGATACTGATGTCTCTATTGTCAGAGAGCTCCATTGTATCACCCCCCTTTCCCCTTTTGTATCCCCCTTTGTATCAGCTTTCACCCCACCCCTACCCACTATTTTCATTTTCAGTTCTTTGTACTTTTTGTACCCAGACCTGGTATTAGATTCACGACATGTAACCTTTTGGTCTCATAGGTCATTTTGGCCTTTTGAAGACATTAATATCTCATCTCATCTCATTTCATCTCTCTCTCTCTCTCTCTCTCTCTCTCTCTCTCTCTCTCTCTCTCTCTCTCTCTCTCTCTCTCTCTCTCTCTCTCTCTCTCTCTCTCTCTCTCTCTCTCTCTCTCTCTCTCTCTCTCTCCAATTCAGTCCGTGTTGCTCTTGCTTTCTCGCTTGGGTGTACAAGCCTGTTTTAGAAATACTAGAGCTCAAACAATCCTTCTCCTACGGAGGATCCGATTTGTTTTCTGTAGCACACATGGGTTCCAACAGTGAATCCGACAAAGAGGATAGCATCCGGCCTACAATTATGTGGGAGGATGAAGAGCACTCCAATCCCAGCGGGAAAACACAAAGAACCGATGGAGATTCCAACAAGGGCAAGCCTTCTGTGATTTGATGCAACAACAAAAGATGAGGAAGATGTAGAGCTTACGCGGATGTGGGATGAAGTCCTAGAAGATTTCTGGCCTCTCTCTCCTAGAGAGAATCTAGATCTATGTTCTTGATACTAGAAGGGAAGCAATCAACTCCCTATAGTTATTACCTATGATGGTGTCACATGCAACGGAATTGAAATGGTGACAAGATCTAAACTTCACACTTCCACAAATCTTTAATTCTTTCCTTGCTTGAATGTGTGCTGCTAAGCACGAATGATGGTTCCTTTTAAAGAGAGAGAGAGAGAGAGGTAGAGATCTGTAGAGAGAGAAAGAGAGAGAAGGAGAACGACACGCAATGGGGTCCATACCAACCCTCTCAAGGACACCCCACGCCGTTGCCGATGTGGTAATTGCTTTCGATTGCGTAAATGGGATTTCACACATGCAATACCTCAAGCACAGACTCTACTGACTCAAATGGGCTGATTTGATGCACCTTTGGGTATGTCTTGATGAGGGGGGGTAAAAACGCTGGTCGCTGCAAAACCGCAGCAAAATTGATGGGTTAAGCGCGGCTAAAAACGCAGACAATGATGGAGTAAATGATGCTGGGAGCACTCGATGCAGCTAGTGAATGGCCGAGAAGAGGCTTAATGGGCTGACGAAGGTCAAGGCTGCAAAACATGGAGTTTGCATTAGCAAACGAGAGGCTTTCCGGCAAGGAAGATGGGTTGAAAACTGAAAACGATGGCTGTTAGGCTGATCCATCTCGTGAGGGACGCGAAGGATGTAGATGCAAAATTGTTGGGCTCTCCTGTTGGCGCTCCACACTGATGAAAAACATTAGGGTTGTTGCTTCTTATATACTGATTTTTTTGGTACCAAGTCGGTAAAATGTACGAGGTGATGAACATGTGCAAATGTGCGCACATGGGAGTTTCTATGCGATAACTCACCTTTTTGTGAACCATTTGACGAAAGAACTAGACCGACACGTTCACCTAGCCTAGACCTATATGCAAGTCATGTCAAATGTAACCGAAGTGCAATAACATCTGTCAAAACGCATGTACAAACCATTTATGCAAGAGGGTTTCAAAACTGGAAAACCTCATCTAATGGACTCGCCACTAGGATTTGAGACTCCTATCTACAGATATGTACAGAATTGGCTCTAGAAGTACACGAAGCATGTCTACGTGGCACACAGAGCAATGTGCATGTGACGTATGGAAAATCTGGCGTTGCTACTCTATATCAACGAGGAGCTGCAGACTATCATACCATGTTTTTCGGAGAATCTCAGTTTACTTTACCATTCAATCATGTTGGTTCTACAGATTTTATGGACCGAGTGGGAATTTATGTTGACAATATGCTATGGAGACTTTCTCTTATACCCTATGATCCACGTGGAAGTTATGATGCTTATGATCTATGGCAACTAATCTATATGCCGTTTGATCTAGGAGGATGTTGTCATGTGCACAAATTATGGCAATTTATCCGTACAATTAATGAATCAAGGGATTTACTGTTACTGGGTGCTTATTTTTGGGGAATAAAGACCTATCGGCTCCCTTGTATCATACCCTACATCCTAGACTAGTGTAAAGGCTCATTTATTCATTATTTGTGTGTTTGGTCATTAAATGGGCGAACACAGTGTGTACACATTGTACCCTAACTTAAAAAATATAAAGGACATCCTAAAACTTGAGTGTGCAACAGAAGTACACTTTCAAATCTCGTTTTTTTGCTTTGCAACCACTCTCTGCTCTCTTCTCTCGCACATTTCTGCTCTTCTTGCCTCCTTTATATTCCTCCAACGTCTACACACCTTGTGATAGGTGTTTTGCACGCGTTTCCACTCTTTCAACTAGTATCAGAGCGAGGTTGCTCATGACAAAGTTGGCTAATGTTGTTGCAACAGGTCCTTCCATGCTGTATTTTTCAGTTTGGAGGTGTTCCTCAACATTTTTTAGTATTAGGGTTTTCCTAAAAGTCAAAGACAAACTGCGACAAGTTTTATATTGCTATTGTGACAGTTTTCAACCATAAAAACGGGTTCATACAACTGGCTCTAGCAAATATTGTACTCCTCCATCAAGTGGAGTCCTCTCAAGCGAGAGTTTCATATATTATCGTTGTTGCAATGTACTTTACGGTTACCAAAACACTTATATTTGCATTGCTGAATTTTCGCACTATACAACTAAGAGCATATTATTTTTCTCTTGGTACATAGGTACATGGATCGCGATCCATGATCCTCTGTCATAGACTGATACCATATTTACACCATAGCTAGAGCACTTATGGCAATGCACAATACAAATCCCATTGACGCACGGAATGACTCGTTGCATTTCTCTGACCTAAAAATAAATGTCACGACTCACAAGAGATGCCCATTGTACTGTAACAACATCTGGCAAAGCGCTTGTACAATCCGTTTACGGAAGAGGGTTCCAAAATGAGAAAACCTAATCTAACAGACTCGTCCAAACATGCAGGTCCTACAAACAGGCTCACAATGTTGCCAATATTAATCCTTCTAGGATTCTACAAAATCTTATCTAGGGAATAAAGCATGTCCGCATGGCACACAAAGCCATGTGCAGAAGACATCCCCTCCTGCTTAAGGTGAGGTACTGGTAACTAGCTCTATGCATGCCATAATGTCAAGTGCAACGGAATTGAAAAGGTGGATCTAGGTTTTACACTTCCACAAATCTTTTACTCCTAGAGTTAATGGTTGCAACTTAGCATGGTATGGCTCAGGATGAGTGATCAATGGGTGCTCAAGGTTTCTTTTATTGTCAGAAGGGAGAGCCTTCCTTGACTTAATGAGAGAATGTGCAATGACCAAAACAAGAGAGTGGAATGCAAACTGAGTGAGAGTGCAAAAGAGTGCTAGAGAGTGAGAGAAGAGACGACACCAGATGGGATCCCAATCCCCCCTCCAAGGGCCCCCCTCTCTATTGCTAGAGAGGTATTTGCTTTAGATTGCACAAAGTCTGGTACAATGCTTCTAGATGCTCTGGTACTTGATGAGACTATGTCGACAACAACAATGATGTCGACGACGACAATGACGATGACGATGTCGACGACGACAATCGTGTCGACAACGACAACGTGATCAAAGCTGAAATCTGAAAATGCTAGGTAATCTGCCGTGGATCTGCTACTATGGCGGAACTGTGGGGCTGATCTGCAATCGCCGAGTCGAGCTAGGGCTGAAATGCAAAAACGCTGGCTGATCTGGGCTGAATCTGCAAAACGCTGGCTGAGGTCTGTTGAATCTGTTGATGGTCTGCAAAAACACTAGCCTTGGTAAAAACGCTGGGCTGAACTACTTGAGAAACACTGGGAGGGCCTGTGCACCTGCTGCCTGTGCTCTCCTTCTGTCTTCTGCTTCTCTCTAGCGCCAAGGCTGTCCTTTTATATGTGTTGAGAACTGGGTCGAGCAGTTGCTCCCTTAGCCCCCGCGATTTGGTAAATTAAGTCACTTAATAAATTGACGCTCATGCTAGGTGTGCAATCAAAGGGTATGAAACTACGCTAAGTGCCTCGACATGCACGGCCTGTGTAGGCTCACAGGGTTGCCAGAACACTTCCTAGGCTTCCTAAACCCTAGAAGTAGGAACAGCTTGTCCACGTACACATAGGGTTAGATGTGCACGTGACAATTGTTGGTCGAATCATGGACAGGATGTGTTGCACACTTCAATATCTTTGAGTATTATATTATGGATGTGATGTGTTCACACTTCACGAATGGGGATTATTGGACGTAGTGTAGTCTACAGTTCAAGTTTTCTACATAGGCAACCGATGCTCAAGATGGCATTACTCTAAGGTACAAAGTTGAGGGTAGAAAATCCAAGGTGTATCCAATGGAAGGTACCTCTACTGAGGTGTCCATGGTAGCTTCTTCATCGACTTGGTCTCACTATTGATGTTCACTATGAGCTGCAGAGAGGGTGTTAAGAGTTTTGGCATCTCAAGTGAACTGCCCAATGTGAACCCATTATTTAGTTTGACTTTTACATATTTATTTTACTTATTTGTCAAAGTCTGGGTAGGGCAATTCATTGAGGTTGCTGTATAAGCAACCCCTTGCCTCCATTGTATACACAATCAGTTATTCATTGCGAAGGTTGATTGGTTCAAGAGAGACTCTCTCTCTCTCTCTCTCTCTCTCTCTCTCTCTCTCTCTCTCTCTCTCTCTCTCTCTCTCTCTCTCTCTCTCTCTCTCATGCTCACTCTCCTTCGTCTCTACGCTTCCGCATCATCCACTTTGACAAATCTCTCCTCCAAGTAGGCCAATAAATGAATATCTGGACGGTTGTAGCCTGTCACTATCGCATCTATACGGCGATGCCCTGCATAGGGTGGACATGACTTTATACCATAACCTTGTGTCGCAGACACACATTCTTCCATGCATCATCATAAAACCATTCCTGAGGAGATGATATAGTGCTCATGGCGTTGTCCATCTAACAAGCGTCCAAAGATTCTTGCAAAATCTTCATCAGTAGCATATTGTTCCTTCATATCATCAAGCTCACAATGATAAGAAATTGACACAGCTGAAACTTGTGGTCTTCTTGACAATGCATCAGCTACAACATTCTTTTTGCCTTAAACATGCACGATCTGAAGTGGAACAAAGAAGAGATGTTTGCCCATCACATATGCTTTTCAAATAACTTTGACAATGTCAAAAAGTATCGCAACGTCCGATGATCCGTTTGGACAACAAAATCAGCACCTAGCACGTAGTGTTTCCAACTTGAAAGCACATTAATCACAGCCAATAACTCTTTCTCATAGAGTTGCATAGTCTTTTCTAACCTTTACAAGATTTTGCTTTCATGGGCTACTTCCCGTCCATCTTGCATTAACACTGCACCAATACTATTGCCACATGCATCACACTAAACCAAAAATGACTTCCTAAGATCTGGCAAAACGAAAACTGCATCCAAAGTCATCTTTTCCTTCAAGAGATTAAAGGCTCAAATCTCTTTTTGTGTCCATTTGAAAGTGACCTCTTTCTTTTGTAAAGCATGTAGGGGTGAAGTAATCTCGATAAAGTTTCGAATGAATCTTCTATAGTAGGAACGCAATCCCAAGAAGCTACAGACATCATACACAATCTTCAAGTTTGATTGGTGCTTTGCATCTGGATAATCACGTCGCCTCTACTGCTGCTGTCACAAATTGCTGACATGTCAAGCCCAGAAGAATGGAGCCAACTTGCAGATCACGGCCGAAGGGCCTAAACCCTAAGAAGAACAAGCAACAACAGAAGAAGAAGTCCTACCAACTTATGGGACCCCGTCCGATGGGGCCCAAGTGACATAAAGGATTAAAATAAAGCAAGACCCACACATACACACAAAGAAGGATTTGCGTAGCAACTGATGACGTGGCAGTTTTTTGGATTTTCCGCTAATAGTGCTGAGGTGGCAGATTTCCCCAAAGCGCGCTAACAGTGCTGACGTGGCAGTTGTGCGAATTCCCGCAAATCGCGCAGATTTTGACACTTTTTGGACCAATTGCCTTTGAGTCTGAAGCTTTTCACTGTAACTGCTTTTCAGGCCAAGGGCCTTTAAATATGAGGTTAGGGCTCATTCTCCGGCATGCTTCCTGGAGAAGGTGAAAAGTCTGGAGTATCGACTTGTACTGTGTTCATAGTTTTTTCTAACGTCAACCATGCGGCATACGCAGGCGGGTATGGAAGCCCGCCACAAGCCCGGTTCAGACCCCCTGAAGATTCCATGCGTGGGATACCATACAGCACCCTAGAAAACACTAGAGAGTAGCACAAAAACCACAGAATACAATAAACCACTCCTTGGTATATTGTAATAGCACTATAGGGCAAAGGGTTCGCACATGGGCGAAATGCCCATCCGGTTCAAAAACGCCTAAAATCTGGCCAGTTTTTAAAATCACTGCCCCACGTATGGAAACCCCAATCATACTTCAATCGGACTCGTACACGTCCGGAAGCATGGTTGGCCAATCATGCACGTGAGAAAAAAACTATGACTATGTTGATGCAATATAAAGAAATACCAAAAGGGGCGCCAAGGTTTGGGGCCAATACTCTTTGGGGTGGAATTGCCACTCCGTGTCGCATGTCGTCTCTCTGTCTCTCAATTCAATTGTTATTGAAGTGCTAAAAGTCTGTTCACTCTATTCTTTTCTATTAGCACGTGGTGCCCGTCTTGTGACAGCTGCTCATCACTACTATCGATCTGCTTGTGACTCACAAATGCATGGGCTGTCAAAAAGGGTGGGAAGAGGCTCCTCAAAAACGCAAGCAATTGCTCCCTTCTACCCACTGGCCACCCTAGGGCTACCCCACTATGGGTGATGGGAATGGGATCGTGCTAGCTATGGTGGATGAAAGAGAAACATGGTGCACACAAGTGAGTGTGTGTTGGCTAGATTATCATTCAAGCGAATTAGGTTCCAAGATCAATTAACTTGGACTCATAAACACGATCTTGAATTGTTGCTAAGCCATCACAAGCTCACCATAAACAAGAGAGATGTAATGCAAAATAGACTTGTGTTTATTCATTCATGAAATGAGCTTTAATTAGCTCTACACCCTTGCACCACTGCATGTGAGATAATTCCACTTCTCTCCTTGACTCACACTTTAGGACAAAGCTCACACTTTACAATCCTCACCTTGAGGTTTGGACTAGGAGGAAACTGAAGAAAACTGACATCTCTGGCACATTCCAATCCAGGAGCAAAAAGAACATCTCCAATCCAGGAGACAAACTATCTTTAATCCAAGAGACACTCAAACACCTCACCTCAAACAAATGTATAAAACTGAGACCAAGCTAGTCCAAGCTATCTTCAAACAAATACAACTGAAAGGGAAATGCCAAAACAAAAGCTAGAGAATGTCGTCGTAGACCAAAAGGCTATTGCCGCCTTCTTCTTCATCTTCATCTTCATCTTCATCTTCATCTTCATCTTTGTCTACTTCTACCAAATACGCTTTGGGCCTTGGAATTCTGCTGGTGTTGCCTCTGTCCCTTTTGAAACACTTCGAAGGAAGATGATCCTTCTTTCCGCAAATACTGCAAGTCTTCGATGCTAGACAATCCTTTGCTATGTGCCCTTCTTTGACACACTTGAAACAAGTTTTGTTACTAAAGCCAACTATAAAAGCCCCCTGAAGTAGCATTCCTCCCTTGCTTCTTCCATTAAAGAGTTGATGACATCTTGAAAATCTGGCTTTGGATCCTTCTCCTCAATGATGGTCTTTATCTCGTCAAAGCTAGGTGGTAAGCCTGCTAGAAGAACTACAATTTTGTCCTCCTTTGGTACTGCATTGGTTACATAAGCTAGTTGTGTGGTCATGCTTTTGAGGCGATTGACCGAGCTTGCAATATCTTCGTTATGTTCCATTTGCAATTTGTATAGATTTTTCTTTAAGCTTACTTTGCTTTTCTTTTTCCTATCTCAAAAGTTTTTTTCTAGTGCTTCCCATGCAGCTAATCAGGTATCACAATCATCAATAAAGTGTGATGTAGTGTTTTGTTTCGGATTCGGGTAGGGCACACCTGGCCGCTCTCCTCATATACCAGAAAAGAGCACAAGAAGAACAACCAGGACTTTGCACCCAGAATCCGAAGGCAAACGCTTTTGTCACTAGTTTCCTCTGGACTACGAGAGGCCAGAATTATCTACACTCTTAGCCATGACTATTCCCTTGAGGGACCCATTTCGCCAACTTGATTTGGGCGTCACAGCGACCAAGTACCTCTGTTCAGAGGCCCAGATACTGCGGGACTTGCTTCGGTCTTCCCTTTGGAGTTGCCTCCTCCATGTAACTTATCGCTCACCTCACTAAACTGCCTTTGTAACCTGATGGTTTTCCCCTAGGAAATGCCATACGCACTTGGAAGGGCATCGGCTCACAGGTGGCATCCGCTGAGGTTGGTGGTGTCTCCCTTTTGCACCTCCCAACCTCTTTTAGGTGAAGTTGACCCCCCCCCCCCCCCCCCCCCGAGGAGGAATGGCACTTGGGCACTCTTGTAGCTCATCTGGCTTCTCTTGGGGAGAATTACGTCATTTCCCCGAAAGTGACCGGATTCAAAATAACAGCATACGAAGGGGAGCATTATCTCCCCATCCGCAATAATTATTGTGATGTAGTGCAATAATTATGATTCCTAATGCCTGCTCGTCCTTGGCTTAATTTTGTGCACTCATAGCTCGTGTCAGTACTAGCACACCAACAGTAGATGTCGGATCGGTGAGCGTTGGCTTGACTATACCCCACAACTGCTTTTCATTAAGTAGCCTTTTAACTTGGTTTGCCAAGTATGAAAGCCCTCCCCGTTAAATTTCCCAAGCCCCTTCTCTTCCATTGCGCTAATAGAGGGGTCTTAGCTTAGGAAACTCTACTAGCCAGTGTCTACCTCTTTACACGAACACAAATTCTTCTTCGGAGAAGATAGAAAATTTGTTTGCAAGTTTATTGTGCTTGGCTGCAAGATTTTTTAAGTTTTAATGTGAGAGAGAGAGAGAGAGAGAGAGAGAGAGAGAGAGAGAGAGAGAGAGAGTTCCTTAAATGTTTCTATGTGAAGTACCCCTCCACTTAAAAAAGTGGAGTCACCCTTCAATAGAAAATATTTGAAGCTTGAGAAATCCTTGGTAAGCTCGAAGAGGAAAATTTTACCTTTGATTAGTCTTGTTGAGACTCTTGAAGTTTTGAATGAAAAACTTTGAACTTTGATGTTTTATGGAACCTTAAAGCTCTTGAATAGCCTTCGAGCTTGCTTTGAAGATGTCTTCAGATTTGCTGCAGGTTCAACTGTGGGAACAGGCCCTTAAAGGGTGACTGGAAGCCTTTTGAGCCAAAACACATGGAAACTGTAACAAACTTGGACACCCCAAGTTAAGATTCTACCGCGACACAAGAGAGATTCACTTTCAAACAGTTCACAAACGACGACACGGCCCAGCGTAGTTCCGTGCCAAGAGGTATTGGCCCCAAAGATTGGCGCCCCTTTCGGTATTTCTTTTTATATTAATCTGTGTGCTAAGTACAAGAGAGTCCGCGGGAACTCACACTCAGACTCTGCGTCCAGATGCTCTGAGTAATGAGGCCCTTGGACTTATTTATTCTTACAAGGGATACCCCAAAGCAGAGCCCAAAAGCTTAAACTCAAAAGCAAATGTAACCCAAAAGCTGTCAAATTCAGCCAGCATAATTTGCGGAGATCCGTACATACTACCACGTCAGCAATCATTGGAAATTACGAGCGTCCGTATAGTTTGCCACATAAGCCTGTCGGCGCATTTCAAGAGCTTGCCAGCAGTGTGTGTGTCCGGGGGCCTGCCACGTCACCAATTTGTGACATACCCCCCCCCCCCCTTGAAAGAATTGTAATCGCCCTACGCCTGCAAAACAGACAGAGGCCATAAACTGTCTTAGTAGACACTGACTCTTAGTACCGACGCACTAGACACAACATATCTAGCACTTGTACAAGACGATAGTCACATCACAGGACATCACATGACAAATCACATACAAATTCATTTCAAATCTCAGACCATGATCAATAGGCAACGAATTTAGTAATCGCATCTAGATCTATTATGAACCTCACGGATGCCCGATTAACTAATCCTTATTGCAATCATGTCTATAGAGATTTATGAGACCGAAATGCTGCAGTCATTTCGTCTTTCAGTTCCTGCAACAAACAAGTCAAGTACAAATCAATCATTTTCATTTCGAGAATTCCAGTTATAAAGTCATACAGCAAAATACTACTCAGCCCTTTAGTATCCCTGAAACCCAAAGAGGACATAAGTGACTCTATTCAAAATCGGTAATCCGTTGACAAAGGAGCGGAGTGACTCCCCTCTTGTGCAAACCCGCTACAGGATAGTTCTTGAACTTAACCAAGAATCGCCTAATCACTTTACCTTACCTTTTATCTTTCTGTCTTTGTGTGCCAATATCTATTCTGGAACGAGTATTTCCTCGCTTTCCTCCACTTCAGGTTGCTCATCTTGCTCCCCGTCACAGGCACATCGCCTTTAAAAGGCTTCAATAGACTCGCATGAAATGCATTGTGAATCTTCCAAGTATCAGGCAACTTCAATCTAAAGGAGATATCATTTATCTTTTCTTTTATCTAGAAAGGGCCATAATACATCGTGCTAAGCTTTGGAAAAAGCCGCTCATTTCCCTTTTTCTTTCTTAGGCGTGCCCCTCAAAACGTAAGAGCACCCAATCTTCTTCTTTTAATTTCAAATCGCGACGATGTCAATTTGCTGCCTTCTAGTATCGTTCCTGAGATTTCGCTAAAGCTTCCCACACCTTGGCAAATGGAGTGTTCAAGTCCCTCGTGTACTGGTCGGCTTCAAAAAATTTATATTTTGTGCTAAGGAAGAGTGGAACCTTCAGAGCACCTTCAACGATCTCAAATGTCGTCTTTCCCGTCGAAGAGTGGATCGTATTATTGTAGGCAAATTCCACCAAGGGCAAAAAAAATTCCCATTGAGTCTTCTGATCAAAAATATAAGACTTCAATAAATCCAGTACGACTGAAATTTGCAATCTCAAATTGCCCATCTGTCTGCAGGTGGAAAGATGATGAGAACTACAACCGTGTGCCAATGTTCTCCTAAATAGCCCTCCAAAATAAACTCGTGGATCGGGAATCTCTATCGGAGACTATTGTCTCAAGCATGCAATGTACTCTAAAAATTTGTGCAATGAACAGTCTCGCTATAATCCGGTTTTGACTATTTTCTTCACTGGAATGAAGTGAGCTTGCTCGCTAAATCTGTCGATGACAGTCGAAATGCCATCATGCCCACTCTGTGTCTTTGGGAGATCAAAAATGAAATCCATAGCAATACTTTCCCAAGGTCGAGTGGGAATGGGTAAAGGCTGTAACAATCCCTGTGCTTTATGTCCGTCAAACTTGACCTTTTGGCATACTAAGCAACTGCGTACAAACTTCAAAGTCGTCCACATCTTTCTTGAGTCTTGGACAAAAGAAGTAATGCTCCATACCTTTCAAGGTGGTGTCGATGCCGCAGTGACCCGTAAAAGATGGACAATGGCACTCAGTCAAAAACTTCTCCCTCAACGGCTGTGTAACGCACAACATCGTTTTCTTCATCAAGTAGCCATCCCGTATGGAATATCCCGCTACTACCTCCCCATTCTGTATTCGATTGAATACATCCGAAAAATCCGGATATGTGGCGTACTGATCTATACATGTCCTCGAAGCTTCTGCGATGAAATGCGAAAATAGCCAAGACTAGCGGTTTCCGAGACAAAGTATCTGCCACCAAGTTCTTCTGTCCCTGAACATGGACAATCTGGAAGTGAAATTGTGACAAAATGTTAGCCCACTGCATTTGCTTTTTTGAAAGCTGCTTCTGTGACAAGACGTAGCGTAAACTCTGATGATCGGTGAATACTGTGAAGTCGGCTCCAAGTAGGTAGTGTCGCCACTGAGTAAGAGCATGGATCATTGCCAAAAGCTCTCTCTCATAAATCTCTGTTGTCAATTCTGGCCTTGAAAACAATCGGTTTTCATAGGCAATCCCATGGCCTTCTTGCATCAAGACCGCTCCCAGACTACGACCACAAGCATCACAATATACTTTAAATGACTTTTGCAAATCCGGCAAAGTCAATACTCGTTTAGTAGTCAATTTCTCTTTCAGTGTCTAAAAGGCAGTCACCTTTGTGGGTCCCCACGAGAAAGGGACTGCTTTTTGTGTCAGAATGTGCAAAGGGGAAGCTACCTCTGCAAACTTTCGATGAACCGCAAGTAGTAAGAACACAAACCCAAGAAGCTTCTAACTTCATGAACATTCTTCAAATTGGGTCAATCACGTATAGTCTCAATCTTGGCCGGGTCCATCTGTACTCCTATTGTGCTGAGACGATGTGTCCCAAGAAGTGTATCTCTGACAAGAAAAATTCACTCTTTTTGGCATTGATAACTAACTTGTGATCTCGCAATGCTTGAAAGACCTGTAGCAGATGGTGTCTATGTTCTGCTTCATCCTTGGAGAAGACTATAATGTCATCAAAGAAAGTGTCGACAAACTATACTCTTTGCAAATCCTATCCATCATTCCGTTGAAAGTCGTTGAGCATTGGTAAGGTCAAAAGGCATCACCAAAAATTCATACAAACCGAAGCTCGTCCGAAAGGCTGTCTCGTAGAGATCTACCGGCGCGATTTGGATTTGATGATATCAGCTTTTCAAATCAATCCTACTGAAACAGGAGGATCCTTGAAGTCGGTCAAGAATATCATCGATCCTTGGAATCAGAAATCTGTTCTTGATGGTGATTTTATTGAGAGCTCTGTAATCAATGCACCTTCTCGAAAATCCGTCTTTCTTTATAACCAACAACACCGGAGAGCAGTAGGGTGAAGTACTTTGTTGGATAAGACCCTTTTCCAAAAGGTTTTTCACTTGGTTCATGATCTCTTCATTATGGGCTCGACTAACACTGTAAGGTGGCCGGTTCGGTGGTGTGCTTCCAACGAATCAGATCAATGGTGTGATCCTCAGGACAAGATGGGGGCAACTCACCTGGCAGGCCCTCAGCGAAGAAATCGGCATTAGTGTGGAGAAAATCTTGGCGTTCTCTATCAAGTTCAGACATGTTCCTTTTGTGTTCATCATTTAACTCTTTCAAGTAGATCGAGTGAACAAAGAGACTGGATTTCATTAATTTGGAAATGGCCGAAGCCGATAAATTAGGAATGGACTCGCCCTTCAGTTTTAATGCTAGCCAAGGGACTGTAAAACCCCTCGGTTGTGCCTCCAAAATCATCCCACATCCACTCTAACATGTTTGGATGTTGTACCCCAAAATAAGATGCAAATCTACAGCACAACCATTCTGTAAGAGAGGCACACCGGACCAGTTGCAATCCATTTCCACGTTCAAAAAAAAGGGGCCAAGTAGAAGCTGTGAAAACAACACTATTTCCCACTGGCCCTCTTTTTGTTTAGCATAGTGCTTATTCAAGGGCCCAAAAACTGGTGTTTCCAAACTAAGGAGACGATGACACAAATTTATCAGCCACGGGGTGGTGTTTCACGCAAACTGAGCACTACAGGCACACTTTATAAAAACACAAATTTCTTGCCACAATGGCATAATCTAAATTTGGCAGTACTGTGTTCCCACCCCCACAAAAAGAAGAAAGCAGTGCAAGCTCACCATAATGGCATCTCCAATCCTGATGCAAGCACCAGTCTCCTCTCTCAGCTGCTGGATGCGGTAGCCCTGCTTGCCAATGACTTTTCCCATCTCCTTGGAGGGGACAAGTAGGTAGAAGGAAACATCTGCAGACTTACCATGGCCTTCTGCATGCACACTATTCTGTGAACGTGGGTCCTCCATTTTTTCATCAACAGCAGAGCTTTCATTGTTCTTCCTCTTCTTCTTCTTCCTCTTCTTCTTATCATTATTATTATTGTTCTGTCTCTCGTCCTTCTCCTCATCGTTGCAGCTACTCTCTCTATGCCGTTTACTTTGCCTCTTTGGAGAGCTTTCTTCGACGGAGTCAAAGATCGTCGCCGAAGCCTCCTCTTCTTTTTCACGAGAGCTTTCAAGCTCCTTCAGCTTCTTCTGTTTCTTTTTGGAAGAGTATACCTCCTCTTTATTCGCTGCTTGCTTCGTCCTAAGTTGCTTCTTCTTCGTCGAGGAGTTCTCGTCGTAACTGTTCTCCATTTTTGAAATCCCTCGTGTCATTGTTGTAAGAGAGTTTACAAAAACGAAGTACCTAGGCCTAAGGCTTTTTACAGACTGCCGCCATGTCTACCCGTGGTGGGTAGGTCTTCCTCACGACTAAGTGGCACGGGCATGGGAGGGTGGGATCTACGATCGAGAGATTGTGGATCGTAGATTTGAAATGCGGGTACCCTAGATTACTTTTGTAAAAAATAAACTAGGGTACCCGAGTTTTAAAAATAAACTAGGATATCCACGTGGGTTTTGAACCCGTGACCTCACCCATGAGAGGCGCACACCCTAACCACTACGCCATGCGCGCGTTGTGAAAAGTGATGACCCTAATTTACTTATAACATATATGCACAAGGGCGACAGCCGAAAATAATCTAAGGTATCCTAGTTTACTTTTTATAATTAAAAAGTAAACTAGGGTACCCTAGATTACTTTCGGCGCCGCCACTGGGATCTACGGCCCACAATCCCCCGGTCGTAGATCCCATCCTCCCATGCCCGTGCCACTTAGTTCTGAGGGTAGGTCTCAGGACTAAGTGGCACGGGCATGGAGGATGGGATCTACGGCCAGGGGATTGTGGGTCTCAGGACTAAGTGGCACGGGCATGGGAGGATGGGATCTACGGTCGGGGGATTGTGGTCGTAGATCCCAGTGGTGGCGTCAAAAGTAATCTAGGGTACCCTACCTTAGATTACTTGTTTGTACCTTAGATTACTTTTTGTAATAAAAAGTAATCTACGATACTCTAAATTACTTTTGATTGTCACCTTTGTGCATACATGTTTTAAGTAAATTAAATCCTCCACATTTCACAACGCGCGCATGACGTAGTGGTTAAGGTATGCGCCTCTCATGGGTGAGGTCACGGGTTCAAAACCCACGCCCACAAAAGTGTGTACCTTAAATTACTTTCAAAACTTGGATACCCTAGATTACTTTTTACAAAAGTACCCACATTCCAGATCTACGAGCCACAATCCCCTGGCCGTAGATCTCACCCTCCCATGCCCGTGCCACTTAGTCTCGAGGGTGGGCAGGCACGCGTTACACACTAAGTGCTCTTCATTTCAAGAACGCGAGGGAGGTGTCAGCTCCACCCCTTACGCTATTGGTTTGACGCATCCGTCTCGTTGAGTTGGCAACAGTTCGATGCCCGCCCATCCTTGGACAAGGGGTCGAGGCTGTCTAAAACTTTGTCCAGTGTCACTTTTTCGCAACCAATAGTTTTCTGCCAGCTGGGCTCCACGTCTGCGTGCCCAATTTTGTGCAGTCGATGTGTAAACAGCCTAAGTATCATCGAGCAAAGGAGGGAGCCTGGTATTTCAAAACTAGTATTGGGCGTTGTTGTAGAACATAACAGGATACACATAGATAACCATGGGTTACTTGCTTAGTTGGTTCAACTATAGCTCATCTTGGGTTTATGAGCATTGGGAAGAAGCAAGTTGTGTCCTATAGAGCTGAGTATACAACAAAGGGCTACTAATGGGGATAATTGAATCGAGCAAAGGGTTGCAGCTTAATCATTCTGCTTAAACCCTACTCCTTAACCTGTTTTGGTAGTTATTTGCATATTGCCATTCAGTCTAGTAATATCATCCATTTAGTCTTTACACCAGGAACCATCTTACTTTAAATCAGGCATAGATAATTTTTCCTTATTTCTCGTAGAGAGAGAGAGAGAGAGAGAGAAGAAGAAGAAGTGTGTATCTATTTGATATATAATATGATGATCAAAATTGAGCATATTCTAGTGAGACAAAAACATATAGCTAAACTAAACTTAAGGAAGCATTGACAAACTCAAAAAACGCATCAACAAACTATAAAAATTAAACTGTACTATCAACCTGATAATCGTACACGGGTATCGTCCAATCATCCAAGTCGGAGGACAATGTTTGTGTCAACAAGCTACATAAAACGATGTGAATAGTTAAAGATTTTGTCTTGCAATGAAGTGTCACAAAGTGAAAATGCTAATTATATAGTGCATGTCATGCAAAAATGCCATACAAAAGTATGGTGGAGAGTTGGAATTGTGGTCTCTCCAAAAACTATAGGAAATGGAAGCAGTGACTTGCTTTGTAGGCTTTTTGTGTTGGACCAAGCAAATGCATAGGATGGGAAATTGGATGCAGGTAACGGACCTTGTAGTGTTGTTGTGCTGGAGTCGTGGTTGTGTAGCCAGTCGTCCATTCTTGTGAATATATGTGCTTTTTGTAAATACAAAAGATACAGGAGATAGATTTAACCTAAAGAGAAGCAGAGATAACTTTATGTTCTACGTTATAGAAGATGTAGGGTTTATTGTAGTAGTTCATAAGCTTCAGTGTAATCACTACAATAGAATGGCTCAATCAGTAGGCTGGGAATACTAAGCTATGGCCATGTTCACTTTTGCTATCATGTCTACCATTACCATTGACAAAAAAAAATTGTCTTCTTTCAACTTAGCTTTATGCTCAAGCTCTTTTGATTCTCCCCCTTTCATTAGGGACAAAAGGCCTAGGACATACTCTCTTTGTCTTTCGTATTTTCTCTCGTGTGGATCTTGTCTACCACGATCTTCATCATAGTGTCGATCATCTCTGTTGCAATCTCCATCATCATCTCTAGACAACTTCTATCGTGATGTTGGTTGTTGCATTCACTTATGCTATCATGTCTACCATCACCAATGCTTCTATGTCGTTCCTCTTCTTTCAATTTAGCTTGATGCTCAAGCTTGTTTGATTCTCCCTCTGTCATGAGGGAGATAGAAAGCTCAAGGAAGCTTGAGATATGTCGTTTTGACTGTAGGCATTGTTTATAAAGGCTATTCACTACAAGATCAGCCATGGGTAAAATCGTAGGATGCTATGGTGGTGAATGCAATATGTAGGCAGCAAGGATGGCTTCCACAGAGGAACACGTAGCTTGCAGGTGTCAAGCCCATTTTCATGGGTTGTTTTGGTAGCCAGAGGGATGTTGGTGGTTAGAATGTTCCCTAAGGGGGGGTCTACCATTCATAGGTGAACATTGGCATTGTCGACAACATGTTTTACGCACAACTTTGAAGATGGCCTTGCAGTCTTTTGGCCGCCTAGGGAAGTTGCAACAATTGGCATCACCTCTATTGGCCGAGGTCCGTCATCTATCATTGTGAGGACACTTGCACCCACCTTTTGCATCCCAGCTATGGTAAGCATCCTGCTCTTGTGTCTATCTGCTAGGCGAGGCCAATGATGAACATCCAAGGATGATTAACACTTTTCCAGAGCAATCGATGTTGGCTTCCATCTCATACCCTAAAGCTTTCAACCAATCGTTGCCTCTCTGTAGTTTTGACACCATGCATGAGCTGCTTTTCTGCGATAAGATGCGTGCAACATGAGGTTTTTATTGAAAGCAAGCTCGCGACTAATCTTGGTTGTGCGATTTGGCTCGAGGGCAATGGCCTAGATCATGCCAAGCGGTCGCTTCTACGATCTAGAAATTGCAAAAGCATATTAGGCTTCCCAAGTAACCAAGCGTTTGCAAAATGTACTCGACTCTTCTTAGAGGCATTTCACACTAAGTGGGTTGACCCCTATTGCACACGTCACCTTTTATTTTCTGTACCCCCGCCCTCTCTCAGTAACTTTGCCAAAAGAGGCAGAGTTACACAAGCCCCCACCATAGGATGCAGTTTCATCCGCAAGAATTCAAAGATGATGCCATCACCTCTACCCCCGCCTTGTTGTGTGTGAAACACCTCTTAGATCTTTAGGGTCTCTTTGAACTGTTTCAAAAATGTTTTAATTAGTATTCCATCAGAACTTGTAGAGAGCGCTTCACTTCCAAGTGACATTCTGAAGTAGATCACCAACGAATATGTTCCAATGGAAGGGTAATAATGTATTTGTATTTTGTGTCTAAAGTTGATCCCAAAGCACGTGTACATGTCGTGTTTCAAAAAAAAAGAAAAAACTCATACTTGATTATGGCACGGAGGTGGCACTGTTTGCACCCAATTATTGTAAATCGTAAGGAATGTGCCGTTCCCACATGTTTGTTTTCTCCTCCAATGTGAGAGGAGAAAACCGTAGGGAACATGCCTTTCTCTCGTATGTTTTATTTTTAGCTCCAGTGTTGGAAGGTTACAATATGCTTCTCCTTCAATATTGAAAGTTCACGTTCGTTTCTCCTCCATTATAGGAAGGCCACCTTTTAAAAAAACTTGCAATGCATTTGGATTCAAGAGGGATTTATTACCTTCAATCTAACTGCATCAATTTGACCAAGCCTCCAAGACTCGCTCATCATGAGTCTAGCCCTCTACTTACAATGGAGCTTTGTTGCACCAAGCATCATGCTCTACCTGATTAGTCCATGTCGCTGTGTACTTTCTCCACAACCATTAGCATTTTTTATTTTCTCATTGAGTGGCTAGAAAAAAACAAATGGAATAGATGTGTTTACATATCTAGCACTTTGATCTTCATTAATTAATGCCGCAATTGCACTCTCATACTTATGTCAGCATATAAAAAGTATTTATTGTAGTATTGATGCCTTCCAACATATGGCATTCCAAGCAAAAGCTTCCTTCTGTTGTACCACTCTTCTTTGAATGAAACTTCTTGGCTACCACTAACATGTGGTTATACCTTTTCTCCATAGTTATCCAGTTGAATCTTAGTCTAAGCAAGAGCTTCAAACTCATCTACCTCATTTCCATTTAGAAGTTATCAAGCCCCTTCAAAAGCAATGGTGTACGTTTATTATCCCATTGCTTGTGCCTTGTTGAAGATGACCCTTCTTGTAATTGGTTGAAAGCACTCTAATCGACTTACATGCATCAAAGGAGGCTCAAGCCCAAAAGCAATCCAATGCTTTAGGCCTCTCAAAAAGCCATGGCTATCATGCACATGCTCCCACAACCTTCATGGAGACATTTATACAATACAAATACATTGCGAACACACATGTAAAGGGGTTCTTTCCTCAAGCACACAAAAATTGTTGCAAATCAATGTGTGAAATCACAAAGGGCTAGTCCGTCTCATTTCATATTGCATGTCTCTGAGAGGACTAAAACCCTACAATAATCCAAGGGCCTAGGCGTCTCTTGATAGACGATTATAGTCCTATCTCGCTCCATGATCTACTAGCATTGGCCCTATTGGATAAGCAATGCAGATACATCTACCATCACTTTGCTTCATATTCTGTTATGCATTCCATTTGCAGCACCACATGTTGCAGTGCCATTTCTTTGGCCCTTGATCTTAGCATGCATTTGCTCTCCATCTTGCACCTTATTGTTGTCATGTCTGCCCTCGCTTTGGAGTAGTCGAGACCAACACATATTTTCTTACCCACGGGCCTTATTGTGGCCCTATTGGGGATAATCTACTCCTTAGTAAAAACAATCACCACTTGGGTAAAAGTGAGCATTGATCAATTTGGTAAGCTTAGGAACAATCAGAGCATGATATGAATGGGAGCCAAAAAGCCTTTGAGGTTTCATGTTTTGAGTTTCTCTCACCCATTTTCTGTCATCATTCATAAAACTATTTAAAATCAAAGGAACTACTAGTGTGTAATTCTATCATAAGTAATACGACATAATTGAACTACATTCAAAAGACAGTTGGCTTTAGAAAAGAGGAACTGATAAGTACAAAAACAACTCAGCCTTAGAATTATCTTTGTACAATGTGTGTGAGAATGAAGCCTCATTCCATTATACAATTAACATAAGAACTTTCCTTGCAGTAGGTGTATGTGTAATCTATGCTGGACAACTTGCCAAAGCCAAAAAAAAACTTTTCCAAGATAGGATAGAGTCCTTACCTGCATCCATCCAAACAAGACAACAATTCAGTTAGCCTTGGATGTGTTTTACAGGTATCAATGGAATATACATGTTGTTATCCATGTCCATCTTACAAACTATTTTTTAGAACTTCACAAGCTTTTTGTTCAAAGTATTTATGTTATAACAAATATTTTCTCTTATTTCCCATAGTTCCTTTAGTAAAAGAGTATCATTTTGATTAGAAGGTCATCATTCCTTCTAATCCAAGTGTCAGAATCCCCCCCCCCCCCTCTTTTTTCAACCGTTTTCATCAGTTTATGAAATCTAAAAAAATGTTTAATAAAAAATATCTCCAGTTCGTTTGAACTTGCTACTAGGTAAGATATCTATCACAGTGAATGATCCCCAAATCATCCCTTACTTTGTACATCATTTACCATATACTGCACTTAAGCCATCCAAGTATCAAGGGGCATCTGCTAAACACCAGGCCTTATTCCGAATCTATGAAGTTTTCCATGGAAAAAAGGACATTTTTTTAAATTACAAACATCGTAGCAATAATCAAAGCTGTAACTAGAGTAACAGCTGGTTTAGTGAACGAAAAAACAATATTGTTCCTCCTAGCCATACCAAAATAAGGCCAAGAATTACCATAGTGTGCACCCGAGTATCATGCTGCAATACCATATATACTCACCGTCCAATAGGGGCCAGCAGGTTTCAGAGCAAAAACTATATGCAGACCCACAATAAAACTAGCATTATTTACAAAAAAGCCTCCTTTCCTCTTTTCTAAAAAACTGTAACAAAATGTGTCTAGGCCAAGAACTGCCATAGTGGGTACCATACCTTAATGGTGTGCGCAAAAAAAATCAGAGTATAGTAGAACATAAAAACATCATCACACACCCAATCCAAGCAGTGCGCAATAAACACCTTTTAAAATATGTAGGTATCCATAGCCCTCCAGTAATCAGGCTTCTCAGAGAGAAGCGACAGTGAAAAAACTGAGCAGTATTCAGATTTTTTTCAAGCTACCAAGGTAAGTTCGGCATTCAGTCATTAGAGTCATGCCAGCAGCAGCAGTAGAATAGTTTCCAAAAGCTAATGTAAAAAACAGAGTGGCTACCACACACCCCTTTATTTTTACCAATACCGGAAGATTAAAACAGTAGCTCGAAAACCCCTGTGGAAGGAAAAACCATGATGTAATACCATATACATTCATAGTCCAATAGGGACCATCATAAGGTTCAGAGCGAAAATTTTATGCATATCAAAATATCAAGAACTAGCATCATTTACAAAAATGCCCCCCTTTTTCTCTTTCCTATTTTATAAAACCTGCAATGAGATATGTCTAGACAGAGTGGCCAACCTGAGTTACTGTTGTAGCGAGCTCCATACTTTAGTGAAAAAAAGAAACACGGTCTTAGCAGAACACCATTTAATGCTAAGTGAGGGGTAGAGGTGCACCCTCACCTCTTTATATAGAGGAGGGCGGTGGGTCCTCAGTCCTTTGTGATGAGCACGATCGTTATGAGTGGAGCGACTCCTCCTCGAAGACAACGAGGCCACCCATGTTGCAGGGGAGATAACCCTAGTGCCTTCACGGCCGCCCATGTAGCAGGGGAGGTAGCCTTAGAGCTTTCACGGCCAGTAATGCCATAGGGTGAAAAACTACTCAGAGGGACCTTTTTTTGTAATACTTTGTGTGTGTGTGTGTGTGTGTACCCGCCCTGTCCCAGACACCAAACACAATAGGTCGATAATAGTCCCATTATGAATGGGCCTACTACCTTATAAGAGAAATGAGTTTTTTATGGTCAAAGTGTAACCCAGGCCAATTACGTTGGGTAAGAGAATGTAGAATTTGATGGATTATTTCTTTTTGACTAAATCCATTAAGACAATACTTTTTTATGAGTATGTTTATCTCCTCCCAGGCAAAGAAGCAGCTAGAGGATGAGTAGATAATTAGATAAAACAGGCTGATGCAGGTGTTCAGAGCGGCTTTGTGAGGTCGATTGCTATTCTTCTTAATGAACTCCAAGGGTGGTAGTTTCAGAAGATCTCTTTTCCAGACAAACTTTTGGTCATAGCCTCCTACACATGGATTGTAAAGGGAGATAGAAAAGTTAAGGAATTGTACCGAGGTACAAAAAGCGCATATGATGTTGGGAACTCGTGTAGAGAAGTTGGTTCAATTTTCAGGCAATCAGGATATATGTGGCGGATTTCCTCATGGAATGCCCTATTATTGATGCTCAGCACGTTATCCATATATCTGTACGTGTGTTCAAATAGTGAAAGATTTATACACCCATTTTTCATGGTATTGAGAAACCATTTGTATTCACAGAAGGCTAGGTAAATATTACACATTAGTGGAGAGCAGGAGAAGCCCATGAGGATGCCTAGGCATTGTTTAAAACAATGTCCTCCAGAGAGAACATTGCAATTATCAAGTATCCAAAAAAAGTAGAGAGCAAGCTTCTCTTCGTTGAAGTGTAAGGGATGTACGGAGTGGGTTTTTCTAGTCCATCTAGGTTTATTGGAAAGTGACATGTAACAAAGACTTTTTTTTCTCGCATTAGAAAAATCCATTTCAATAACCCTTGTTAGAACATTTTTAAGGCCAAGATCACCTTCAAGAGGAATTTTTTCATAGCACTGAGTGATATCTGCTGAGAACATATGGAAGATTAGTTTAGGGAGGTTAAGAGAGACCTCCGTAGAGTTTTTTTCTATCCAGAAGGGGTTGTATTGTATTTGTAAAAAGTTGTGGCAGACTTTTTGCTTAGAGCCACAAATTAACTCAAACTCAGCTAATATTAGATCAAGGCATAGAGTGATGTCTTTGGTGATATTAGTAAAGATGCCATTTGAAGCGTCAAATATCCATCTGAATTTGTGTTTATGTATCTTATAGATGGGAAAAAGTACTGGTAGTTTAGTGTTTTGAAGAGTATAGCCTAAATTTTCTATTATTGGTGACTGTTTGTACAGAGGTGTTGATTTGCATGAATTCCTTACCAGAAACTCGAGATTGAGCGGCTCTCCAAGCTAAGTTTTTGCATATGATAGTGGGACAATTAGCCCAACGATCAACCAATCATTAGCTACTTAATGAAATTCAAGAGCAAATGGTGGTGTTAACCAGGAGTTTTCAGAGGATAACCATTTTTTAGGGATTTGTAGGATTTTTTGAAAGAAACATTTCTTCACATATTTTGTTAAGTCCGGTAGGACTTTCTTCTCGAGTCGCAAAGAACTGACAAGGTCAATTAAACAGTTAAGCAAAGTTGATAGAGCAAGATAAGGAGTTTTGGGAAAGTTAGGTATGTGATTGAGTCCTTTGGCCAAGATTCTTCGTATTGTACCATTACCAATGATGCTAAGATCACTCGTACAAACATGCATACCATATGTATCAAAGTTTTTGCAAAATGTAGAAAACTGCCAACATGTACATTCGGGAACTGACTCCTATCAAGAAAATCATTATTGTAGACCAGGTTTTTTATGGGTTGTTGGTATATCCAACCAATGAGTACATTATTGAGCAATTTGTGATTGCCAAAAAGTAGGTCAAAGCACTCACAAAAAAGAGCTTTAGGCTGTATCCAATCGAGAAGTTCATTGTGGAAAAGACAGTGTACATAGATAAAGCCTTTATTTGGAGCTACTTTGTGGAGGACCCTTTGCCCGCAAGGGCTTGTAGCAACGTGCAAACTGAAGCAAGGATTACATTTCAAGAAAATTCTTGATGGGAGAGTTTCTGCCTCTTCCCCTAGTGTAGCTATGAGATTTACCCCGGTTAGAGGAAGAGTTAGGAGCTAAGAAAGAAGTGAAAGATTTAGGAGTAGAATTGGGTCTCTTAAGAGCAGGGGAACCATCTTCATCAATACAAAGCCTGAGTAAGCTAGTGATGATCTTAACACCTTTTTAATTGGCATAAGTAGTTAGATAGATCCCAGGTTCATCAGATTTCAATTCCTTTAAGATATCCAGCATTAGCCCATGAAAGATGTTAGAGGCAATCTGAGCAATAACGATCTGTTTAGCTTGACCGCCTAACCAGGAGCAAATAAGAGAGATGAAAATCCACGGGCTTTTCAGAGAAGAGTAGGTCAAGATGGTTGAGAGTATACCAAATGGCATGATGGAACCACATGATGCTGGCTTCACAAGAAGCTTTGGGGTCAAGAAATCTGCAGGCACATTTAATATAAGGTCTGAAAACATTCCAAATGGATTCAGTGTAGAAGTTTGGGTTTCTTTTAGAAAACTCCATGTTCCCTTTTGTACAAATGTAGAGGCCAATATTGGAAGGGCATTTAGAATGGTCAATGAGATTGAGGTTAAAGGGGCTTTGATGAGTTCTCCTTTGTCAAGGAATTGTCCACCTTTTAAGATTTTGAGTCCGCAGTCCTCCAAAGGTTGGCAAGGTAAACCCAAGTTTCACTTAAAATAGGTGCTAAGAAAGCTTTGTTGGGTAGGACCCAAAGCTGATGGTCCACCCCAAAAGACTCAATTTCAATCTGCCTAACTAGTAGGAAAGGAAAAACTTTAGAGATTTTTGGCACCATTTCCAAAAGGTTGGAGTCATTGAGGGAACAAAGAGTAATCTAAAATTCTTTGACGGCTTCAAGCGTTGCACTATCCCTACAAAAGATACCACCAGTTTGTGGGATAACAGGGGTGGTCGGGGCACTGATAAAAAAAGGATTGAGGCCACATAATTTCTTCAGAAAGTTAGAAAGATCGGCCCCAGAAGAAGAAAATACAGCAAGCTCCTGTTGGTATTGTATAGAGAGTATGGGATGTTGGGGTATTTACTGAGAGATTAAATTTACCCCTTTCTTGGAGTCTTTGTCTAAGGTAGCCAGAACCTTGACCCAATCATTAAATGACAACATGTGTAAGATAGACATTTTCTTGTATGACGCAAGAGCTAAGTCATATATTAGTTGAGATGCATCCAAACTGCTAATACATCTGAGTACAAGGGATGTGGCCACCGAGAGGGGCTCAGAGGTCAATTCCAATCCTTGTGAAAGAGCAAGGGTCTCCAATACATCCAAAAACAGTTAAGTACGGTTATGACTACATCTTGTAGTAGATAATACAATCTTTGTCCTTTCTAGCAAGGAAAGGTCAAGTTCTAACTGCCAAGGCATCCCTTGGTCTATGGTCTTTAAGGTATAACTTAATCTGTTCAAGAATCTTTGTATGATGTTCGGGGTCGTGTCATGCGGGCTGTCATTCTAAAAGGTGTCTGGTCTTGAAAGGAAATGTATAAACACTTTGATTAGTTATAGTAGATTGGGCTTGCAAAACTTAAACCGGCAAAGTTAAGGACTATAATAGCCGTAGGTAGGAGACTAGAACCATAGTCTAGTGAAGGACCACCTAACACCAGTCAACCAGTCAAGGGATCATAGACTGTCGGTCCAACATAGCACTAAGTTTCAGAATTAGTTTCCAAAGCCAGCATCCCGGTTTCTTCAAAGAATGAAAAAACCTTATGTTTAGGATGTGTGTGTAGCTATTCTATCATAAGTAATACGACATAATTGAACTTTTTACATTCAAAAGACAGCTGGCTTTAGAAAAGAGGAACTGATAAGTACAAAAACAACTCAGCCTTAGAATTATCTTTGTACAATGTTTGTGAGAATGAAGCCTCATTCCAGTATGCAATTAACATAAGAACTTTCCTTGCAGTAGGTGTATGTGTAATCTGTGGTGGACAACTTGCCAAAGCCAAAAAAAACTTTTCCAAGATATGATAGAGTCCTTACTTACATCCATCCAAACAAAACAACAATTCAGTTAGCCTTGGATGTGTTTTACAGGTATCAATAGACTATACCAATTGTTATCCATGTCCATCTTACAAACTATTTTTTAGAACTTCACAAGCTTTTTGTCCAAAGTATTTATTATATAACAAATATTTTCTCTTATTTCCCAAAGTTCCTTTAGTAAAAGAATATCATTTTTTTATTAGAAGGTCATCACTCCTTCTAATCCAAGTGTCAGAATCCCCCTCTTTTGTTTAAACCGTTTTCATCAGTTTATGAAAGCTAAAAAAATGTTTAATAAAAAATATCTCTAGTTCGTTTGAACTTGCTACTAGGTTCTATAGATATCTATTACAGTGAATGATCCCCAAATCATCCCTTACGTTGTACATCATTTACCATATACTGTACTTAAGCCATCCAAATATAAAGGGGCATCTGCTAAACACTAGGCCTTATTCCAGATCTATGAAGTTTCCATGGAAAAAAGAACATTTTTTAAAATTACAAGCATCGTAGCAATAATCAAAGCTGTAACTGGAGTAAGAACTGGTTTAGTGAATGGAAAAACAATACTGTTCCTCCTAGCCATACCAAAGTACACGCCAAGAATTGCCGTAGTGTGCACTCGGGTATCATGCTGTAATACCATATATACTCACCATCCAATAGGGGCCATCAGGTTTCAGAGCAAAAACTGTATACAGACCCACAATAAAAACTTGCATTATTTACAAAAATGCCTCCTTTCCTCTTTTCTGAAAAACTGTAACAAAATGTGTGTAGGCCAAGAACTGCCATAGTGGGTACCATACCTTAATGGTGTGCGCGAAAAAAATCAGAGTATAATAGGACATAAAAACATCATCATGCACCAAATCCAACCAGTGCTCAATAAACACCTTTTAAAATATGTAGGTATCCATAGCCCTCCAGTAATCAGGATTCTCAGAGAGAAGAGATAGTGAAAAAATCGAGCAGTATTCAGATTTTTTTCAAGCTACCAAGGTAAGTTCGACATTCAGTCAACAGAGTCATGCCAGCGGCAATAGAATAGTTTCTAAAAGCTAATGTAAAAAGTAGAGTGGCTACCACACACCCCTTTATTTTTACCAGTATCGGCAGATTAAAACAGTAGCTCGAAAACCCCTGTGGAAGGAAAAACCATGATGTAATACCATATACATTCATAGTCCAACAGGGACCATCATAAGGTTCATAGCAAAAAATTTATGCACACCAAAATATTAAGAACTAGCATCATTTACAGAAATGCTCCCCTTTTTCTCTTTCCTATTTTATAAAACCTGCAACGAAATATGTCTAGATAGAGTGGCCAACCTGAGTTACTGTTGTAGCGAGCTCCATACTTTAGTGAAAAAAAGAAACACGATCTTAGCAGAACACCATTTAATGCTAAGTGAGGGGTAGAGGCGCGCCCTCACCTCTTTATATAGAGGAGGGTGTTGGGTCGTCAGTCCTTTGTGATGAGCAGGATCGGTGTGAGTGGAGTGACTCCTCCTCGAAGACAGCGAGGCCGCCCATGTTGTAGGGGAGGTAACCCTAGTGCCTTCACGGCCGCCCATGTAGCAGGGGAGGTAGTCTTAGAGATTTCACGGCCAGTAATGCCATAGGGTGAAAAACCACTCAAAAAACACGTATTTCCAGTATACTGGACGGGCCAAGTCCCATGCTAAAGTGAGGCCTTTTAAATGTCATTATAAGCTAGGGGCTTTTTTTGTGATACAGTGTGTGTGTGTGTGTTGAGTCCAGTTAAATATTCATGATTGTAGCCTTAGAAGCTTTATCAATGTGGCTCATGCTACGTAAAATAATTTGGCCCTCATACATTGGACCTCAGTGACTAGAATCATTGAAAACACTAATAAAAGTAATCCAAGTTGTTGAGAAGGAGTCCTTTTGTTGCATCCAATGATAATAGCGGCCCCTTTCTCGTGACCCTAGTTCTTTTTTTCGGCATCAACTACACATTCACATTCTTTTCCTACTTTCAACAACAAGAACTTCACGTCTTGTTCCGAGTCACCATAGGAGCTCCACTCTAGTTTCATGGTAGCTGATGAATTCCTAGACTGGCTATCTTTGCTTTGCTACTATCATCCCCAACCACTCAGCCAACAGTCCTAGACGCATTCCAAACAACCCAAACGCTCAATTGCCAATCTCAAACCCTCATCTCTCAAGATGGTAGTGGGGACTAATTTACTACCATCAACTCGACACTGCAAGCAATGTCAGCCGACTTTGAAGTTTGTTTTGTGGCAAGCAATGTCAGCCGACTTTGAAGTTTGTTTTGTGGCCAAAAGTTCTCCAATGTTCATGCATGCAGCATGACACCCGTACACAAAGCAACAGAGGCTATCCTTGGTGGACTGCTCCTCATGTGCTCTTGGTCCGCTATTCTGCTCGAGGCTTATTCAACCACTCATGTTGCTTTTTGCTTTAGGATTTGCGGTTTATTTCATGAGCGCTTTTAGCAACGTGACTATTTTTTAGGAAAATCTCTCTAAAACTTCCCTCGTGACATGATACCCATGTTCTACTTTGCATACAATGTCTCTTCTGACACAAGGGTTCTTCATTACTAAGATCTGCAACCAACCATTGTGAAAAATGATCCAAAATCTCTTAAGGATGGAGATAACAACACAATCACTTCACCAACAACATTAAAAACCATGATTATGGTATACTTTGTATCATTGCAAAAGATCATAAACAAGCAAGGTGAAGACTTATGAGCACTTGCAATGGAGAATGGCACGCTACGGGTTATTCTTATTGAAAATGAGCATTTCAAGGGGATACTTGAAATGCAATCAATATGTCATATGTAACTTGAGGGGGAAGTCAAAGAATGTAAAGGCTCTCTTGCAGATCTAAATGCTTTAGAAGGGCACATGAGAAAAGGGGAACATCATGTATTGAAAGAGAAGAAGTTTGACCCATGAGTCATGATGTGTACAACATTGAAAACTAAATAAAAAAGCTTTCGAGAAAGTTATTTGTTCTTGTGTCAATTGCCATAAATCATGTCAAAGACATCAACAAAGATAGGTCACACAAGAGATGGTTTGGGAAAAAGTGTCAAGATGCTCAAAAGTTCTTGATAAAGCTAGATACAACTTATGACAAAGATAACTATCACAATCATTTTCATGCATACAAAGCACTAATTCAAAACAAGAGAAGAAGATGGTGATGCATGCTTTTTACGATCCTCCCTTGAAAGTGCCTTCTGGTATAGTCAGCAGCTAGAAACGACTCCAAACCAAGGAGGCTCCAACATGGGTGGAATTGCACTTATTGGCACCTTAGGATCAGGTGGGACACTGTCAAACAGTGCCATGGGTAAGAAACCTCACAAAGACCATCTTGTTGGCACCATAAAAAAAGAGGCTAGCTATAGGGTATCTGGGACAATGGCAAGGAAAGATAATGTCATCATATGAGGCAAGCTCTATTTTTCTTGTACAGCCAAATATGCAAGACGTGTAGACCAATGGCTCCCTCGCACCTGGAAGACGATGTTCAAACGGCACGGCAGCTCAGCTAGTCTGGCATGCCAATGCACGGCAAAATGGGCTGCATTTTCTTTCGACCCCCCCCCCCCCCCCCCCCCCCCTCGGTCATCTCACCAACTTGGCTGAGCAGGCTCCACGTGGGATGAGCCCCACCCCCACCTTCCAATTTTTAGCCTTAACGTTCCATTTCCAAACGTTCACAAATGTAAACATTTTATCAAATAGTCTCATTATTAGGCCTATATACCCCCCCCCCCCCCGCCCATCTTGGCAACTTGGCTGAGCAGGCATGTGGGATGAGCCCCACCCCCACCTTCCAATTTTTAGCCTTAATGTTCCATTTCCAAACATTCACAAATTTAAACGTTTTATCAATATAGTCTCATTATTAGGCCTATATAAACCCCCCCCCCCCCTTTACACTTTGTGCATTGGATAGCTCATTGAGCTTCCCTTTTTTATCGACAGGGACAGGAGCAGAGAAGGTGATGAGTTGCACCTTTTTTTGTTGGCATTTTGATTAGCCTTGTTTCTTGTTAACCCTCACGCACATTCCTATCACCTACGACAAACTCTGTATTATTTATTTGGTAGAGTCAGGGACCGGGTTTGTCGGTCCAATAGGAAAAGGGTAAGAGTGATCGCCGATGAGAGAGGTGCACTCCAACATGAACATTCAAGGGTTAGTTGGCTAAGTATGGGCGCCCGTGTGAATGGGGCGAGTTCATATAAAAGTCACCTAAACCTAAAAATCTCTCATTCTTTCATTTATGCAATTGAAGAGTGCTCTTGCTCCATCTCCATCTTCTTCTTCTTCATCATCTCCTTGTGTGTGTGTGTGTGTGTGTGTGTGTATGCTGAGAGAGAGAGAGAGAGAGAGAGAGAGAGAGAGAGAGAGAGAGAGAGAGAGAGTGATCGAGCATTGCAACGACGGCACGGCGGCGGTGAAGCGGTTGAGCGCGGTGCAGCGGTGGCTCCTTCTTTTTCGTGATGAGGAATTCTCCACGATAGTAAGCGTAGAGAGGTGAGTGACACACCATCGCCATCTTTGAGCTTACTAGTTTAGGCTAGTTGCATGCTTGGAGCCATCTGTGGCTCTCGCACACAGTGCTAGGCAAGGCCCTTGCTTCGATATGTGCGACAGAAGCCCACATTTTTAGCGCCGTTGCCGGGGAATCGCCCTGCACTAAGCTCAAGAGGCACTCTGTGCTGCGTTGTGGTGCAATTTCAGATGTAGGAAAGGTAGAGAAGGAAGGTGTGTATGTTGAGAAGGAGTTTGTTTTGCTGCTGTGTATTGTTTTGTTAATAAGGTATTGAAAGGTACTGTGTTTTTTCTGTTCATAAGGTCTTTTCTCTGTCATAAGGTGTTAGAAATTAAGGTAGTAGATCCATAATGTTAGTTCTGTGTAAAGTACATTAAGTAGTTCTGTTAGCTAATGAGTTGCTATAGTAGTGTGTTAGTTTGTAATAGTAGCTCTATTAGTTGTAGTAGGTAGGTTAGGTGTGTGTGTGCTTGTGCGCACTGCGCGGCCGCGACTGGCTTATCCCAAAAAAAAATAAAAAAATAAAAAAAATTAAAGGTAGGATCGGGCTTGGGAATATTTCCCAGGCCCAAGCCCAAGCCCACGCTCAGGCTCAGGCCTCAGTCCCCCTTTAAAATTACGTATTTTAACATCACACGTAGGGAAAAATCGACCTTTTTGAGGACCAACGGAGCTTCGGGTAACCGAATGCTGTGCTGTAAAACAGACCACAACCCCCTAAGCAATACGCTTGTTTTGCGTTATCACACACTCTAATCCAAAAACCGATCATTGAAAAACATTAAAAAACATCAAAAAACGAGTGAAAACGAACGCCTAAAAAAGTAAGTGATTAATTTTCGAGGTTATTCACCGACGCTTGTAGGGTGCCAAAGGCACATGCGTCTGCACTCTTGTTGTGTGCTAGAGGCTGAGCAACTAGCGAGCATTTCAACTTACGCGAGTTCTCATTATTCCTCTACCTTAGGCTCTAGGCCCTCAGCAGGAACCCAAGATAGTACCACTCAGGACCCACATATAGCATCTAGTGACTCTTCCTCTGACTACGACATCATGGAGGGTTTCTCAATGCCTAATCCCAATAGCTCAAGCCAAGACATGCATGCCATGGGTCCACGGTTTGGGCTGAGCGTGCTTACCCGCTTAAAGGAAACCTTTAGTAGAGCCACTCGCTTTGAACATGGAGCTAATGATGTAAATGAGGGGGGTGGGGAAGTAAATTCGTCATTCATGACCAACGTAGACCCCATGCTCTTAGAGAGTGTGCACATGAATACTTCATTCACTGCACCCCCTGACTCTTCAAAGCTATTCTCCTCCGAGGTCATATTACCTGATGGTAGAAGCCTTGCCGAAGTGCAAGAGGTTGAGCGATATATCATTGCGGCTAGGGAAAAGGAAATCGAGAGCTTACGCAAGGCGGAGCAACGAAGAGAGTTAAAATCGAAAGCCCCTATGTCAATATCTTTGCTAGGAGAGCAATCGAGTGCTCCTGAATTAGCGACCACTAAGGGTCAACCCATAGAGAGCCACATTGCATCTAGCTCAAAGGACACCCCTAGCACCTCAAGCTTAGATGGAGCGTTCTTAAATGAGAACTGGGAGTACGAACTACAAACGAACACTCTAACCGACCTATACACAGGTCACACCTATCATGTGGGTTGGTTAGATGTCCTACAGTCCACAACGGGTGCTACTAGTGTGGAGGATAAACAACAAAGAGTTTGTGAGGTCATCCATAGGGTTATTGAGCTAGAGAGATAGAACAAGGGAATCCACATGCCTTCAACGGGTCTCATGAGATTCTTGGATACAGGGAAGGCTAAACAACCAACCTTATCACAAATGGAGACTCCCTCGGTAAGTCCGATGGATCCCCCATATGTTGTTTCGCCAGGGGTCTCAGTGCAATCTGAACCCACAAGTGATAGCTTTACTTTTCCAAGTCTAGCTCATCTTTCCCTTGATGACACCACGGCTACCATGCCTACCCCAATGATGGGCATGCCAAGAAACACGCCATGGACCTCATTTGTTAGTAAAGCACTGCTACATGGTAGCTCAATGGCGACAACGGCCCCTACAAGTGTGTACCAATTGTATGCACCTATGGGTCATCGCACTCATGTAGCCCCTACCCCTCCCATTGTTTCAACAACCTATGCTCCACAACCACAACACCCAAGTTCTTATTTCCATGGGACCATACTGGCTAGCATTAGTATGTCACATCTGATGTGTTGGGGTATATGCGTCTGTGCCTTGCCCGGCCGCCCAGAGTTTGGGCGTCCACTGACTTGTATACCTTATACATAGCATAAGTGTATAGGGGGCTGCTCACTCCTTTGAGTCTCCCCACCCACATCGTGTGTGTCTCCTTCTCTCTCTCTCTCTCTCTCTCTCACTCTCCATCTGTGGTGCTCCCCGATCCCCTTCAATTGGTATAAGAGCGTAGGTGCGGAGGGAGCGCGTGTGTGCACAATCACGACGACAGTGGAGAGCCAGTTTCATTCCCGAAATCGTGTCTGCGCGCGCGCACTTTCAAGAGTGCAAACAGGGTTTTGATTTCGGCATCGGCAAATTCAGCTTTCCGAGAGTGTTTCCACCAGGCGTCCCGGCATTTACCCCCTTTTCGAAGCCATTCGAGCCATCAAAAACTTCATTCGAGCTACGGTTGAGGAGCTGCATTTTTCAGCCCTCTTTTGGCAGTTTATGCTGCGTTTTTGGGCCGAAACGTAGGTTTTTGGCATAGCTTTCACACTCGGACTCGGATACATGTGATCCAGGAGTCTACCTTGAGGTTTTGGCACGCTCCGGACGCGCTCGTCATATCAGAATTTAAAATTCTAAATGCTGAATTTTCTGCAGCAACAGCAGTTGTTTATTGTGTGTCGAGGATTCCACACATGGTTTGCTCTCAGATGTGAGAGTGATATTTGCTGCAAGTTTCCTCACAGGTGGGAGGATACGATGTATGCCTTATGTGGTTTGATGCTCAGGGAGACTAATGTAATTGCATTTTGAGCTCGGCAATGTATGCCTCGAGCATGTTTTTTGGCAGTCACAGGTAGAGCAGATATTTGTGTACTAGATTTGCAGGTGTTTGCAATGATGTATGCAAAGTGTGGAGATTGGTGCATGCATTTGGAGTGCGGTTTGATGCGCTTTGGTTGCTCATGGTTTTGAGCGTGTAGTCAGTTTGGTTACTGGTTTTGTGGTGGCCATTTTATTGACAAAACTCTGGCAAAATTTTCCCAAGAGTTTTATGCGTATCATTTATGCGATCTAGGTAGAGATTGCGGGTTGCACTCAGCATTTGCGTGCGGTGTTCTCTGCAGGTGGGAGATTTGTGCGTGTGTATGCATCGATACCGCATAGTGTGGGCTTGGTGATTAGCTCACAGATTGCAGTGTGATACTAGAGCAGGCGAGGCTTGTATTGACATTGCGGGAGCTCTATTTTGGAGTGTGTCTCACAGGTTTTACATTGTGTTTCTGGCCATATTGGTAGACAGTTTCCAGGTGTTGTTGGTGAGGTGGTTTTGCTTTCTAGCTTGCTACTTGTGCTCATGGCAGAGACAGGTGATCGATCAGATTGTGACCTCTCACAGATGCGCGTGTTTGATGGGTCAGACTTTACGGCATGGAGAGAGTGTATGCTTGATGCATTGACACAGCGAGGGTTGCATCGACCATTGAGTGGTGATGCAGGTAGACCTTCATGCTTGTCTGACGATCAGTGGCAAGAGCTAGAGGAGATGGCACTATCTACGCTCTCTTTGCACCTTGTGGAATCTGTATATGCTCTTGTTATGTATGAGACTACTTCGAGAGCACTTTGGCGCAGATTACATGATATGTATGATAGATCTGAGTCATCAAGGACTCGTGTGAGACATGTACATTCACGAGCAGGCCGACAGGTGACATGTTGGTATTGTGGTCATTCTGGACAGGTTAGACGACGCTGTTTTCGTCGTATGCGACATCGTAGGAGACATGGCAGTCTCAGAGATGTATGTAGTGATGCCATGGACTCAGTTGCTTTGACAGTTGAGGAACATGTAGTGTCGGAGTATACTAGTGACGGGGATGTCACTTTTACCTCGAGCTATGCACAAGATGCTATACATGTGGATAGTGCACTCCCTTCGCAGTGGTTGCTAGACGCAGATGCTATGTTTCATGACACGCTGCATCGTGAATGGTTTTGTAGCTATTCTAGCGGGATGCTTGGTAGTGTACGTTTGACCGATGGATCGATGCATGCAATAGCAGGTGCAGGAGATGTGAGATTGTCATTACCGAGTGGTGCATCTTACTTGTTACGACATATGCGCTATGTACCAAATTTGACAGTGAGTTTGATCTCGATTGGTCAGCTTAGAGATTGTGGATGTCAGATTTCGCTACGAGAGCGAGATTTTGTGATGCATTTGGGTTCGCTAGTGATTGCGAGAGGTGCCAGGAGTGGTACAGGTTACCCATTGCATGTGGATCACGAGAGAGACGGTGTTGTCTCTATGATCATGCAGCCAGGTAGAGAGCGAGAGAGCAGGCGAGTCTCTTTTGCTTGTGGGTTGCAGGATGCTTTGCATGGAGTGCAGAGCAACGATCTTGTTGTGCAGGTTGCGTCTATGGATGCACAGGTAGAGCGGGACAGCTCTAGTGAGTCACATCAGGATGAGTCATCAGAGGTGATGACAGAGATGACTCACATAGATGCTGAGATGTCGGCTATTGTGGAGTCATTTCTTGATATGCTTATGGCAGAGCTTGATGCAGATTCAGGACAGATGGATACTCTTGGTACACATGTGATATGTGGTGGGCACAAGGAGTCACTCCAGAGCTCGGAGTCAGAGTGCCATGGTCTCTGTGATAGGGGACAAGATTTCCATGAGTTGAGTTCTGAGTTGGAGGTGGCAGAGGTTGCCAGGGTTGCATCAACATTCGGTGTCCTCATGTACGAGATGCTGATCTCGAGGCCCGACATAGCAGCTGCAGTGGGAGCATTTGCAGTAGGGTTGATTAGTTGTTTGATGACTGATCTCGGCATAGAGCATAGGGGAGGTTTGTAGGTATTGGACCGATACTTGCAGGAGTGCATGAGCTCTTGTAGACTCTTTGCAGAGCTTGGAGCTAGCTCTGTGTGGCTTCCGCAGTGGGATGTTTGTCTATCAGTAGAGCCAGATGCACACGATCACAGCCAACCAGTGGGCATCGGTTGAGAGCGGTTTTCTCTCACCTTTTGTAGTCTTTAGACTAGGTTCCATTGCTTAAAGGCACAGTCGCCTTTAAGTGGGAGGTTGTTGGGGTATAGGCGTCTGTGCCTTGCCCGGCCGCCCAGAGTCTGGGCGCCCACTGACTTGTATACCTTATACATAGCATAAGTGTATAGGGGGCTGCTCACTCCTTTGAGTCTCCCCACCTACATCATGTGTGTCTCCTTCTCTCTCTCTCTCTCTCTCTCTCTCTCTCTCTCTCCGTCTGTGGTGCTCCCCGATCCCCTTCATGATGTCTGCTATGATTAGGGCCACACATATGAGCTTTGGACTTCCTATGCGCCGAGCCCAATGCCAATACCTATTCCACATGTAGTCTCTGGATCACCTTCACCCACGATTCCTGCTCACTTAGGTGACTTGGCAACATTTGCTCAAGCTATCGGTCGATCTATTGCTGAGAATATGCGTAACATGCCTGATAGAGAACCTAGAAGTAAGGCAATACAAATAGCCAAGCTCACACAAAAATTTAGTGGAGACGGGGATGTGAGAAAGCATATCGAAGTGTTTGAACAAATATGCGATTCTCTAGGAGAACACAATGACCTGCATAAGAGTAATGCTTTAAGCCTAACCTTAAGTGCAAAGGCTGGGGATTGGTATAGAACCCTAAGGGTGGAAGAAAAAACAATTTACCCTACTCTTAGGAGACTGTTCTTAAAAGAATACATACGAGAGGGAGTGCTTTGGGGTGTAGCCTCTCAACTCCAGAAAGCCCAACGAGAGGAAGGAGAATTGGTGAGAGACTTTATTAGTCGCTTAAAGCATTTGAATCCTCGTTGTAATCCAAATGAGCTCTTCAATAATAATCAATTGCTTGATAGATTCATTAGGAGATACGACATGAGGATATCTGCAATGGCCTAGTCATCAGAGGTATCACCACTTGGGAAGCAGTCACCACCAATACGATCCAATTGGAGGATAATTTAATGATTCAAGGAGAAAGAGTGTCTATTGAGCCTAAATCTATTAGCTCACAAGCATTGGGACATTAGCCAGTGAGCCTAAAGCCTATTGCTAAGGAGCCAAAGATATCCGAGATGACTTTAACAGATCTCACCAAGGCCATTCAAGAGAGTCGTAGAGACAATCGTCCTCCGCAAGCTAAGCATAAGAGTCAAAGTCTATTAACTTACAATTGGTGGAGTGTCGTAGAGTCCAACACTCACGCATAGTGCATAGTAAGATGAGAGCACATATCCTCAACAACAAAAACCATTCTTAAAGGGGTGCGAGCTTGCAAAGCCATGTCATATGCTTTTATAGCTACACCATCTTTCTGAAGAACCCCTCAAAATATTTATTGCACAACATATTGTTTTCCATGCATTTCTGTGTATGCATAAATGGGATGTCCCATCATCGGACATATGCATTAGACAGTCTTTTTTACTTCCACCTTTGCACCTTGAGTGGACTACAACAGGCAAACCAATGTTCCATCATGCTACCCTCTCATATTTGTTGCCTTTTTAATTCCATATCTATCAGCAAATAATCCCTTGAGTACTTTATTATATTTTCCATGCTAATAAGTACTCCAATAATGTGCGTATCCCAAAGGCACTTTTTTCCACTGGGTTTTTTCCCTTTGGTCATACAGGTATTAGACTCTACTTTAGAACCTCGTCATTCTACTTCCCTTGTACATACTTTTCAAAATAAACAGTAGCCTCATCATTATGCTATTACAACAGACAAATGCAACATCATCTCTCACATCAAACATATTCATACCGATGAAGATGCTATAGCAAATTGAACCTCATCAACAAATCCAACAACAAATGAAGACAATCATGCCATCAAAAACCAATGAAAAACCTTCCACAGCCTCCACGGACACTTTTCAACAGTGCCCAAGGACGGGCACTAAAATCGGAAGGGGGGAATGCTAATTGAGTCAACGTCAGTTAACAGGAGTTGCTAAAGACCAAAGACATATTGATGCACATTGAAGCTCAACAGAAAGAAGGAGTGAAGATTGTTAAACATTTTTCACATTTTCCCAAAATGGTCATGTATTGTAAATTCCCGATTTATTTCAAGCCATTGTAATATTTTAATGTGTTACGGGCTCAATGGGAGTTCCAAACTGTAAAGAATAGGTCAATTAGTGTGTCTAGGTAATAGATTCAGTAAGTAGTGGAGCCCTAAAGGCCTTGGGCACCCGGACATTGCATAGTTTTACCCTAGGTATATAAGACAGTGTGTAAAAAAATTATGGTTCTCAAACTCATTTGTTGAGAGCACTCTTTGGTGAGAGCTCTTGAGGTGTGTGGCTATGGAGTCCTTGAGCTTCTCCTTGCTCAAGTGACTTGGTTAACACTAATCAACGTTCAATTCTCTTTCACTATGCCTCTCTTATGTTTCTTATGATTGCTAATTATGTTTTGATTAGCTAGATCGTAACTAATTAGTGATTAATCCCTCTCTAATCTTCTGTGATTGCCCTCTTTTGCTTGTGTGTGCATGTAGGTTTGATTGGAGTGTGGTTCTTGATAGATCTATGTGTGTGCTTGCGATTAGTGTGTTGCATGATAGGATTATTGTTGTGTGTCTTGCAATCATTAATGTGTGTGATTTGGTTGATTGGAGGTGAAGGGAAGTGGATGTGGAGATTTTCCATCATTGTGGCTTAACTCCTCTATAGGCCGAGAAGCTCACCTCGTAGAGTCGCCATCTGTGTTGCCATGATTAGCTCTATAATCGTGTGTGTGTTTCCATGCCTTAGCCGGGTAGCTCATCCCTCCAGATTGATAATTTTGTTGGTCATTGGAGCTATGCAACGATGGAACCCCAATGTATTGATATAACAATCTCTAAATAGGTAGGTTGGTAGATTTGTTGAACCCTTGTTCTTGATTTTGAAGATATAGATGATCTTCATGGGTGTTAACTGTCCTGATTTGGCATGAGAAGTCCATAGAAGATCTTTGACGTTTCTATCCTCCCAACAATAGACTCCAATCCTAGGATTTATCAGTGCTAAGCCTTTTCAAAGGCTTCAAATCAACTCGATCGTATCCCTCAAATTCTAAAGTCGGTGGTCCTTCTTTTGCTGCCATATCTGGAATTATGGTATTTACTTCTAGCCCCCATTTGTCTATCACGCCAAGGTTTTCAACTTGTAAATACTGAGTTTTGTTTTTATCCATATACATTTTTCCTTGTTTGTTTGTCCTAATTTCCTCTTCAAACTCCATCTCATGGTCATCAATGCGAATAGCATACTCTTCATTAGGATCCAAGTAAACCTGAGCTCCATGGCGATTAGTCTTATAAAAGGTGAGTATGTGCTTATAACGCACTGTCATTCCGGTTTCTGAATGAGTCAAATAGGAAGACATTTCAGATGTTGATTCTGCCAAAGTTTTCGAGACTTCTTCAAACATGGTGTTCAAGTGATCTCCTTGATCCACTCTCTTCGATGGATACTCTACTAGCGGTCTCTCCAAATATGCCTTGGTTTGCTAGTATACGACCATATCTAAGGTTCATATAGACTTGTGAAGCCCTGGATAGAGTACTTACCGTCAGATTGACTTATTATCAGCTTCTTCCACTTGACTTGATTGCAACTTCTATCAAGCTTTCAATTCCTTGTCTGCACCTTGATTCCTGTATCAATTTTAATCAAGTTAGCTATTTTTCACAAAGATTGTCAGTTTTTGCTAACTATTGTGAATGGTCTATGTGTATCACTTCAATTTGCTAAGTGAGTCAGCAATTGAGACCTTCAGATTCTACTTTTGCAAAAAGCCAAAGGACTAATCTGCAACCTAGAAACTAAGAGAGCATGTACTAAGTTGGATCCGATTGAGCACAAAATTGCCTGGTGGCCTTGTATTATGTTGGTCTAACACTGTACAAGCTTAAAAGTCAAAAATCCTGTCTCTGTGTATCAGAAGTAAATAATCGTGATTATTTACTTTTCTCAAATTTTTACACTTTTTGGCTTGTTTTGCCAAGTACTCAACTTGTCAAGGTCTCTGGACAAGTTTCACTGAGTCTGAACAAAATTTGTTCAAGTTATCAACTGTTTTGTGTCCGTAGACTCAATTTTCAAGAATCTGGTTTAAGTCTCACTTTTGTGCTCCAAATTTTACCCAATTTGATTTGTGTGATCTACTTGATATGCTTGACCTTGTGGTATACTCAAATGTGCAAAAATATCCTATTTTGTAGCATATGTAAATAATCACGATTATTTACTTATGATATTCTTATGCAATTTTTTGACACAATCTTGACAGAGAATGGCTAAGCAGCTCAACTTAAGCTCTCTAGCCAAGTTTCATCAAGTTTGGACAGTCTTTGTTCAAATGGTCTACAATTTTGTGTTTGCAGACTGGCTTTGCAAATTTGGCCACAATTTTTACTTCAATGATCCAAATCTTATCAAATTTGATTTGTGGCCTTAATATAACATGCTAGAACTAGTGGTATGCTGGGTTCGCCAAAAAAGTTGAAAAATGGGACAAAAGTAATTAATTGCAATTATTTACTTCTGACAAATTTTTGCATCTTTTCAGTCAATTGAGCATGTACACTTGTTTAACACTTCAACATAAGCCTATGAGTCAAGTTTCACTGAGTTTGAACAAGATTTTTCCAATTTACATTTAAGTTCTCAACAATCAATACAGAATTCAATTTCTACCAAGTTTCTGGTCAATTTGGTGATCCAAATTCTATGGGCCTTTACAAAAGATGTTGTACGCATCCATAGAGTCTTTGGTATCAACCTTGGCCACCTTTGAGCTGAAAGTAAGTAATCACAATTATTTATTTTTGGCCTAAAATGAGCACTTTTTTTAACTTTTCAGTGGACTGTCTTTTTATGATCTATTTTAAGCCTCTGAGTAAAGCCAAAGCTTAATTTGGCCAAAAATGTCAAGAAAAAGTAAATAATCTGAGTTTTTGCAAACTCTTGAAATTTTACCTCACATGTGTCCTTAAGCTTACCCACTGGTTCATACAACTTTTAAAGCATAATCTCCAGTCTAATTCAATGGTGGACAGTCTTCTAGTGCTATTTCTAGCTGTAGACCTCAAATTTTGCAACTTCACCTAAACAACTCACAATTGATTCTTTTGGAGAGAGCAATGTTCTGAGATCCACCTCGGATTCTACTTACCCTACTCCTAGATTCTATTGCACTGGGGTTGTGGAAAGTGTTCACAAACACTCGTTTTCTTCTTTCCTGAACTCCATCTGATACCCCCCTTCATGCAATATTTGCACCTCATCCGCAAATAGGTTGGTGCCTACATGCACGGGCCAAGTGTGTGGTGGATGCTGAGGCAGCGCTGCGGCTCAATGTTCTGGTCTACTATATGGCAATGCAAGACATGATCCGAACAAAAACAAAACCACTGGCGCACCACACCATTCGGATGCTTTTGATATACTTCAAAAGATGAGGCCGGTATACCAAGGCTTGAACGTGCAATACTACGTCCACACCTTCATCCTCCTCTTGGCGTAACGCTACATGTGACTCTACTACCTTGTGGAGTTTGGCGTATGGCCCACATTGCCTCAATGACCTTGCGTTCCACTAAATACTACCTACCCAAACCTATACTTCATTTTGGTGTTTGTGATATCCCTTCTTGTGCAAAGTTGATCTTACGGGGTCTTCCACACTTCTTCGATCTTTGGTGACCAAGTTGTACTCAGGCCTATGCGATGCATCATCTTCCACATTGATAAACTCATTTGGATTCCATTTCTTAATGATTTTCTGAGTCTTGATCTTAAGACTTGTCTTGTCCATCAATCATTCTCAAAATCCTAGTCTGATCCTACAATCCTACAATCCTAAAAGGTACTTAGTAAGTACAATCTACTTCCAAGCTACCTCTACACAACAAAAGACTACAATCTTAAGCTATGCGGTTTTAAAAAGAAATTTTTGACTCTAGGAGATCCTAGAGGAAGTTAAATGATAACTTCACGCTCATGCTTTTCCCTAGTTTAAGTCTCTGCGATCTCCGACAGCGATGTCAAATGTGGGACGGGTGTCTAACCTCCTTCTATCTTATTGCAGACATAGCGAGAACCATGGATATAATTGTCAATCCATGGGACGAAGATGATTCGACTAGTGCATAAGGCTACAAGAGGTTGTCAATCTCTTGGAAAATAAGAAACAACTCGCATCTAACTCAAGTTACACTCAAATGATAGATATCACCAAAAGCTAGTCGCTCATCGGCAAACAAATCACATCCGTTACAGCATCAAACGACATCCAAACGTTATGAAACGTCTAGGACATGTTTATAAGACCTAAGCACACATGGTTATGGTCTCAAATCTCACTTTAGGTCAAGTGAAAAAATAACGATTATTAACAACAATGAGTTTTTGACCTAGTCATTTTTGGCCCAGAATGCATCTAAATGCTTAGCAATGATACCCCAATACTCGACCTATAATTAGTTTATGATTTTAAAGCTTAAATTCTTGCTTATGATGAAATTAGGCAGTGGGTCGGCGATGCCAAAAGCTACGGATTACCATGAAATGCTTACATCAATGTGTATAGCTCTTATCTGCGGTTGCAACGCAACAGACGACACTACAATGTGACAACAGGGAAGGGAGTAGGAAGCACGAGAAGGAGAGAAGTGAGCGCCATTAGCTCACGCTGTGTTTCTATTATCCAAAACTTATAAAATACATACAAAAATTGGCTTTTATACCTTAGCCAAGGTTTTTGTGGTCAAAACTAATAATCTAGGAGCTCTAACTAAAGACAGGTTGCTACAATCTGGAAGCTTGTAGCCCTGGCTCATCAATTACACTATTTATCTGGAAAATAGGAGTTACAACATTCTCGATTCATCAAAATAATAAGTGTTTTTACAATAAAAGCTCCAAAAAATGTTATCTGAGTTAGCTTTCTGCTAACAACAAGATTAGAACATTGAAAAATAGAATAGGACTCATGGAGAGGAGCCTTGTTCCTAGTAAGCTAGAGACATAAATACCTCTAGCTTTAGGGGAGGGCTATATGATGCATGCTTTTTATGACCCTCCCTTGAAAGCACCTTCTGGTATAATTAGCAACTAGAAATGACTCCAGACCAAGGAGGCTCCAACATGGGTGGAATCACACTTATTGGCACCTTACGATCAGGTGCAACACTGTTAGAAAGTGCCATGGGCAAGGTGGTGTATTGCTTTGGGCAGTGATGTTCCACCTCTTATTCTTAATAAGTGTATGTTTATGCAAAATTTGAGGGCTGATTTGAGATTGAAGGTTGAGCTTAAAAGACCAAAGACATTTGAGGATGCAGTTAAGGGTGCATAGCATAAGGAATGGAAGCTAGAGAGATGGAGAGAGCTTGGATTTTAAGGTGATGTGAAGCCAAATGCTCCTCTATGTTGTGATGTGGATTTCAAGAGTACCAGCAATGCAATTTTTTTTAATGTTACTCCCTTTAAAGAGGTACAAGACGCATACATTATGGATCAAGAAATGAAGAAAAGTGCTTGCATCATGCCATCCTTGTTGTTTTAAGAAATTTGGTGTCGCTACACATGCCAAAGGTGATGTTTCTCTGAAGGTGAATGTGAATGATGAGATACATGAAAATGATGGAGATGTCCACGTGCATAATATTGCTACCTATGAAGAGGTTTCTCAAGCCCATTCTATGATAGAATGTGTGCCAAAGAGTGATGATGTGAATAAGCTTGCTTTGGATCATATGGATAAAGAGTTTTCCATGGAGCATCGCCCAACTTTTGTGATGCCCTGGTTCATGATAAAAAAATGGAAACTGTTGATGATATGGATGTTCATAAAGACCTTTTAGTTATGCCTCGTATGGATAAGGCTGATGCTACTTTGGTTGATTCTCATGCTAAGGAGCTTCTTGCATGTAGGGATGATGATAACATTGAGCTTGACGATTGTAAAAAGGAGATTGTGGGTAACAAGGTGAATGTGAATGAAGACATCAAAATGGCTGATCTTGAAGTAGATGATATTTTGGAGGATATTTTGAAGCCTTTAGCTGATGATGTGATGATTAATGGCCCTTGAAGACAACTTTTTATGCTCACAAGCAGAATGGATGTTACATATATCATGGCTCTCAATGGTGGGCATGATAATGATTTTGGATGTAAGAAAATTGTTGATTTCTTCCCATATGGTTTTAATTTATGTTATATGGTCTTTTGATCCAGGTAAACAAAATGTTTCTGCTACTGCTGAGCATGAATGCTCTAGCAGACTGGGGGTTTGGCAAACTATGTTGCATGCATTTTAGACACAGGTGGATGTGAATGAAGACATCAAAATGGCTGATCTTGAAGTAGATGATATTTTGAAGCCTTTAGCTGATGATGTGATGATTAATGGCCCTCCATATATGGCCCTTGAAGACAACTTTTTATGCTCACAAGCAGAATGGATGTTACATATATCATGGCTCTCAATGGTGAGCATGATAATGATTTTGGATGTAAGAAAATTGTTGATTTCTTCCCATATGGTTAAAATTTATGTTATATGGTCTTTTGATCCAGGTAAACAAAATGTTTCTGCCTACTGCTGAGCATGAATGCTCTAGCAGACTGGGGGTTTGGCAAACTATGTTGTAGGCATTTTAGACACCCCGTTTTTTTTGTAAATCTATACATGTTGGCATCATTCCACGTGTCAAAAGGGTGTGTGGACTTTTCTTTTGTGGGGTTTTTAGGCAAGCACATGTACATGCACTGTAAGTCGAGAGTGTAGTGATAGCTGGAGGATTGCAGAAAGTGCTCATTAGTGAGTTTTTTGAAGTATGCCTTATATATATATATATATATATATATTAAAACTCATGTACAAGCGTAAAAATTTCAGCCAAGTATTAGAAACTTGTAGGTTTTTGGTCGTTGTGCGTCTTCACGCTTTTGGATGCAGTTTTTTTGCCCTCGACTGGCCTTTCCAACATGCTCTTACCCACTATCATGGGTATATGAAAGGATCCAAAGCCATGAAGGAGGTGTTGGACCAAATTGTGGAAGAGGAGATAGTTGCAATCTTCTACCAAGCTATTGGTAAGTACGTATTCGAAGATGCAGAGAAAGAATTGTTAAAGAATTAGGGAATGGACATTTTGATGGAGATAGCCAAGATCCCCATAGACATGATAGTGATACAGTAGGCGGTGGAAAGTTTGACACAAAAGAGGCTACTATACTAACAACAAGAAGGAAATATGGTTAAATATTAGTCTGATTGCCAATGTTTTTTGACTACTTTATCACTAGAGACTCAAAGTTGCTACAATAGAAGAAAATACTTTTTAGAAGGAAACCCTAGATATGAGACAAAGAGAAAATTTGGAGGGTTTGGGGATTCCATTCTCAGTATTGGAGCATAAGGTAGCATATAAATTTGCACCAAAAGCCTTGAATCTTAAAAACAATCCTATCTATATATCTGGAAAGCTTTTTACATGTTGTTGGCCAAAGCCCTGAATAAGAACTATCCATGCAATCTTAGCACTATCCTATACAACAATGTGGTGGCCTAGGATGGGTTTAAGCACTAAGAGAGAAGCTGGCAGGATCAGAAGGTTAGTTTGAGTTATCTATAATCACCACAAAGAAAGATGATCTAGAAGTTGGCAAAGAAGGTGACATGAATATACAAAATGACCAAGAAGGTCGGAGTGTGAATGTGCATGTGTGAGATGTATAATGCCTACAAGATTACAACATTGCATATGCAATGATATTATTGGATGAGAATAATTTAGTCTACAAATAGTGAGGCTAAGGAAACTCCAAGATCCAAACATAGGAGAGTGAATTGTGTTTCATTAAATCCTTCGGTGAAGATATCTCCAACTATTTGATCACTAGGACAATGTTCAATCATGATTGTGTCTTTCTTTACTTCATAGCACATATAATCATAATGTGCTACAATATGTTTTGACTTGTTGTGTTGGACAGTCTTTATGGCTATTTGATTATTACATCAAAATGATCTACTCGATAGTGGAGAATGACCAATATCTACAAGCATTTATCTTAGCCATACTAGCTGTTGAGTTGCTAAAGATGCAGCTACACATTCAATCTCTTTGGTAGAAACTGCTACATAGAGGTCTGTGGATATGTAGTTCTTGTTGGCCCAAGAAATAAGACACTTGTTGATAAAGATTTCTTTTATATTTGCTGAATGTGAGAGCTTTCCCAATATGCATTTGTGTATCCCAAAAGATGAAGTGGACTCAAAGAATTGGAGATTTGTTGACATTAATAAACTAATCCAAAATATGTAGTGCCTTTCAAGTACGTTGAAACCCACTTTGCTGCACACCAATGCTTAAGAGATGGAGAAAAAAGATTTTGTCCAAGATAATTGCAACAAATATAATGTCAGAGCGAGTATTTAATCCACCAATCCTCCATCATTTTGCACAAATTGAGAGTTTTTGGAAGAACTCACAAGACAAGGAGTAGTAGTAGAATGTGCGGAGGCCACACCAAATTTTTGAATAATGTTCTGAATGAACTGTTTGATGGAGTATCAACACCCTTCTCATGATACTGCTGAATTTGAATACCAAGACATGAGCATATGTCTCCCAAATCCACCATGTCAAATGCAAAAGACAAAATCTTCTTCATTTGTTGAAGAAAGTTGAGATTGTTGTAAACAAGTAAGGTGTCACCTACATATAGAGCAATAATAACAAAACTATCATTCTGTTGTTGGATATATAAGTTAGGATTCAAAGGGAAAGTGATAAAACATCTATATGTGAGAAAAAGATCACTCTTTTGATACCAATCTCGTGATGCTAAGACCATAAAGTGATTTATTAAGTAGACATACCAAATCCTCTTACCTTTGACAATAAAACCTTCATGTTGCTCCATATATATCTCTTCCTTTAGGTCTCCATTAAGAAAGCAATTTTGACATCCATTTGATGAACCTCCAAATCAAACTCAATGACAAATACCAATAAAATCCGAATACTAACAATGCAAACAACATGTGAAAAAGTCTTGTAATGTTAATCAACTCCTACAATTTGTCAAAACCCTTTAGAAACTAATCGGGCTTTGAATTTGTCAAAGGGTCCATCTACTTTGATTTTGGTCTCTGTAAACTCATTTGTATTTAATAGAAGTACGTCCAAATGGTAGTTTGGTAAGAACCCAAGTACCTTTGGAGAGAAGAGACTTATATTCAGCTTCCATAGCCTCTTTTTATTGATCCTTTTATGGAGACAACATTGCATCATTGTAACTCACAGGGTCCTTGCTTGTAGTGAGAGCATTATCAAGAAGATCATCATCATGAAAATGACAAGTACCATGCTCAATATGAATTGGAAGATCAATATAAATGTCAATACCTATACCATATTTAGCCATAATAGGTGTTTGTTTTGTAACACCAGTTTAAAATCAATATTAACTTCTAAAGAAAGCTCAACATCATACAAAGAAAAGAAAAGTAGTGAGTAATGACATGGTATCATCAACATCATTGATACACCATGTTCTTCCAACATCTTCTATTGGCCATGTCTATGAATTCCTCATTGAAGATGGGCATCATGAATTACTATTACCTTCTTTGAAGATGGATCATAAAATCTCAATTCCTTAGAAATATCAAAACACCCAATAAAAATAACCTTTAAACCAAGCGTGTCTAACTTTTGGCATGTCTCTTTAGGTACATGGATATAAAAAATACACTTAAAAGTACAAAAATATACAGAGATAGAAAGAGTTTCACTTGTCCAAACACTATAATTGATATTTTACCACAAGGAATAGTTGTAGGAAGATGAATACTACTGTCGAGATTCCTTCAGCACAAAAACTTCAAAACAATCCAAAGTAAATGAGCATACATCGCATGGCATTAAGGATAGTCCAATTCTTGCATTCCACAACTCCATTTTGTTGAGGATAATAGGAACCGTACACTCATGATGAATACCTTGATTAATACAAGATTCATAAAAACTTATTAGAAACATAATCTACACAATCATCACTTCAAAGATTTCTTTATGCAAAGACCAATGTGAAGTTTTATAGCCTTTTGATACTACTTGAAAATTGATAAAGCCTCTGATGTATGTTGCAAGAGGAAAACAATGGTGAATCTTAAGAAATCATCAATGAAACTCATGAAATTTTAATATTGAGATTTGAAAGGAGGAAAGGGTCTACAAATTTTTGTATGGACAAGGTCAATAAAATCTTTGGAATGAGTTGTAGTAGAAATTGGAAAAGGCTTTCTAGAATGTTTATCAAGAGCGCAAAACTCACATATCTCCATATGAGGATGACCTTTGAGCTCCATGCCTTGTACAAGATCATGTTGATAAAAAAAAACTAATTTAGCAAAACTCGAGAGCAAAACGTTGATGCCATCTACACGAATGAAAATCCCCTAGAGGGGTAACAACATTTGCAACATCTTCATCAAGATAGTTTGAATAGATTACCATTTTGAGGAGCACAACTATAGTATGACCATCTTTCTTGATGCGACACTTTGTATGGTCAAAGTCAACAAAGAGGCCAAGATCATGAGCCTCGTAAACCAAAAGAAGATTCCTCTAAAGATCTGGAACATGTAAAATGCCTTGCAAAATTTTGGTTGAAGAAAGAGTACTAAGATATAAATCACCAAAGCCTGTAACTTGACAAGTTGTGTCATCGGTGAGGTAAGCCTATCTCTAAATATGAAGAAGATGATAATTATGTAACGATATTTCTTGTAGTACTAGAATCAATAAAAAATAGAGATCGATCAAGAGTAGGAGAAGAATCTTGAGATAAACATGGCTATTTATCTACAATACCATGTTCTTTGTTATATCGCTTTGCTCAACAATCATCTGAAGCGTGACCATTTATATAATAATAAGAGCAATGTTAAGTAGGAAATCTGAGATGAGAGAAGTCGTCAACACAATGACCCCTATAGTTGAAGTGAGGAAAGAGACGTCTTCGAGCAAGTAAATCTTGTTCTAATGCTATGTCCCATCCTTCTTGTTAGATAAAATTGTAACAATAGAAAACAACCATGTCATGTATGTCATTGAGAATACTCAATCAAGGATATACAAGCTTGATCAAAATTAATCCCATCCTTGTTAGATAATGTTGTAGTAGTATTATCATAAGAAGGATTCTTTATCATATCAAGATGTTATGTAACCAACTATTTTTGTGGAATAGCATCACAACAATCAATTGATTTATGATATTTTTGAAGGATTCAATATGTGTTGTCATAGGGGTTCCAATAATTTATTGTAATTGAGTGAGTTGACTATGAAGATAAAGTACTTTTGTAATTGATTTCTTCTCAAAAATTTGTTATAAAATATTGTCATATACCTTGTGACATCAAAAACTCTAAGACATTAAGTATAAGAGATTCTTAAAGAGAAAAAAGAATATATCAACGAGTGGCTTTATCATGTTGAACCTAGTCATTGTAGATGGTGTGTCATTTCTCAAAAGATAGCTCCTTCAGTTACAAGAGTATTATCTTTGTTAGCATGAAGAGGTTGAGATGGACATTCATAATTACCAAGAACAATATCAAAAATCTCATCTCCCTCAAGGATCAATAATGTCTTTTCCATCCAAGAAATCCTTGTCCTTGAAAGTGAGGAAAAGATATTTGTCCAAAAGGAGAACCATTGACGATTATAGAATTTGACGTACCATATGAGATTGCAAAATTTTCACACCATACACTAGACGATGAGATGGTAGCATAGGCGAGTCATTTGCAAAAAGAGTATCCCAAACACAATACCCAATGCTTTGAATATAGAATACTCAAGTTTAGAGGAGACGCATACGGCCCAAAAGATGCAAAAAATAGACGCTAAAAATAAGGCATTCCAAAAAAAGACAAAATGTTTGATGAAAAAGCAAAATCTGTCGTCTTAACTTTTATGGCCCAAAACTAACACTGACTTGGCTTATTTTGGCAAAACAACTCAAAGTTGAGAGGTCACGATGAAACTTGCATAAAAGAAGTCTGCACAAAAAACAATGTAACTTACAGCTCCAAACTTTATTATTTGCAACCCTGAACTCGAATCGAAGAGCACAAGCGACTCTACAATTTTTGGCTCATGCTATTATAAGAAAGCACTACTAATCTCAACCACTCTACCAAATTCTTAGCAAAAGACTTTTAAAAATTGATCGAAAGTTAGGGGTGTCTAAAAACCATCACGCATGCACAATGACGATATAGCATGATTACAATCTAATCACAAATGATCCATAAGTAGAGTTATTTAAATCTTGAAAAACATGCACAACAAGTACAATACATCAAACATAGACATTTGAATCACAAAAATGATGAGCATGACAATGACTATGCATGTATACTTCCTTTCATTTCATTGGGCATTTTGCTGTGGTGAATTTGTGGTAGCTCTAATACCATGTTTGAGATGTAGAGATAGAGGATATGTAGAGACAACCAAGACACTATGTACGCTCCCAAAGATTGAATCATATTGATCAAAAATTATTTATATATATGTGAGTCCTAGTCTAGCTAGGGCAAGCTATAAATAGCTCCAACATCGAGCACAACCAATACCCGCCACCCTTCTCTTCTCCCACACTACCCTTGCTTGTCCCTGCTCATTGATATTGACAATGAGCATGTCTCAACAAGCCCAAGCCCTTGTCTCCCTCATCCCTTCCATTTTGAGGAGCTATCGTCTTCACAAGCTCACATGACCCAATTACCTCGCATGGGCCACCACGTAACCTTGCTGCTCAAATGAGTAGAACTATCGGATATTGTGAGCGGAACCACTCCCAAGCCCATGGATAATAGTGTTAATTGGATGACCAAGGACAATGAGCATGTCTCAACAAGCCCAAGCCCTTGTCTCCCTTATCCCTTCCATTTTGAGGAGCTATCATCTTCACAAGCTCACATGACCCAATTACCTCGCATGGGCCACCACGTAACCTTGCTGCTGAAATGAGTAGAACTATCGGATATTGTGAGCGGAACCACTCCCAAGCCCATGGATAATAGTGTTAATTGGATGACCAAGGACTTGCAAGCCCAAAAAGAACTTATGCTACAGTTGATTGACTGCTAGGTCCAAATGGGTAGGTGCTACCAAAGTGTAGATGAGATTTGGTTCTTCCTTCGTTCATCCTACCATCATGACACTCAAGAAACTCCTCCTTGCTATGCTTTTTGAACAGCATGATACCTCCAAATTTCTTGATGAATGGCACAACCTCTTAGGGAATGCCCTCCTTTTTGGCCTTCAATTGGATGAAAGCCTCCAAGCATTGCCTTCATCTTGCCAACCCTTCATCACAACTCAAGCTTCAATAATTGGTCTCGCTATTGAAACACTTATCTCTTGCATTTTTCAAGAAGACTTCAGGTGGTTCAAGCACAATTGCAACCGCCATAACCACCGCACAATTTGTGCAACATCAATCAAACTTTAGAAGGAGGGACTCTCACTGCTTCAACAATACCTAAACACTTCAAATAACCCCACTCCTAGAAAAAATTACAACCATTGTGGATGCAATGGCCATTTTGTTCATGAATGCCAAACCAAACAGCGAGAACAACAATGGAATGACCGTTGTCAACTATAGCACCTTGATATACTTGTCGTTAGCTAGTATAGTCTAGAATCCCTCCAAATCTTTATTCCCACATCAAATCTATTGGTTTTCTTGCTTCTTCAATTGCTGCAATAGAGTGGCTACTTGGTACTAGCGTAGCACACCATATGACACAACATAGTCATTGACTTTGTGACTACAAGTAGATTGCTTGCCATGTTCAAGTCTACCCTAGAGACAATCACAGTCTCAATACAGTAGGGCTCGGCCATCTCCATGTCACCTTACCTAGTGGAACTCCTTTAATCATTTGTGACATCTACCACATACCATGCTTGAGCCACAACATCCTTTCAATTACTATAGCCACATATGTGGGACCCTCCATTGAGTTTTTCCAAGACTCCTATGGCATTCACTTCAAACTTCTTAATGGAAACTTTGAAATACTAAAACTCCCTCAAAAGAATCACTTGTATCTAATTCCAATCACCCAATATGGCCATGATGCTGCGGTAGCTTCAACTTCAACTATCTCTCTACATTTAACCAAAGTAGCATCTACCCTCATTTGGTATTATAGGCTTGGGTATATCAATGGTCCACAATCCATTGCATGGCTAAGAATCAACTATGGTTAGGCCTACCACCGAACCTATCACCTATTTATCTATGTGAAGGTTGCCTCTTGGGTAAAGCAAGCCACAGGTCCTTCCCTAGATCTCAAACTTGAACTTCTTAGTTGACTCAATTGATCCCCATATTGATTTATGTGGGCCCATGGAGTCAAGCACCCTTATAGGTTCTATGTACTTTCCAACATTTATTGATTATTTTAGTAGGTACACTACATTATTTTAGTAGGTACACTACATTATATTTCTCGAAGCTAAAGTTACAAGTTCTTTTATGTTTCAAAGAGTATTGCATCTTGGTTGTCTGCCAGTATGATCTATCCTTACAGTTTCTTCACTTGGATAATGGAGGGGGGTATATTTCCAATGCATTTCAAAATTTTTGCATGGATGAGGGTGTAGAATATCAATACATCATGCCCTACACAACTCAACAAAATGGGGTCTCTGAAAGGAAGAATTGCACCCTAGTTGCAACCTCTCGCAACATGTTGCTCATGGCAGGCTTATCCAAAGCATAATGGTAGGAAGTAGTTGATATTGTTGGCTATATTAAGAACCACATTCCACCTGCAATTGATTCCCAGTACACCCCATACTTCTACCGATTTGGTAAAATTCCTAAACTCATTCACCTTCGTATCTTTAGATGTTCAACTTATCCTATGAAGGCCCTTTCTCTTTGACACAAGCTTGATCCTACGAGTACAAGGATGGTGTTTGTGGGATATGGTGATTGCCTTGATGTGAAATCTTATAGGTTGTATGACCCTCATTAGAAGAAATTTCAATGTACAAACTTTGTCTACTTTGATGAATCTACCCTAATCAGTCCTCGGTAAGGCGATGCATCTCCTCCCATGACTACCATTCCATCAAAACCCATCCTCAGTCCCTTTAAGCTCAAACGTTCCTCAAATTGAATGGGAGGAAGTAGACGTTTGGAAACCTATACCTCAACTACCCATGCAACCCCATGCCCCGTCCTTACATTAGTTACCTCCTTCTCCAGCACCAATTGGTACATCTTTGCCTCAAAGTGCACCTCCTTGTCTCAAAACCCCTATTTCCCTGATCATAATACACTAGGAAATGTCACAAGGAAAATGCTAATGCCTTCCTCAACTTGCCAAATTTCCAATGACGTGGCAGATAATCCCACCACCCAAGTCCCTTTGGTGAATGATAGAATTCTTCCAGCTTCCCCCTCTCAATAGATTTCAAGTCCTCCATCCAACACCAGGGACTTAAGCTCATATGTACAAGTGGAGCCCATCCACCAACACTCCTTTTTGGGTCGAGTGCCATCCTCTTGCCCTTCCAAGTCTTCAAAGGTTCAATCCCTCAAGGAGATATGTGAGAAGATAGACCATTCCTTGCTCTTGGATGCTTTAGTTTAGCCCACACCAATCTTTGATGGCTATATATGTAAGGTTATTTCTTTTTAAAATCAGTATAGCATGCAAAAGCTGCCTTAGTTGAAGCTCTCTCTCTGCTCTGCTCTCTCTCTCTCTCTCTCATTGGTTTATCCTTTCCCCACCATGGTGATGCTTTGTTATCATTCTCCATAACCTTTCTACTCCCAACAATGTTATCAAAGCCTTAGGCACAATGGGACAACATCCTTGGCAAGCCTAGGTGGAGACAAAGAAGGTGCGTATCAAAACAATGTGGAGCAGCTAGGCATAGGTGGTAGTAAGTGGTGGTTGGAATGGGTGTCTTAAAACTCTAAGCAATGTCCCCTTTTCTACAAGGCAACATTCAACATTGCAGGTGCATAGAAAATACTACCCTACTTAGGTGGCACAACAGAGTCGATACATGCAAGCAATGGAGCATACCCAACAAGCATTCAAAAACACAATCGATGGTAGTGAAGACTACTATAGCGAATGTCTCTTGTGGTCTTGACGACGATAAGAGCATATCAAAATGCCTCTATATACAATCTCATAATAATTTCACCATCTAGTTTTGTCAGTTTGGTGCCTACCAAAAAAAGAGCATTTCAAGAAGTAGTATTTTTTTGCTAGTTTGTTCATTTGTGTTCATTTGCCTGCAACTACAAAGGGTATTACTTAATTGTCCACACGCCGTATGATTTGGTGAGAAAATTTTATCAAGAGTAGGAAACATTCAAAATTGTTGATGTGACACTGGAATAACTATAGATGATACATATAAAGCATGCAAAAGGTTTAAGAGAACCAAAATCAAAGGTTTTCTACAACAAGTTGGTACATAAACATAGTTTTTTAAAAGTTTGTTTTCTTATTCAATGTCATAGGTTTGTCAAGTCGATCATTTGTTGGTTTGTGAGTTTGTCAATTGTCAATTCTTATCCAAATAAATTTGTATGAGTTAAAGACACTTCCATGAAAAAGAGAAAGACCATTCATTTGTCTGTTTGATTTAAGTTCTTGCTGTCTCCACTAGAGATGAAAGTACACACACCTCGATGTTGTTGTCAAGGGGGGGCTTCTAATCATTGTTTTAGGTGGTTGAAATCTTCCATGGTCTGCTCTCAATCCATTGTTGTAGAATGTGGGAACAACCCTTAGCAGGTGGCTAGCAGGTGACTGCACCAGAGGCTTCCAAAAATAATAACCAGAGAGTTACCACGATAGCTGATATTATAGTCAGCCAAACACCACTTCAAGGGACTCTAAAGAGGTCCAAATATTTCATTTGGAGCTCTCTCTCTCTCTCTCTCTCTCTCTCTCTCTCTCTCTCTCTCTCTCTCTCTCTCTCTCTCTCTCTCTCTCTCTCTCTCTCTCTCGGGCTAGAGCCTCTAGATCTCTAGATCTTCTGTAATCCCAATATTCTACAATCTAGATCTAAACCCAAGCCTCGTAATTATATCTTGAGCCATTGATTAGTGTACTTTGTAATTTCATTAAGCTGATGCTCTTTTAGTGCTACTTCCAATTGTACTGTGTTCAATTTTTGAGTAATGCAATTCCAATTTCAGTCATTGTTTATAGTGCCCTTTCATTTCTAGCTCCAATTATGTCTTTCAATACTCCGAAGTGTGGTCTAAAGTCTAAAGTCTGATATCAATTAACTCTAATTACTAACATGTAATAGTTTTCTAAATACATACAACTCATTCCATTTTGGCAATCATGGTGGCTTAAGCTATAGTTGCTCTAGATAGATGTATTATCTCCCAATTGGTGTTAGAGAAAATACATCAGACATGCCGACCAGAACAGGTCAAAGACCAACTACTAGATTCATGGAGAAATCTATTCATGTCAGCCCGATTCCAGAAGAATCAGAGCAAGGCTTTGAAATAGACCAACAACCTGGAAATGAGATAGATGTGGGGCCAGGGCTGGTCACAAATGAAGAATCAAGTGGTTCTCAACACTCTACTCATTCTTGGTGCAGATAAGTTGAGCGGGCTAAAAGAAGTAATCGTTTCCATGGATCTTAGAGGAGCCATAGACATACTGAGGAGAGCAAGAGTGGCAAAAGAAGCCACAAATCAGCATGGAAGTTAGCCAAGAAATAAGACACGGTGTCAAAAACAAAAATACAAGACTGTGATCCTGACACTGACCATCACAATAAGAAAAAACCCAGAGACAAAAAACCAGTACATAAAACCAGATCCAATCATATTGCCGAACATTCCAAGAATTTGAAAATTTCCTTCCCAGGAGTGGGGGGTTATAAATAAGGGTTGTGGGTAACAAACCCAATGTGGGTATGAAAGGTGAGGATTAAGAGGAGAATAGAGAGTTTTAAGGTACCAAGAAATAAATACTAGCATCTTTTGGAGGTAGCACCTGGCCTTGATGAGTCCATGATCGCTACAAAAAGTCTGGTAAATGAGACACGACAAGTCAAAGAAGACTTGGATGAAGCTGGAGCCACTGGTCTCATGAAGGATCAATAAGAGGATTCATCATAGAGCCAGCCATCAAGAACAATTTTGGAGCCATGATCTATCTATGCAACATATGGTTCCTCAAGCTCACCCACCTTGACCAACGTGTATCTAGCTCTTGCCCAATGACTTTTAGAGTAGTGACTTTTATGGGAGGTTTCATCTTCATCATCATCATCCAAAAATTGAGCATGCATATCTCTTCCAAAAGACTAGTAGCATCCGACCACACTGTCATCACATTCACTCTCTTGTACATGGATCTCTTGTGCCTTCAATGATTCTCCTTCACCTTGAAATTGTGGAGGAATAGACTTAGTGGGAGTTTTCCTTCACCCAAGGTAAACTCAACATTACTATTCAAAATCCTTTACTCCAACACCTGCTTTAAGTTTGTGGCAGCTTCAATGTCAGCCTTTTACCTTTGGTTTTCCTTTCTCTTTTTTCATTACTATAGATGCCTCCTCCAAAGGAACCTTAGAAGGCCAACTAAAAGGAAATGGGATGGAACTATGAAGACACTCAAGAGGAGAAATCTTCCATTAGTGGACAAATAGTCACCATATGCATTCAACATCAGATGTTGCACGTCTTAGGAGAGACTATGTTTGCTTTGCTAGGCAAGGCATACAAGTGGCCAATGGCTATTCCATTGACACAAAAATACAAGACATGGGTTTACTTCAAACCGATATTTTAGAAAGCTTTTTGTCCAGTAATGAAGCAGCTAGAGAGAAGAATTAGAAGGCATGGGACAACCATTACATGCATTAAGGTTTTCATCAAAGCCAAGTTGATCACTCCAATTGAGAGTCTCTCCCTAATATAGTGATAATGCACCTCAATGTGCTTTATGCAAGCATGAAATATTATGCTCTGACTATGAGTGTATATAAGAGTGTCATCCAACTCTCAAGTCAATCCATAAGGAGGCTAAGCCCCCCCCCCCCCCCCCCCCCCCCCCCACACACACACACACACACACACACACTCAACTATAGTTATGAAAGTTGTCCTCTGGCGATTTGACTCTAAATGTGACTGACGTTGAGAACGCCATTGAATCCATTTAGTGAAATCTCCAAGAGAAGGCTAGCACATACACTACAGCACTGGTGAACGAAGCACTAACAAAATACTTAGAGAATCAAAAGAAGAAAGAGGAAGACTATGAGGATGAGGATAGGGATGACGATGATCAAGACCAGAACCAATGAACCCAAAATGACGACAATGATGATGATGATGATGATTAGAGTGGACATAACACAGGGTCAGCCAAAAGTCCATCAACAATTACTGGGAGACAACCTCTAGACCATGCTACAGATAGGCATGCTGAGGATTAACCACCATCGGTTGGGGATGACCAACAAGACTAGTAGGCAAGCAGGTTGTAGATAATGTAAGGGCAAGGCCATTCTATTAGAACTTGACTATGAATCCAACCGCAATCACTCTAATGAGCTACTAGCACTAAACTAGAGCCTACAAAAGGAGACACATTTCCAAATGCAAACTTGGATGATGATACAATCTATTTAAATTTGGAGAGGTTTCAAATGTTGTATGTGTGGGCCAAACGGATCTTAGCAGATTGGAAGTTGGCCAATTATCATAATCAGACAGTCTACCAACTTTTGAATTGTGTCCAAGTACTGAATAGGGTCCCAAAATGGTGCCTAAAGAATGATGAAAAAGCCGTGAAGCCAACAGTAGAAGACTTAACTACTGCAGATCTCAAGTCTTTGGGGATATAGACACAGCTGTTATTTGGCACCAAACCGACCTACCAATGTATGAAAGATATCCGGCTGTAGATCAAAGAGATTCTCATATAGATGTAGAGTTCTAGTGGAGTTCTGTATGTAAGGGTCAAAACCTTATTGGAAGACAAAGCGACTAGGAGTCAAGGACCCAAGACCATAATGACTCTTAGTGAGCAGGAGAAGCACCTGAAAGCTTATTTCATTTGGTTTCTCCAGAAAGATGATGAAGCAGGAGAATCATATGATCATGATGTTTTTAGAGTTTGTACTTGATTCTCTAGCACTTTTATATGCCATTCTAGCCATTTTAGCTAAGTTGCCTTGTTTCTTTCCAGCACTCTACTTGCCTCACATTGAGCCAACAGATCAGCAATGATATGTTCATGTAATTTTATGCACTTTAAGCAAGTGATACTTACCAAGAAATGGTGATGATGATAAAAGAGAATTTGGGGGGGGGGGGGGGGGGGGGGGGGGGGGGGGGGGGGGGGGGGGTGGTGTTATAACAAAGCATTCAAGGAGGGGTGCGAGATTTGGGGGTTAGCATTTTTCCAACATTGGGTGCATTAAGCCAACAAATAAGAGGTCTGGGAAGGTGGGATAGTTTGGGTGCGGTGTTAAGTTATACTTGGATGATGATACAATCTGTTCAAATTTGAAGAGGTTTCAAATGTTGTATGTGGGGGACAGACGGATGATGGCAGATTGGAAGTTGGCCATTTATCATAATCATAGAGCTAGCCAACTTTCGAATTGTGTCCAAGTACTGAATAGGGTCCCAAAATGGTGCCTAATGAATGATGACAAAGCCGTGAAGCCAACAGTGGAAGATTTAACTACTGCAGATCTCAAGTTCCTTGGGGATACAAACAGTGGAAGACTTAACTACTGCAGATCTCAAGTTTCTTGACCGACCTACAAGTGTATGAAAGATATCCAGATGTAGATCAAAGAGATGCTCATATAGATGCAGAGTTCCAGGGGAGTCGTGGATCTAAGGGTCAAAATCTTATTGGAAGACAATGCGACTAGCAGTCAAGGATCCAAGACCATAATGACTCTTAATGAGCAGGAGAAGCACAATCCGATGGATAGATACCAGGTAAAACAAGTAGCCACTGGCATTGAGGGTGGCAGGCTTAGTGGGTTCCGTGGCAACCTCAGGATGATGGTATGGTCTTTTGTGTATTGGATTGCTCAAGATGATTATCTAGGGTTGTTTGTACTGCTTAGGATGGTTATCTATTGTGGTTGATGAATAGTTGGGTTTTGTGTGGTGCCATGGCTCGATTGGAGCATGGCCTCTTATGTAAGTTTTTTGTTTTAATACATCTCTTCACCACTCACAATTGTGAGCTTGGAAGAAAAAAAAGAACTTCAACAAATCATAGCCACTCAAAAATGAATTGTTTTACGTTCTTTATGTGCAGGCTATAGAGTAGAAGCATGCTGCTTGTAACGAGACTCTCGCACAATATGTCAATCATGACGAAAAGACCAAAGAGTAGTCCACATGTTGTATACCCGTCCAGGGCTTGCCAAAAACATTGTTCCCAACCAAAGAAATTAAAGGCACACTTATTTTTTTTCGATTTTTAGGTGAAATTCTAAAGCATTTGCTGAAAGCTACATTAAAACTTGTAGATTTTCATCAAGGCAAGCTCAAAATCTGGCCAAGATTTTACAATTTTAGCCGGTAAAAAGAACATTAAACATCGATTTTTTGCAAGCATAATCCTTGTCCAGCTATCCAAGTGGGTTTGTTTCTTAGTACATAGGGGCAACCTAGTCTTGAAGTAGTGAGGAACGACTTTTCATCTTCCCTCCTAAGTGTTGCAATACCTTTTTTTTTTCCAAACTCACAATAGTGAGTGGATGATTTGTATTCACCAAAAGGAGTTTATAGAGCAACCTTAGGCACAAACCAAAAGAAATTTATAGAGCAACCTTAAGCTTGTGCCGAACCTTGAAGGGTACTAGATTACAACAATACGCTACCAGGCCAAGAGGTACCCAGAACCCTATCTTTTGGTCAGGCATTGCAATATCTTAATGCACTCTTAGGTGAGGGAGGGATGGTACTTCATAGAAATATTACTCCTTTGGTTTGCTTGTTTGTTCTTTTGAAATAGTTAGTTTATGGCATCTCATACCCATATATAGCTTCACGAGAGGGCTCACAAAATCCTTTCCCCCCCCCAAAACACCTCAACGGGTGTGTGAATTCAAACCAAAAATACTAAACTCCATGGTCACACCGAGCCATGGAGAACAAACATTAACAAAAAAAGCGGGCTTTTTACAGGGCTCACAAATTCCTATAAACTTTGTGTTGGCTAAGCAAGGCTTGGTCTCTACTTACTTCATCCAAGCAAATTTTTTCCTTTTCACTTTCTTCTCAACCGACTATGTTGAATTTTTAACCGGCTCAAGGCTTTTTTGAGACACATTTTTCTTCAACACTACATCTCTTTGCTTTTGCAGTTACTAGTACGATTGGCTGCCTTCGGCGGCCTCTCTCTCTCCCCCCCCCCCCCCCGCCTTCTCTCTTCCTCTTTATTGCATGCACAGGAGCTTGTCTTATTTTTGGACTTTAGCCTTCAACTCGCAGATGTCGACTCGTGCAAAGGGCTCCCACTTCCACCATATTATGCTAGTGGAGATGCTTTTGGAATGCAACCTTAATTCCTTTTCATAGGGGTTAACAGAGCCTTCTACAAGGCCCCATCCCACTATTTGGGGATTTTAACCTATGCATTGGTATATGTAGCTCCATAGCACTATTGTAAAGAGGCATCTACTAGTTTGTAAACATATACACAAGAAGATTTAGAAATTTTCTCATGTAGGAAAACGGAGTCTTTCTCGGTGTTTTTCATACAATGCATAACATCATGAGATTCTGCTCTAGAGGCACCGCATACCTAGCTACATACGATTGGGGGCAGGGGACCACCGGCCCCCCCATCGGACCGGCGGTCCCCTGCCCCCAATCGTACCTAGCTAGGTATGCGGCGCCTCCCTCACAGAAGCTCATGATGTTGAGGTAAGTCACAATGTGGGAAATATTGTGAGAATTTGTCCAAAACTTCTTGTGATAAAAGCAAGTGGGATTCAGTTCTACCTAGCGTTGTTGCTGTTTTGAAAGAAACTTCTTAACACACATCGATGAGCATGTGAACATGGTGAAAGTGGTTTGGCCCTCTCACATCAAACCCCCTTTTTGTCAAGTCCAATCCACATTGCAAACCTTACAAGAAGGTACTATTGAAAAGACATCCAAGAAAATGTATTTTTCCTAGTCACCACCACCTCCCATGTTGGCCCCTTTATCACTTCCCATCATCCATGTTGTCCCATGCTGGATCTCTTTATCACTTCCTTTCTTGTCTCTCTAAAGTCCACACTCCATGCCTTAAAAGGTCAAAGTGCCTAAATAATTATTGGCAGCCTTCAAAGAGCAATTTTCTAATATTACACTATCCTCAAGACATTGAAGATTCCTTGCAATTTATAAATCTTCTTTTCCCCCTCGATGGAAGGGATTCGAATTGAACCTCAGCCTTGATTCCACAATGCTACTGAGAACATTGAATAAGTGTTCCCTTTGTAGAACGGTTTAATGATGATGGCTAGTTAGTAGTCCCTTGCAAGGACTAGTCTATTACAACAATCGATCCCTTTCTCTCCATATCTATATGCTTGTATGTGACAAGGGGCCGGGAGTACACTCTCAACACTATCTAACATGGGGTATTGAATAAAGCTAAGGCGGTGGGATCAATGGCAGACAAGTGTGGGCACAAAATAAAAAACGCACGCAACAAAAGAGTAAACTATCGCATGGAAGTCAACAAGCCACACGTGCCTGCGTTGTTAGCTCACCAAGCTTCCATCTCCGAGGTGGTGGGTTAGAATCTCAGACTGGCATCCGTCGTTGATTTTTCTTTGTACCGTTCCCCATCTTGAGGTCTGTGCGCTTCAAATCCCATCGTCGATCCCCACCGCCTTGGGGTCATTAAGACCCCGTGTTAGATAGTGCTGAGGGCGGTGCACCCTCAGGACTAAATGTGTCTTCCACTTAATAATCCAAACAATGGAATCAAGGGCACGTAAGTGAGGCATGGATCATGATGCAATCATTCTTGTCCATGCGAGTAGGGCGCACTAGTGTGACGGTTTACATAAAATGAAAACCTGGGCAAGCACTGAAAATTCGATGATTGCTTATGCGGCATTGTGATTGCCTAAAGATAGAGTAGAATAGACGTAACCTAACCATGCCACATATGCCACTAATTAATGCTTATTGGGGCATGTGGATCAAATAATAGTGCATATTTTAGTAGGCAAGCTATGGGAGGAGAGAGGAGGAGGAAATCCAAAATTGGAATTCGCTTGCGCATGCTTGAGCGTGGGTGGAAGATGGAGATCGCCTATGCAGGAGCTCAAGAGAGGAGATTGGTGTAGGACTTGTGCAAGTAGGGCAAGAAGGGGATGAGGGGTAGTTGCTATGCATGGTAATTGAGTTAATAGAGAGACTCTATGTGTGTGAACGCGTGTGCATGCGTGCGTGTGTGTGAGTTGTGCAAGCATGGGAGGTCAAAAAACAATGTTGAAGGTGCATCTATGTATGTGTTTTGTGCAGACCATGGGAGCTCCCAAAATGCACGTTTTTAGCATGGCCACACAAAACAATATGCTCGGGTTTACATCTGTGTGTAGGCATATGTGTGCAAATTTTATTGCTTTCATTTGCATGCATGTATCGGAAAGAAGGAAGGAGCCAAGCTAGACACAATGGAGGATGTGTCTCCCTTGACCTCTTAAGCTCGAGGGAAACAAGAAGGCAAACGCTAGAGGTTTGCGGTAGAGATACACATGTTTAGGTTTGCATGCGTCCATGGAGGCCCCCCCCCCCCCCCCCCCCCCCCCCCCCACACACACACACACACACACATCTTATTGGTATAATGGTTTGATTTGCAACCACATCCATAGTTCTTTTCCATGAAATAACATTTTACTTGGCATGTGCCCGAGTTTACCCTCACAACACCATATGCCCTCCCCCTTCAACCTTGTTATCTATGCAATGGCATGTTACCTGTCAAAAGATATACCTTTCTCGTTCTAAGCAATGCGTCATTGTGTGTGATAGCTCTCTATCTCTCTCTCTCTCTCTCATTCATTCTCATTATAAATAAATACACTGTATTTATTAAGATGTATGTATTATGTTTGCCTAGTTTACATGTGCCTAGGTTTACAAGTGTCCTTTTGAAGAAAATAACTTGCTTTGGGACTCCAAAGTGTGTCAATCTTGGCATTGTCAATTCTGTGGTCGTGTTTTGTGGTTCCCCAGTAGATTGTTTTTTTTTTTTTTTAAGAGCTCTGATGAGCTTGATGCACACACGTGTGTGTGTGTGTGTGTGAGTGAGAGAGAGAGAGAGAGAGAGAGAGAGAAAAGCTATTTAGTGCTATGTGATCCACAGAGTCCGATAACAAATCGTTTTCCCAAAAATGCACAAATCCCTTTACAAGATTTTTGAGCAACCTCACTTTTTTCCATATTGATACTATTGTTTTCTTAAAATCTAACAAGAAAATTCTCCTTTCCACCCTCAGCCTAAACCAGAAAAAATGGATTTGTAACTGGTTTATGGTTAATCTAAAACACACTTCTTCTCCCGAATCCTGATGTGATCAATGTTATTGTGCATTATACCATAGATTTCACAATTCCAAAAGTGCATGGAAGGCAACCATAATTGGACAAGTCATTTCAACTGCAACTTGTTGAGCATTGTTTTAGTATGTTCGTCGAGCACTCGACCACCGTGACCTAGGCCATGGGTTCGAGTGCGGCCAAGCAACCCTCGTAATGCTCACAGAGGGTTGTATCCCCTCGCACAAGATATGTACGATTTGCTACAAAAAAAGTATGGTACCTTAGAATAAGCCCAAGTGAAGAAGCTAATCAACAAGCTAAACTTTTTGTGGACTCAATGAGCTTGGTATCTTTTTTGCAAAACTCTCAATTGAGAGTGGTTGTTGTATTTTAAAGTCATAAAGAGTAAATTACAAAGCAGCCTCAAGCTCATGCCGAACCTTGAGGGACAAAAGGTTAGATCAGAACTTAGTCAACCATATCAAGCCCTTACACTGCATGGCTCAATCGGATGGTGAGAGTCGCCCAAATCCAATCATCTGAGTTATACCTTTACTTATCACACATATCATCTCCTTACTTTCTTGTACAACCTCTATAAAGCTAGCCACAAAGAGGTCGCTATGGAATACGCGGCAATTCTTGGCCTTCCCAATATTGCTAAAGAAACAGTATCAGACAATTTGAGTACAAATAAGCAATGCAGAACTTTGAAATTATTTCTTACCGAGACACAAATCCTTGAAAAACCCTATCTTCCATGTTCTTTGTATCCATTTGCACACTTTTCCTGCTAGGCCTCTAAAAGCCGAGCATTCTATGAATAGGTGGGTGAGGTCTTCACCAGCCAATCTTCACCCTAAACATTTGTCTGGACATTTGTCAGACCCGATACCACGTGCTTGTACCTTGACGCATGTCGGCAAGGCCCCCCAAAGAACCTTCCACAGAAATATCTTCATAAAACTAGGCCACTGTGGATTCCAAATGTTCTTCATGACCTCACCCATCTAGCCTCTCTCCGTTGCTTCTTCCACTGCTTGTTCAATGGGGCGAACCAATCCGCCTCGTGTATTAACACTTGGTAAATTCCCTTGGTATGAAGTTTAAAGAAATGGTTGCTGAAAGACCATTTCCAAGCTTTCCACTCAAAAGTAGATTCACAGATCGGCATCACAATACTGGCTAGGCCTTCTACTACTCTCTTAACAAGCAGCTTCTCAATGTAATTGAGTTGAAACTGGTCAGCCACCTAGTCAACGGATTTCCAGCACTTGTTATTTCCATCCCAGAAGTGGCTCAACCACTGGAGTCCTTTACTGTTGATCCTTCGAGCAGTTTCACTCCAATAAGGGTTCAAGATGACACCGACAGCTTTAGACAACCAAGGGGACCATTGACAGATGGAGTTTTGGAAGTATCTAGTTAATTCACCCCATTCCAGTACCTCTAATGCTCTATTTTACTTTTACATCAGCTCTCCATTGATGCCACCCAAACTCAGACTAGACCGCGTCGAGGCTAATAGTTTGTACCTTGAGCCCTTTCCACTGACTACCATCAGAGCAAAGTTTTGCCTTGTCTACCATATTCTTGGTCATGACAGCCCATGCCTAGTCTTGTTTTTCAATTGCGTCCACAAACTTGGCATAAAGGGCCTCAGCATGAACCACAGGATTGAGAATTCCAAGGCCACCTTGGAGCAATGGTCGAGCGATACCTTCCCACTTTGCCCATTGCTACGGCGACGAAACTTTAGTGTTGTTCCTCCATAATAATATTTTAACAGGTTTCAAAAACTCCTTCCAGTTACGTTTGGCTATTTGAGGAGCGGGCTAGTGAAGGCAATATAGGGAGCATAAATGAGTTGATCACTCTAAGTAGACTCTGGAAGGGAAGCAACACAAACTCCCATCTTCTCATTTGAAAAAAAATCTTCTCCAGGACCCACTGGAACCTTTGATTGTGAGTAACGTCCACCCCCAAGGGGGCACCCAAAATATCCTACCTTTAGACAGAGTCTCCCTTGACCAACCTGGTAGATCAAATGTATCGTTTTCCATCGTATCGTATGCACTTGGTATCTTATCCTTGCAAATTTTTTGTAGTTGGACAATGATGATAGCATGGTCAATGTAAAGCTCAAGTGTATAAACCTTAGAGAATCTTAGTACTCATAAAGAAGCTCCACCAGTTTGTGTAGCTTGCATAAATTGTTCCTTTGACAAGAAATTCAGTGTAGCTTGCATAAATTGTTCCTTTGACAAGAAATTCAAGGAATATAGGAAAGAAAAGCATGCAATATTGACAACACTGACAAATAATCACAAAAAATAACAAAAGAGGAAGCATTGTAGTTAGGGTAAATAAAATCTCATTATACATTATTTGCAAAGCATGGCCAAGTGTGGGCTATTATGGCTAAGGATATGATCTGCAACTCTAAATTATGCTCAAAAGTTGGCCAATGGAAATGGCTTGAAGAGCACGATCAACTTCTCGCCCCTTGGTGGGCTGTCCTAAAACTTGGGGGTTCAATTGGCGAGCTCACTATAGAGTCCTTGGAATGGGGAGAGCTAACAAGGTATTTTCACAATTCCATAATTTGTTGGTCCCCTTGGCTCTTTAAGGTTGGAAGCATCCTTCTGACCCCGTTTTGGAGGAAAGCTGCTACAAAATTATCAATAAAGATATTAAATCTTTAGGCTAGCTTTGAGATTACAGCAGTTGTAACTAGAAACGAATGGACCAACTAGCTCTCCAACCTTAACCTCAGTGGAACTGAAAGATTACTAATCTACAGAGCCCTAAAAAGGCTTAACAGGTGGTGTCTATCAAACTCTCAATCCAAGTTCGAGTGGAAAGCTTGGTAGCGGCCTATGAACAGACATTTCCTTAAACCACAAACCAAGGAAGTGTACTTTCGCACTTATGTATATGAAGGATTGGTTCTATCCGCTTAATAAGCAAAGGAGCAAGCACTAGCCAAAAGTCAAGATGGGAGATAGTAGTGAAGAGTATATGGCACCCGCAATGGCCACATGGATGAAGGCCTTCATTTGTAAGGTTTTATGGGGAACCCTACCGAGTGGGGTCAAGTTCTTCACCAGGGGAATTGGTCCGGATAGATGCTCACAATGCAAGACGGCTATGGCGAAGATCTCTCGCACCTGTTTAGGAGTGCCCGACGATTTGTGGCCTTGCAAGGAAGATTTACAAATGGATTTAAAAGACCTAGAAAATTAGCTTCTTCAAGTACGATCTCTTCTTGGGAGGGAAGGTGTTCAAGACTCAAGCAATGCTTATCGCTACGCAAATCATGAGGTTTTGCTATTTTAAACATATTTAGAAGGCAAGGAATTGTCGGATCTTTGAGAACACCATGGAAACAGCTAAGTTCACAAAGATAATTCAAGAAAGTAGGGGCGTTGATCCTTGCCATTTGGAAACAAAGCAACTCTAATAAGTGCAACAAGGCCTTGGGTACCACATTGGCTGACTTGCATGGTTAAAGGTGTGGGCTCATTCCTTGTCATAGCGTGGCTCCCCTGTTAGGTGATGTAACTTCAACCTTTTGATGTTGTCATGGCTCATCACGAGCATGGTAGGAATTTGTAACTGTTTGTTTGTGATAATATAATTTACTCACAGTTGTGGGTTTTGAGATAGAGAGCTATCATGCACAATGATGTGTTTCTTAGAAGTAGAGAGATATATATTTCAATAGGTGACATGCGTAGAGAACAAGGTTGGAGGAGAAAGGGGCAATGTGTAGACATACAAGTAAACACATTCCACACAATACTCTGAGCGTAAACCCCCTGAGCGTAAACCCAACACATGCAATGTATTCAAATTGGAAAGTGTTGACTAATAGGCAACTTATGCCTTTGTCAATCAAAAGAGTAGCCTACCCTTTTTTATGCATATCTTTTTTTTGTGTGCAAAACTCACAACTGTGAGTGAATTATATTGAATAGCCCAAAAAATTACAAGGTCTAGTCATGCTCTTGTTGAGCCATGACTATACTTACATTAGGGCAGCCTCCCCAACCCGCCGCCTCTTCCTTGTTACGAAGGGTCCATAAAGTTGTCCTTTTCAAATCTTTTATGTCCAAGATTTTCCCCCGTCCTAGGCATTCCATCTGCTGACAACAAGGCACAAGTTGTCCTGGACCAATCCTTCGAGTGTTGCTTGCACCGAAGCGTCCATATGAGCACTTTGCTTTCTTGAGTAATTTCTGCAAAGCTTGCCACCTCAAAACCTCCTTCAAACACACGGCGGTTTCTTGTCTGCCATACATTGTGTAAGAAGAAATATCTGACGATTTGAGTGCTAACGAAGAGGGCAGGATTTCCTGAATTCTTGCCTCCAAGGAGTAGGTCAATCTTGAAGAAACTAATTTTCCATGTTCTTTGGACCCACTTGCATATTTTCCCTGCAAGGCCTTTAATAGTTGGGCAGTCCATGAATAGGTGGTCCAGATCTTCTGTTGCCATCCTGCACCCTAAGCATCGATTTGACCCAATCCCTCTCTCCTGAATCTTCACCCCCGTCGGTAGAGCACCCCAAATTACCTTCCGTAGAAAGACCTTCATGTGCTGCAGAACCTTTGGCTTCCATATGGACTCTAATACTTGCTCCCACCTTTCCTCCGGCCATTGCTTTTTCCATAGCTTGTTTAGGGGGCTAGACCAATTCTTCTTATGCATCATTGTCTTATAAATGCTTTTAGGATGGGGTTTCCCTAAGAGACTGCTTCCGGGCCATTTCCAGGCATTCCAATCAAACCCCGAATCACAGATCGGCATCACTAAATTGTCAAGCTCCTTCATCACTTTGTGGACAAGCAAGACCTCCAAGCTATTGAGTTGGTACTGGGTAACCAGAAGGCCAATGGTTTTCCAGCTCTTGTTGCCACTGTCCTAGAAGTGCCCAAGTCGCTTCAGACCCTTGTTATTCAGTTTCCTGGCTATCTCAATCCAATAGGGAGTTTGTGGTAGATCTACAACTTTGGATAGCCAGGGGGACCAATACAACATGGAGTTCTTGAAGTATTTGACTTCTTCCCCCCACTTTAAGACTCCTGCTGCTCTCTTGCATTTTCTTACCAATTCTTCTGAGCTGCCTCCTAGTCTTAAGGTAGACCACTCTGGAGCTAACAATTTGTCATGCACCTCCACCCCTCTCCACTTTCCACCATCCGAGCCTAGATTAGCTGTTTCTATCATATCTCTGACCATGATAGCCCAAACTTGATCCTGTTTAGCCAATGAAACAACAAACTTGGTGCAACAAGCTTCAGCATGGGCCACAGGGTTGAGAATTCCAAGGCCTCCTTGATTCACCGGTCGAGCAACTGACTCCCACCAGGCCCATTGCCATGGCCTGGAGGATTTCGTGTTGTTTTTCCATAAAAACCTTTTTACTGGTTTTAAGAACTCTTTCTAGTGACACTTAGCTATCTTGAGAAGCAGGCTAGTGAAGGCAATGTAAGGAATCATAAAAGCGTTCATCACTTTTATCCGACTTGGGAATGGGAGAAGAGCATACTCCCACCTACTCGTTTTTGTTTTTATTTTCTCAAGCACCCACTCAAATCTTTGCTTGTGGGTCACGTCCACCCCCAAGGGGGCTCCCAGATGTCTGAATATATTCCCTTTTGTGACAATCTCCCCCGACCAGACAGAGGGGTCAAATGAGTCATTTTTCGATAGGGAGATCAACCTTGACTTCTCTATATTACACTGGGACCCCGAAGCTTTTGAGAATATTTGAACAATCTCGAGAGCTTTTTTGATGACCTGGGGGCACGCCTTCAAGAAGAGGAGAGAATCCTCTGCAAAAAGTTTTGCTAGCAGTTGGCTATTTTCTGGCAAAGCGAGGCCTTGCAACTCCCCTCGTTCCGCACTAGCTTCAAGCATCGTGATTAAAGGATGTGATCCTATGGCGAAGAGTAGGGGGGCCAGAGGGCATCCCTGCTTAATAGACCTTTTGACTTCAAAAGAGCCCACAATTCTATCGTTGAATAGAAGCTTTGACTGGCTTTCCAGCCCCCAGTACGCGTACCAACCGACATAGGTGAGGCCCAAATCCCAGAGCTTCCATGACGGCTTCTATATATGTCCATGTTATTCTATCATAAGCCTTGTCCAGGTCCAGCTGCAACAGAATGCACTCCTCCTTTGTGACAATTGCGTATTCGATGCCCACCATTGCTGCCAAGATGTTATCGTAAATGGACCTTCCTTTAATGAACCCATGTTGATGGGGAGAGATGACCTTGGTTAGTAAGGGGGCTAATTTGAGGGCTACTGCTTTAGCTATAATTTTGTAGGCCACCGACATCATCGTTATAGGGCGCCGATATTTCAATTGAGAACAACAGATCTGTTTTGGGATGGGTTTGATAAGACCTCTCTTTACACTTACCTCCAACGACCCTTCGACCATGGCTTTATTGGCCAATCTTGTGATTGGGGCCTTGAGATCATCCCAAAATTCTTTAAAGAATTCCACCATCATCCCATCCCAACTAGGGGACTTTTCCTTGCCAAGGGCTTGCAATGGTAGTGAACATTCGTCTTCGGATAATGCCCGTTCCAAGCAATTAGCTTCTGAGTGGGGAATTTCCTTCTTGACACTCTGCAGTAAGGTCCCTTTGGCGTCTTCCACTTCTCGGGACTGGATCTCTGGCGTCCAATGATTTGACTAAGATAGCTCAACATCAGACTAGCCATCTCATCTTGGTTATGAACTGCTATCCCTTTCTCATCATAGAGTGAGCGGACGTGGCCTTGGCTCTTCTTGATTTTTAAAGCCCTAAAAAAATGAGTTTGATTGGAGGCTTCAGGTTGAAGGACAATCTCCCTCGAGAGAAGCCTTGCCTTTTTGATGTCTTCTAATTGCTCATTAGCAAGGTTAGATTTGGCTTCGAGCCATCATTTGTGCTCCTCCTCAGTAGCATGCCCATTGGCTTTTATGGAGGTAAGCACCTGGACCTCTGTTGTATGATGCAAGAGGTGTATCTCCCTATCTTTCTTGAACCGGGGGCCCAAGGTTTTGATTGCTTTCTAGATGCTCCGAGCAAAGAGGTCCCATGCATTGTGTTTGTTGAGGTCGACATCTTTTTTTAACTTACCCATTGCTTTTTTGGTTAGATTCCTAAAGAGAGGGTCTTTGAATAGGTGTGCCCCGGTTATTACTAGCAGTTTTTTCCCACCTCTTGGGGTCTCCTCCTCCCCTTTATTCTTCTTAAAATGTATGTGTAGAGGAATGTGATCCGAAATACTTTTTGATGGGACTACCTTCATCTCCATCAACGACGATATCCAATCAACTTGGTGTGAGCAATAGCATCTGTCTAGCCTTGTGGCAGTGCGGGCATACTGGAGGCTTGTGTAGGTGAAACCAGGCGTGCTGTTCCATGGGCCAACTTCCCATAAGTCGATCATCGCCCACTTTTCGCACAAACTTTGCCATTTGGACCTTTCCAAGCCAGCCAACATATTGGAGGATCCTGTTCTATCCCTGCTCTTTTCTACCATATTGAAGTCATCAACCAACATCCACTCACCTTCAATAGGAGTATCTCTAAGATGCATCCATAGTTTAGCTCTTTCTGCTGCATTGCAAGGGCCGTACACATTCAAAATTGTGAAGGGATGCCCTTCGCATCTGATTTTAATCCCCAAGATTCTATCGGATGGGTGGTTAAGAACCACCTTCGGCTCCAATTCTCTATCCGCAATGATGAGGACGCCATTGGAACCATTACTTCCTTCTCCATAGAATACCAGTTTCTTTCCTAGCACCTGTTTTCTCTTGCTATGGGCATCTAGGTGGTGTTCTTGGATGGCCCAGCAGTTAACTGTCTTCTCCTTTTTTACTTCCTCCCAGAAAAGGGTACTCTTCTTATGGGTTTTCAACCCCTTTACGTTCCAAGATTGGACAGTGAGAGACTCCATCATCAATGAGGGGCTCATTGGGATAGAGGAACAAATTCTTCAGCATCCGAATCATTCCCCCCCCCTCTCCTTGGTCACAGGAGAATGCGGGAGTTCCAAGTCAGGGGATTTCTTTTCTTGCAGTGCTGCAAATGGATTGTGCAGCGGGACAGTGAACGCCCCTCCTTTCGAAGGGGTGGAGGATGAATTAGATCCTTTCACCTCAAGTGTTCTCACGACTTGGAGCACTTTGGGAGTCTCTTGCCACTACCTTCACTCTTCTGGCTCTATTTAGACCAGGGACTTGGACAACCGTCAACGTTGTCACTGTCATAAATTTGGGGGTAGCCGCGGGAGTACTGATCCTATTATTATTGCCTGCACCTTCAGAAGTTTGCTGTATGGGAATCAATTCCTCCACAATCTTGTCCTGCATCTTGATATCCATTTTGTCACTAACCATACCTCCTTTAACCTTCTCTACATTTGCTCCTTCGTTATTGCCTCCTTGCTTCTCCAGCCCTTCCACCACGGAATCCATTTTACTGGGGGCTTGTGCTACCGGAGCTGCAGTATCATTAGCCTTCAAGGGACAGTGCTTGGCGAAGTGTCCAAAGTTGTTACATTCAAAGCATGCCCCAAAGCATGTTCCAAAGTTTAGCGGAATAGTAACTAGTCCTCATTAGGAGAAATATGAACCTTGCATGGGCCTTGTAAGGAATCCTAATTTTTAGGGATTAAGGCTAATGGTGTGTAGGGTTAAGGGAACAAGGGCATTCAAAAAGCTAGTTTTGAGTAGGCTTTTCTAGCTTTTTTTTTAGATGCATGTAGGATGTGGACCTAGGACGTCACCTTCTCTCTCTAGCTTTTTGAAAGTGAAGGGAGTAAAGAGGTGTGGCCACATCATCAAAAACGTGGATCACTAAGAGCCAAAATTTGACTTTAAAAAAATAAAAATTATTTTTACTTATTTTTTACTTAAAACTCCCCCCCAACATATATCCATATCAAAAAAGTTTTTTTTGACATTTTTTTAAACTTACAAGTACTAAAAGTCCAATTTTTCAAAAAAAAAAACTCCCCCCCCAAAAAAAAAACCTTTCTTCTCTCTTCCTCCTCCCTCCTTTCTCCCTCTCCTCTCTCTCCCTGCCCCTTCTCTCCTCCTCCTCCCCTCTCTCCCTCTCCCCCACTGTCCCCTTCTCTCCTCCCTCTCCCTCCCTGCCCCCTTCTCTCCTCCTTCTCCACTCTCTCTCTCTCTCTCTCTCTCTCTCTACCTCCTTGTCTTCTCCCATGTTCCTCTCTCTCCCTCCCCCCTCTCTCTTTTCATCCTTTGCTTCCTCATACAACAGCTACCATGGTGCTCAAGGACATCACAAATTGTATGCATACATATTTGCTTGTTCGCAACGTTTGCATCGAAGGCCGCACGTGAGGATGAGCAGAGGTCATCCCAGGAACGTCGTACCATGGGTGAGATGAATGTTGACGATTCTTCAATATCTTGCCAATACCATCATATATTTGAATAAAACACCCCTTTATGCAAGGTAACAATATACTTCTTACTTTTGATTGTGCTCTTCTTATCATAAACTTTGAAGTCTAAGGTGTTGCCTCTACTTGTTTTGTAGTGCTTGGCACAAAGGTTGCTTTTATGCACAAATAGTGAAAGGCTACAGGTTAGAGAGGCCAAGTGTCACCACTTTTCCTCTAAAACAATCTTCTTTGTTACATCTTGCAGGTAGGTGCTTCAAATCCATGCTTATTAGGGGTGGTAGTCTCATCCTAATTTATATTTTTGTATTGTTTATTCCCAGCTAGATAGAAATACTTGCAAATTTGTACAACATATACTTAACAAGTGTCTTCATTATATAGCTCGCAAATGTTGAATTCATACATGTTTTTGTTATAAGGTGACCTCTTGCTATGCTAGTTGAGGGGCGTTGTTTGCAAGAATGGCTCAAGGAACTGGCATAACATGAAGCTTTTACGGTGGCACAAAGCTCTCCTCAGCGGCAATGTGGCTCCCACTACACCAAAAATCATTATGCTGACATGAAGAGATCCCTAGGAGGACAATGTAAAAACTTTTCATCAGCAGCAACACACTCTTTTCTAACATGAGGGCACTCCTACCAAATATATTTTTATGTGATAGGTCACCCTAGGAGCATACCATGTCATGGAATGGATGTAAGAACTATGACCGCACTACTCCTTGGAAAGTGTTCACAGATGTATGTTTATCAAAGTTAATGAGAAGAAATTTGGACTTTTTTTTTGTTGATGTGTAAGAGCACTCTAGGTCTACCATATTTTAGATTGTTTGATAAATTAAATAGAATTTGTAGTCATTTAAAGTGTAAGTTTGTTTTTGTTTGGTAAGATTGTACATGAGAAGACATAATAAAGTATAAGAGATCTTGACGGAATAAGCCTCGATTAGATTCCTACCATGCACTTGTGACACCAGACCTCTCCTTGAACCTTTTGATTTCTATCATTGTGGGAAGTCTAAGGGTGGTCTATTTTCAAATTTTTAGCAATAACTTTTTTTAAAAGGAAATTTTGGTTATTTTAAAGTTTGTACACAGTCTAGGAGTTCATTATGATTGTTTTCCTTCAGTTTCAATTTTTGATCGACGGCACTCCTTGGAAGCCACTTTTGAAGGTGTTAGGGTGAGATTTTGAGAAAGTTTTGTATGTAGGAAATGCAGTCCTTAACATAATAAAAAACATTGGTTCTCTGAGTATTTTCAGATTCCATGGTTTTAATGCCCGTTCCAGCCCGTAGATTAAGGAAAAAGTAAGAAATGTCTGTTTTACATCATTTTTGAAGAAATTGCCAACTTGCAAATTGATTTTTGGAAAATCCGAGTAGGATATGATTTTTTTTGCATCACACGATGGTCGAAGAGTGCGACGAGATGAACAAATTTATGTGAGACAAGCCCAGACAGATTCAGAGCCAATTGAACACTAAAAGCTCTTGAAAACAGCTTAAAAGTTCAACACTTTCAAAAAAAAAAAAAAAACTTACCACTTGAATTATGACCATGCATAAAAATAAATCTTGTACTTGTCATTTTAGGGCCCCAGGGACCCTCAACATGACTTTTTTTTAATGCATAGCCATGAGATAGAATTGGGCAAATTAATGTATTCATAGCAAACTCCCGCCCCCCCAATGGCAAATAGCTAAACATTGTATCATGCCATGCATTAAAAAAAGCTTGTACTTGTCATTTTAGGGGCCCAGGGACCCTCAACAAGAGGGGCCACAAGGGTGCGCAAACTGGCCATCCAAAAGTACAAGCTTTTTTTAATGCATGGCCATGAGATAGAACTGGGCAGTTTAATGTGTTCATAGCAACCCCCCCCCCCCCCCCCCCCCCCCCCCCCAATTAGAATATCCAAAAAAATCAACAATATTTCTCAAATCTGTATGAAACTCCAGTAATCTAAATAAAATACTCTCACTCAGTGCGACACCATTTAACAAAAAGAAATATTTATATTGCATTTATAGAGGAATCCAGCCTCATAAAAATAATTACAAATGTAGACAATGTTGTTGCTGTTAGGCTTCTCTTACAAGTATTTGTCTTTCTCATCTAGAGATTCATATACACGAGTATTTGTGTGTCTATGACACGAGGGAAGATAGTAGTACTATAGGGATGGCTTTTCTAAGAGCTCCTAGAGAGTACCTATTGGTTGAAGATTCTACAAAAATCCTACTATTCTTATCAAAATCTTTTAACACGGTAGTGAAAGGTTCCTCATGGAACAAAAATAGGGTGATTTCCATCTCTGCACATGGTTGCTTGCTCATGTCCTCTCAAAACAAGCTCTGTAAGTAAACAACAGATTATGTGAGCACAAAGTTATAAAGTACAAAATGATATCATTCTAATAATCTAATGACAACTATACAAAGAATAAATTATAAGAAAAATCTTTGATGACTCTCCATAGATAACACAACTTACTTACATTGTGAGACTCAATCACATGCTACAAAACTATAGATGGCGCACCAAAGCCATCAACAAAATAGCACCACCCAATGTTATGAGGTGTGAAGCTTAAACATTGAAAGCCATAAAGAGGTTAATTCCCTCGAGCATGATAAACTTAAAGATGGAGATGATCTTAAGCTCTGAATGTAAGCTACAAGGGTAGTTTTCTCACCATTCTATCTTTATGTTGGAGATGAATCCTTGCAATGCCCATGCCCTATTCACACCTCCTGTTCTTGTGGTATGCAAGTCATGTGAGTTGATGCTTTTTCCACCTTCGGGAGTAGAGGTTTCCATGTAGGGCGAGTGAATGAAAGTAGAAGGAGGAGAATTTTGTTTCATGCTGTAATGGAGGTGAGAGAAGGGAGAGGAGCTAGCTTGGTGTGGAACTATGTGGTGGGCAAGGGGAAGAGATGGGGGAGAAGCTTGCTTTGTGCTACAATGGAGATGGGAGAAAGCTAGTAGAGAGATAATGTTGGACTATAGGGGATGCATGTGGTTGTTGCAGCCATGGAGAGCTTGGAAAAGGGTTTGTAGAGAGAGAAAATCACTTTTAGTTATAGAATAGGTTTGGAAAGACTTTGGAGGGTGGAAAATGATTTTTTGAATTTTTTTGAAAAAAATTATTCTTTTTGAATTTTTTAGTGCACGTTTTTTACTTTTGGAGGTCAAAAATACTTTTTTGACCATGAAATAGGTTAGGGGACCTTTTAAGGAGGGAAAATTTGAAATCTTTAGTGTATTTTTAAATTCGGGCCAAAAAGTGGGGGAAAAAAGGTCAAAGTGGTCCGCCCCTCCCCCCCCTCCCTTTCCCCTAGCCACCTCCCTTACCTTCTCACTAGGTAAGAGGCCATTAAGAGGTGTAAGGCTACCTTGTCCCCCTACTTTTTTGAGGGTATAGACTGTGTCCACCACCCTCTTCCTATTGGCTGGCCTCTAATTAACCTTATTCTCAAAGGGCCCCTAGAGGGTTCATATTTTTCCTAATGTACTACGACATTGATAATCATGCTCTTAGGTGGTGTTTTAGACACATTCTAGCCTATACAAACCCTGTTTGAGGTTCTGCCAAACCCTCTCTTGCTAGGTATAAATAAGGGAGTGCCCAATTGGCTCGCAAGCATCCTAAGATTTTCCCAAAGCCAGCTAGGCAGACCCACAAGCTCAATCCAAACCAGATTGAACCCTTGTAAAGATTCAGCTGAGTCGAACACTGGCTCCCAAGGCACCACACAAACCGTAGTCCTATTAAAGACTAGGGGCCCTTTGTCAAGGATATTTTCCACGTCGGTGGCCTCTTTGAATCTCACTGAACAGAATCCTTTAGCTAGGTAAAAAGTACTTTCAACTGCTCCTCCATGGCCAAGAATTTGAGGGCCTTGAAGCCATCGAATCATCTCAAACCTGTTCGGTATACTTCCACTGAAACCAAATACAAGTGTTAGCTTAGCTTGCCTGGCTAACTGTTGCTGGTGGTATCGCTACAGTAATAGCCTCGGCGAGTGAATCCACTCCAAGGAAAAACCTCAAAAAATACCTTCCACCATCAATCATTGCCTTTCACAAAATTCCTATTTTCTACAGGTATTTTTCCTTACCTCTTGTAAATAGATATAATCAATAAGAAAAAGTGAGAGCCCTCCTCATTTGATTCCCTATATTTTTCTATATATATATATTTTTATATACATAGCTCACACTATCTTAGATTCCATGAATTGTTTGTATATACTAGCCTGTTTTTTTCATCATATCCATATATTATATTTATGCATGATCCACAACCATGCATATCTTCAAACCCCTAAGAATCAATTAGGTCATGCTCTAATTCAAGGAGGGGCTCACCTTTGGAGTCTTATGCAAATTCAACAAAAAAGGGGCCACTGAAGACTTCTTTCTGAAGAAAAATAGGCTTTTGGTGGGATTTTTTATATCCATCTCCACTCCCAATTTGAGGGGTGGTTTCAAGACAAAATGTGAACCAAGATCTAAAAAATCACCTCAAAAATCTTGATAAGTTTTTGGAGCTACCACCGGGTAGATAGAACTTTTTGAATGGACCCCAGTCTGCCCACTTTTCTCACAAGTAGCCATAGTCTTCTCTCACCTCCTTTCCTACTTTCACACCCACACACACACTCATTCCTCTCAATCCCTCACTCAAACCTGCAACTTTCATGGCTTCTTTCATCTTCTTCACCATTCCCATTTCTCCATTACTCCATAGCTCAAAAATTATCATGTTTACACACATATAGCTCAATTTCTCTCTCTAGAATCAAATTCCTATTACCATAACCTCTTTATCCTTTCACAAAAAGAGAAAAAATCAGCAAATAACCTAGCTTAAGATCTACCAAAGGAGGAGTTTGATCATGGAAAATTCCACTTTTCCATGGTCACAAGAACAACACCGATAGAGTTCTACAACCGCTTCATTCATTGGAGGAGAGAGGTAGAAAATTCCCTTTCCATCTTGGGTTTCCATCAAATTGTGTATATTATCATCCTTCTCTTACTTTTTATCACAGTATAAATCATGTGATGCACCTTGAGTGCATATGCCATGTAATTTTACCCCATCCTACTATGTCAAAACTACTAACACTAACCACTAACATACTAACACAAAACAGTCATTGACCTAACCATAAAAGACACCTCACCTCAAGCCTACATGTGCATAGTAACTCTCTCTCTCTCTCTCTCTCTCTCTCTCTCTCTCTCTCTCTCTCTCTCCCCCTCCCCTTAAAACTCTACTTTCACCAAATCTACCATCAATAATGCTCTCTTTTTGAGCCCACATCCATGACTCAAGCAGACAAAGAAGGCCCATAATGTTTTGATTTTAAAAAAAAATCATAATCTTGATTTTTTAGCTTGTAAATTAGAATTTTTAATAATCTTAATGAGAGGTATTCAACCTATAAATAGGCGCATGTTCTTCTTGTAAAAGATCCCCAATATCTCACATAGCACCCCAACACTCTATATGTGAAGAGAGACTTAGGTGTAGCAACCACTTTGTGAGCTTCACTTTTGGTGTGAGAAAGCTTTCAAGCTACACATTGCAAGTGAGAGAGCGTGAGTTCAAAAATTTCAAAACCACTATTGTATATGTTCTTCTATCATCAACAAATTGAGGTTTGGTGCATCAAAGGCGTGATTCGAAGTTCAGATCTTCGTCCTTCCACTTGTGCAATACGGTTTGGTGAATTCAAGGTAACTTGGGTATTTTAAGTTTCTATTATTTCATCTAATTTTAGAAAGTGTCTTAGTGTGTTTTCATTTCCAATTTTGTGTCCATTGTAAGAGGGTATTGTGGTGAGAGGTCTCCCACACCCTAAGATAGTATGTGTGTGTGTGTGTGTGTGTGTGTGTGTGTGTGTGTGTGTGTGTGTGTGTGTGGGCAATGTTAAGCATTGACTAAGCATGAGTTAGTTTTGTACAAGCTCTATGATAGCATCATAACGAACCATCTCCATTTGCAAGTCACAAACAAGGTATTATGCAAATTCCATTCCTCTATCTCTCTTCCCTTGGCTCTAGCTCTCTCTGGTCCATTTGGTGTGTCTCTTAGTATGAGATTGCTTGTGTGTGTTTTGTGGTGCATGTTCTTGGGTGTGACAAAATCTCTCTTGCATCCTGATTCCCATACAATAATAGGTGGTGCCCTTTCACTTGTTTGGATGTGGGTTTGTTGTTGCTCCTTGCTTGTGGTTGCCCCAACCCCAATTGAATAGCACGAGAGCCTTGAGGGGTGTTTAGTGGTCGCCTCTCTTGTTGCCCACCCCAGACAACCTCAACATTATATTCACTCTCCTAGCTACACCACAAAGAGACAAGGATCTCTCCCTCAATCGACATTTCTTCTTTCAAGAGTGAAAGAAGTGAAAGAGGACCAAGGTTACTTCTATGAAACGAGGAGAAGATCTCCTTGCCATCATCAAATCCTCCTTTTGTACTCCCAAGAAGCTAGCTCTCACGAAAATTATCAAACACAACAAGACATCCCTGATAAGGATGCAAAAGAAAAAATAGGTGTGTGTTTGGTGGATACGAGCTAACAGGTGTATGCACACCAAACCCGGCGGATACTCTATTTTTTGGCAAAAACCCTGTAATTCTGCCTAAAATGAGTTGTAATCATAGTGAGATTAGACCATAGTCCTTTTTATTTTCTTTGAGTCTACCCCTTGTAAGAGGCCGGATGGCCATGGGAAAGCCCCCTAACTTTTAAAGTCAAAACCCTTAGTTTTGAAAGGTGGATTATCATTAGCTTGGAGAAGAAAACGTGCACTGCAAAAGCTTCTTGTGACTACAATTTGTAATCATCATTTCTCCTGAACGGGTAATCAGAATTCTATTCCGAATAGTATATTGCGTTCCTTGTCTCTTGCTCTTCGATCTAAGTGTAATCGTTTCCAATTCTGTTGTGGTTCGCGACGAGTCGTTTGTGAGCTAAATGCATTGATTTGGGAGTTAAAATGGTTGTTTTTTGATGTTTTGACCTTGGATAAGTGTTTCTATGCTTAAGGTGGATCTTTCCAAGTACTTCTATTTCAGTTTTCTGCACATTTTTTGTGATGGATCATGATTTATGTACCTTCCCAGATGGTGATAGAACTTGGTAGGATTGAGCCCATAAATGTTGTAATACCTCTCCTTAAGTTTCATGACATTCCGGATTCGTTTGGATACCAAAACGGCGTGATTGTGTTGAGTGTTGAGAATTGACGCATACTGATTGTCTGACTAGGAAGTGGTTGATTTGCTTTTGTTGTAAGAACGAGTAGTCTTCGAGTTCACTTTGGTGAGATTGACACTGTCATTAAGTCTCCGTGCCCCACCCCGAGTCGCTTCCTTGCATATTGACATTATGTTAGTACAAAAGAGCTATGCTGCAGACGTCCGTCGCGGCGACCCTCTAACATTGGCGCCGCTGCCGGGGAAACCGATCGTTAGGTGGTGAGTGACTCAGTGTACAAAAAAAACAAAAAGAGAAATCTTCCTTCAAGCTTTTGATACCCGTTCCGTTTACCCATAGACAGTGAAGCAGCTAGACGTAGGTTTAGTGCTTAATAGCGACTGGAGTCCGAGACTAGCCAGTGCTATTCCCTTAAGAGCAAAGAAAGCTGTGAGTGAGGTACAAGATAGTATTTCGTTCTTTGATTTTCCACATGCTTGGAAAGGGTTGCTCCACCACACACATTGTTGTTATTTCTGTACCGTTAAGTTCAGTTATGTTTGCACATTCATTTTAGTTGTAGGAGTGGGTTAGGTAACAAATTACACCATCATTTGTGGCCAAAAGGATTGAGGGAAAAACTGTCAAAAACCTTATTTTGGTGTTGAAGACCATAACTCGGGAAAATTGAAGAAGTGATGGTCAGAGCTTCAAAACTGGACCAAACCCAGTAAAACTTTCAAGAAGGGGATAAAAACGCTTGTTGAAAAAGACTGTGCAAAAACTGTCAAAAATCTTGCCCAACATGGATCGCGATCCATGTACCTTTTTGGCAAAATGTGCTAAAATTATTTCCTCTGCTTAGAACAGGCTCTCAGGCATCAGAACATTGAGTTTGGTGAGAAGAAGAGGACCAGAAGATCATAAAAATCAAGATTGGGGTGAGCAGACCAAAAACCTTGGAGAAAAGAGGAAAAAAAGAAAAAATTGAACTTTTAATTGTCCAAATCCAAACAGAGATGAGAATTGGGACCAACTAGAACCAAGGAATCCACTGAACCAAATTTCATGCCCAGGTGCTTCCCAACATGGATCGCGATCCATGTTCCAGGTAGACATCTGACATCAAGATTTGACCAGTGTACTCCTGATTATTATTTGAACAACTTTTCCAAAAGGAGCCATAGACAAAAAGTGGAAAAAACTGGTCAAAATACCAGAAAGGGAGTGGTTTGCAAAAAACTGCAAAACAGACACAAAACTTTGCTTCTCACTTGGAAAAAACTGACCAAATCCAAAAATACTTGGGGAATCTCATCATCATACCTTGTGTGATCAGCTCACAAAGTGTCAGTCCAAAATCATGCCAAACATGGATCACGATCCATGTACCTTTTTGGAAGTTTGAGGTGATAAAAGACAACCAAGGAACTGATAACAATTGGAGCACTTTCTCCTAAAGGACCCTTATCAAGAAATCTCAAAAAGAGGGCAAAACGTGGCAAAAATCAGGTCAAGGGAGGAAACCAGTGACATAAACCCTAAAACTGACTTTTGCCTGTCCTAAAAGCTTTAAAGCATTCAAAAACCATATAGGCAGCATCACTAGGCCAAGGACTAGCTGTGGGACAAAATTCAATGTATTTTGACACAAAAGAACGTGGATCGCGATCCATGTTCCTCTGACACAAATTGACATCAAACTAGTACCATAGCTAGAGAGTATCACAGAGAGTCTAGTGGTCCTTCCAGAGTTGAAATTGGGTGAAGAAACCCTTCCAAAAGCTCAGAACTGACAGGAGCTCAAGCAAAGTGACAAAAACAACTTAGCTTCCAATCCAGAGATTCATTTTTAAAAATTTTGATACCATAAGATCCCTTAACCATGCTGAAGCTGAGGGTACCAACAAAAGTTCAAATGGCTTCCCAACATGGATCGCGATCCATGTATCTATGGGCCAGAACAGAGACAGAAACTTACCACACAAGGAGCTAGGCCATAGCAACTAGGTGCTTCTTTCAAAATTGAAATTGGATCAAAATTGTTGAGGTTGTGTAGGGAATTGTGTGCCAAGTTTTGTCGAACAAAAGCAAGAACTGATAATAACAGTTGTAAGCTTACAGCTATCAAGCACATTCTTGACAGGTTACAGGTGCTAGAAGATATTTCCAGCAAGCAAGAACAAACGAGAGATTCAAACTATTTAATGAGGTAACTCGGTTTGGATTTTTCTTGTTACCCATTATTCATGAATCTGCGATCAGGAAGATTGTACCAGAATAGGAACCACAACATCTTTGATCAAGGGAGTAATCACTCAACAGAAGAAAGTGTGAATCAGAGACCATTATCGCCTTTGGAACCCATTTTAGAGGAGAGTTTCTCTAACACTTCGTCTGAGAGATCATACGTCCTCATGACTGAAGATTCTAACAAGTCAAACCCTAAGAGAACAGTTTCGATGGGTGCAGGTCCTTCACAGCCCACATTTGATGTGAAGTTGTTGTATCTGAAGTTTCAATTTGAAAATGTGCTTAAAGCCAAAATCTATAAGGATGGAATGGACCGCTACTATGTTAAGTTGGAAAATAGGCCGAGAAAGTTCAGAGACCTTGTAGATGTTGATTATGACGGGGATAGGTATTTCGACCGATAGGGAATGATGTACTTAGTGGTTCATAACCCGTATATTGTGGATAAATGGGGAATGACCGGCACCAAGGAAAAAGTAGATAATGAATAAGCCGATGCACCACCCAAAATGGAGAAACAAAACGTGGTACTCAGATGCACCAATGAGACTGAGCGCCTTAACACAGACAACACATATGTGGGGCTTTATAAGTTCAATAATGGAGACCAGACACTCTATTACAGATGTGACGAGCCCCGCATCAAAGAATTAACTGATCGAAAAAACTTGTATGTTTACACTTACACGGAGGGTTGAAGTATTCAGGTGGTCATAATGGACAAGTATGGCCGAAAGTACTCCCCAATGGACCAGAAGGAGTTAGAGAGATATACATATTTTGGAGGACCACTCCACCAATACTATGTAAATCTGGAAGCTGAAAAAACCACGACTACTCACATCAAACCTGACACTGTACTTGAGAGTCCCTTGAGAACAAGAGTGGAGGATTCTTATGGACATGAACGAGTTTCGAGAACAGATTCCATAGGTTCGACGGTGACTAGGGCTTCCATGAACACACATAGAGGCATCTCTGTTCCTGAATTCACTTACACCAATGGAATCCCTCCGACTATCACAAGAGATCGAATTGATGGTGTAGGGCGGATAGGATACCATTGTTAGTACCAAGAGGAGATTACGAACAAAGAGAAGCCATCCCATGGGGACTAGGATTTGTTAGAATGGTTGCAGAGGCCAGGCGTATGCGACCATCCCAAGTGGCAAAATGCTTACCCAAAAAGTATAATGGATCTGGCGATCCGTATGCTCATGTTTCAACCTTCAAACAAGTATTGAGAGCAGAATAGGTGACTGATTTCCACACTCAGTATGAAGGATTTGGGTTGACATTGGAAGGTAATGCCCTGACTTGATCTCAACCATTAAACAGCTTAGGATTCCCAAGTATTGAGCAACTTCTCTGAGGATTCGCTGAGGAATTCTCAAAAAGAGGGATCAAGCATAACACTATCTCCCAGATTTATGCATTTAGGCAAAAGGAAAAGGAAAAAGTGAAAGAAGCATCGCTTCATTTCAGGCAGTACATTGAAAGATGCCCTGCTTGAGAACTACCTCAGGATGAAAGACTATCATTCCTCTTCATAGAGGGACTGCGAAATGACACACTCAAGAAGGACTTGCACCTGAAAGCCTGTGTCACCTTTGAGCAAGTCACGAAAGAGGCATTGTATCTTATAGATAATTGCAAAGCATATGGGGAGGTGACTGAAGACACAGATCAGGGGACTAGTAGCACCTCTTCAACTACGAGTGAGTCCACGACAAAATCGGGAGGGCAAAACCCAATTGTACCGGACGTTGATTGAGTGATCGAGGAAGTGATCAGGAGGATGAACCAAGGAAATAGGACGAACCCAAACACACGACAACCGCCCACCCAAAAATGCGATACTTGTGGAGGTGACCATCCAACCCAGTGGTGCAACCTTCAACAAAGGCCATGAGATAACGCACAACGGATATTGAAATGGTGTGCTATAGAACAAAAATGGACAAACCATGAAACTCACGAATGTTTCTTCAATCGGAACTATGTTAGAGAGAGACAATACGGACCACCTAGAGGACAACAACTTCCACCCCCTCCAAGGTACCAAGTGCGGCCAAATAACGCAATCTTGGGTTAGGAAAAATCTCAACCGTTGTTGGGACATCAACCTCCTTTATCCGAGGAAAATAGGGCTATGGTAAGGATTTCTCAACCCAATAAAACCACCATCTGATCAGAGTATGATCCAGGTAATCTCACACCTAGAAGATTCAGACAACAGTACTTATGAAAGGGAAAGTGATAGGAATGCATATGCTCCAGAGGGATATAATCCATGGATAATTCTAGAAGAAATGCCTGAGCCCTCATACATAGCACAACCAACCAAAAATCATTACTTGGTCGATGAGAATATGCTAATGTTTATGGAAAATCAGGGCTACAAACCTAGAGGCTACCCTCCTAGAACAGGACAACCAATGGGAGGTCCGCAAGCTTCTCCACCACCTGTAGGACCATGCTATGAATGCGGTTGGGATCACTGGGCTAGAATGTGTCCAAACAAAGGAGAGCGGGTGAAATTTTTTGGATTTTGCAACGGATGCACGACGGACCATCTTATTCCACACTACCCAAAAAACCCCGAAAATAAAGGAAAAGCAACCATGAACAAAATAGGGATTGTGCCAAGCTCAAGTGGATCAAAAACAGAACGGAACATTCCAATAAAAGCGGTCACTAGAGCTCAAGCACATGAGGTAGCAAAGACTGTCCCGGCCAGCCAAACAGAGATAGACAACTTGTTTGTTCGAACCCCTAGAAAATCCTGGAAGGCGAAACAAAACAAGATGAAAGCCAAAAGAGAAAAGGAAAAAACGGCATTGGAGACCAAATTGTGGAAAACGGAGGAAGAGATATCAAGGGAAAGAGGCCTTAATGGTAACAACGAGACAAAGAAACTGTTGAAACTGCCATCCGGGGGGTCAGTCCTAGTAGACAAGGTGGTTGAACCCTTGGACGCAATTCTGAAAGCTTACGAAGCAAAGCTAAAACCTAACCAAACCCAAGAGGATCGATGGTTAACGTACCCTCATCCAGGCTATGAGAAAGTGAGGCTAAAGATGTGCAAAGAGCTCATTCAAGCTGCTCAAGCGCTTATGGAACCATCAATTCCTATGACTCCGAGGTACTCATACGAGAAAAGATTTGGGAGTTAGATGAGAGGGGAATTGAAGTGAATAACCTACCCAATCTGGTCGATGAAACACCTTTGGATACGAGGGTGGTAGCCAATACAACAGATGGAACGCATTCTCAGGTACCACTACCAATTCTGGAGGTAGAAGAACAATGGACTCAAGAGCTATGGGAATAGATTAGGATGTTGGAATTAGGGTTGCAGAGAAACACACACAGCTTGGAGAAGACGAAGGAAGCTCAAGGCACACAATAGAGAGTGTTACTTAGTGTGCAATGGAAAGATAGATAGCCCTAGAGTGATGGGCGTATATACAATGCACGGGGGAAAAAACCTCCTAAAGAGGGAAAAAATGCCCCGGCGGTCCTAGTGTGTTCACACACATCACTACCACATGTAAATGGTAACAAATCCCCCCTGGAGTGATGCGGTGAACGAGAGCTGGCACATGAGTAAAGGGAAGTGCCATGCCCTGAGGACAGGATCAGTCCACAAAGGGGAGTAAGCCCAAAGCTTTGCGGAAAGCTTCAAGCTTCTCACGAGACAATGCCTTTGTGAAAAGATCTGCAAGGTTGTCCTGTGTTGGCACATAAGCCAAGCTGATCTCTCCTGCTGAGAGCCTCTCCCTGACATAGTGGTAATGCACCTCAATGTGCTTTGTGCGAGCATGAAAAACTGGGTTCCTCGCAACTGCCAATGCGCTCTGACTGTCAGTGTAGATAGTGTTGGCAGTGTCCTGTCCAACACCCAAGTCAGCCATAAGGCGTCTGAGCCATACACACTCAACCGTAGCTGTGAAGACTGCCCTCTACTCAGCCTCACAACTCGAAGTAGCCTGCTCATTTTCAGCCCTTTCCTCATCAAGTACATCATGTACATCTGCATCAGTAATAGGCTGTTCTAAAACATTTTCAGAAACCCCCATAGGCTGTACATTTGCCTCATTGGAACTTACATTCGTATTTCCACCACTGAAAAGAGGCAACAAAGTGTCATAAATGTCCCGTGAGCTTACATTACTGTCTCTAGTACATGACAGCAAGGGCTGAACAGAATCTTCCACAAACACTACATCCCGTGAAACCAGAATACGTTTTGTTTGAGGATGATACAACCTGTAACCTTTGCTTTCAGCACTATAACCAAGAAAACTGCATTTGACAGCCTTATCATCCAATTTTCTGCGCTGCACTTGTGGCACCAAAGCATATGGGAAACAGCCAAAAACACGCATGTGCTCAATAGAAGGCTTTCTATCATGCCATGCTTCATATGGAGTAATAGACTGCAAAGCTTTCGTAGGACACCTGTTAAGTACATAAGTGGCACACATGATGGCCTCAAGCCAAAAAGAATGCGGCAAAGCTTGACTTTTGACCATACATCGTGCCATTTCCGTTAGTGACCTGTTTTTCGTCTCAGCAACACCATTTTGCTGAGGTGTATAAGGCACTGTACATTGGTGTTTTATCCCACGACTAGCCAGAAATGCATTAAATTCATGAGACATATACTCCCCCCCTCGATCGGAACGGAGGGTGCCCATAGTACATTTTGAGACATTTTCAGCCATAGCCAAAAATTGTTTGAAGCACATAAAAACTTCGGACTTCGCTTTAACCGGAAATACCCATGCATGCCTGGAGTAATCATGAATGAAAGTCACGAAGTACAGGTAATTGCCGAAGGACGGAGTTTGCATGGGCCCACAAACATCACTATGCACAAGCTGCAACCTGCATGTGGCCCTAACTGAACCATCCTTTGGAAACTTAGAACGCTGCATTTTACCCAGAATACAGCCTTCACAAACATGCTTGACAGGTGCTTCAAGAGGCGGCAAAGAAGCAACCATATCAGATTTCTGCAAACGCAGCAAACTGGCAAAATTCAGATGACCAAAACGTGCATGCCAAAGTTTTGCATCTTAAATAGCCCTTGAATCTGCACCAGCATTTGCAAAATTTTGTCCACACTTGTCATACAAAGTGAGCTTATACAGCCCACGGCACAAAAGCCCAGATGCAACAATTTCATCACCAAAACTGAGATCATGAACTGTACATCTGTCATCCACAAATTTGACTACAAGTCCAAGTCTAGCAAGTGCGGATACAGACAAGAGATTCTTCTTGATCCCAGGTACATAAAGTGCATCAACAAGTGTGAAGGAACTGCCATTAGCAGCAGTGAGCACTATCTTTCCAACTCCCTGAACTGGATAAGAGGCGTTGTTGGCACAAGTGACTGAATTCCCATGAGGGACAGACTCGAGAGAGGTAAACAATTCAGGATGTGAGGTAATGTGCTTTGTAGCACCACTGTCCAAATACCACACATGTGAATCTGCAACAACTGACAAACATGCATCATGGAGAGCAGGATTGTAAGTACACTCTGTGCTAAAAGCCCATTCTGCATCAACATCAGCATCACAATCTCCTTTCACAGAAGACTCAACAATGGCTGCATTTGTAGTGGAACCAGCATTTGCAGTGGAACCACCCTCTTTCTTCTTAGCCTCTTTGGCCTTCAACTTAGGACACGACTTGATCAAGTGATCATTGGCTTTACAATAATGGCAACGCATCTTCTTTTTGCCCTTATCACCAGAATTGCCAGACGAAGTGCTGCCACCAGAAGCATTAGGAACAGAATTTTTGCCACTCGCAGCAGAACCATAAGAAGTGGCTGCATTATTGTTACCACCCTTTCTTTGAGAAGCAATAAAAGCCTGTTCAACTGCACGCTGCCTAGTCCTGTTTTTTCTAGAAAGTGACTCTTGCAACAGCAATGTGCATAATGCATCAAACTTGACAACTTCAGGATTTCCTTGGGTCATCAGTCTCCAAGTACTAGCAAAAGTCTGGTAGGAATCTGGTAAGGCATCAAGAACAGTCTGCACAAGGGAACTGTCCGAAATGACTTCACCTGTAGAAATGAGTTGCTCATTGATATCCTTGACACTAGCAAGGAAAGTGTCCATATCATCTTCCTCATGCATAATCTTCGACTCTAGCTCTTTACGCAGCAAAGCAATTTTAGCCTCATTGCGGCTTGCATAAAGACCTGCTAGAATATCCCAAGCCTGTTTTGCAGATTTTGCTGAACGGATGTGAGGAATAATGGTGCGCTTCATAGACAACGCAATCAATGCATGAGCCTGCGCATCCTTAACATCCCAACGAGGTTGTTCTGTCGTAGGCAAAACAACTCTAACAGCTGCAATCCTTGCAGCAAGACCTGCAACATCCTCAATATCGCCTACATCTTCAGAACCAGGACGTACATCAATGCCCTGCACAATGTTCCAGACACCTTTTGACACAAGAACATGTTGCATCATATAAGCCCACATAGGGTAGTTGTCCCCATCCAACCTGTCCTCAGCAGCAAACATCTTGAACACATCTGTGTTGTTGTTGTCAGCCATGGTAAATGCTGCACCTGATGTGAAAACTGCCCGAAAATAGGAGAAATGGAGCGGGAACAACTCGCCCAAAATATTTGTCAACCTACGAACGCTCGCCAAAGCTCACTGAAATCGGAGAAAGTGAGCAGGCGTGTGCTGGAGCAGCTGGCGACTAAGCCCGGGAGGACGTGACCTGCTCTGATACCAATTGTTGGAATTAGGGTTGCAGAGAAACACACACAGCTTGGAGAAGACGAAGGAAGCTCAAGGCACACAATAGAGAGTGTTACTCAGTGTGCAATGGAAAGATAGATAGCCCTACAGTGATGGGCGTATATACAATGCACGGGGGAAAAAACCTCCTAAAGAGGGAAAAAATGCCCCGGCGGTCCTAGTGTGTTCACACACATCACTACCACATGTAAATGGTAACATAGGAATAGGAAGGACGGAAGTGCCACACTTGTGTCAGCTCCTATCCCGAAAATTCACCTGGAGCATGAGCTCTACCCAAATGACATCCAATCATTGTATGGAGATGCAGGCACATCGATATCGGAAGACAGTAAACCACAGTCATTGAAGACTTTACCTTCATTTATTGGTACCCTGAAACTTGATCAGAGGTAAGGAATGTTCAATCTCAGTGGAAAGCCAATCCAAAGATGACGGACACTAAAACTCTTCATGAGCTGATGTTATCACCTATCCGTTGTACACTGACTTTGTCAGAGTTGCTGAACATTAGACCGCATCTTTGGAAAGAGGTCGCGAAAAATTTGGAAAAAATAGGGCTTGTAATTCCTTCAACCGAGGTTTCTCGAAACACGTTAAAAACACAACCTTTGAAGCAGACTAAACATGAGCCAGTGCCAATCAACAAGGTAGGGGACTATTATGAAGGTGAAGAAGGAAATACTACCCTACCTTTAGAGTACAAGGATGTAAAATCAATAGCGATATTGGATAGTGGAGCCGGAATTGCCATAGCCACCAAAGCAATGTGGAAAAAATGGGAAAAACCTGCTCTAAGGAAAACGAGAATGAAACTTCAACTAGCAGATGGGTACCTGGAGAGACCTATTGGCATCTTTGGATCAGATTGTAGTAACCTCTTGTGGAATTGCATACGAACACACCTTTGCTATCATGAATTTCGATGAGAGCACTGGGCAGACCATTCATGTGTCAGCTCAAAATGGTCCAAGATTGGGGTTACGACTATATCTATCTGAGGAACAAGGATGTCACTACGAAAATTAAGTGTCACCGATCATAGCTATAAAGACGTAGAGAGAGCCCCAGGAGAAGACCTGCATTCCACAACTGACCAGGAAGGAGGAATACCGGCCTGGCTCCAGAACAAAGCTTACCAATGGACATGAGAAGCTTCGGATTCTGTAAGTCTAAAAAAGGAAGACTGCATTCTTGATAGGACTGCACAGGATGAAGCATACATACCAGAACCTTTTCCAGAGGAGATGTTCAAACCGTTTAGATGGCAACAAATACTAGCTACTCTTGATGTTTGTGTCAACAAAGTGACCCTCACCAAATTTTGTGACGAGGAAGGGTACAATATCATTCCATCCCAAATGATGAATGCTCGCCTAACTCCAAAGACTGAGGAAGACGTACCTAACAAAGAAAGGGTGGCCGAGTGCCGACGCATAGTGGACGAAATCTCTGTAAGGGACCTTGTCCAAACAAATGACGAAGAAGAGTTTCAAGACTCGACTGATAAGACGCTAGAGGAGAATGCGGACGATGAGCTGTCCAGTAGCTCGAGCCAAAGCATCAAATGGAAGGATCGCCGAGTGATCTACTATGATTTCCCAAACCAAAACCCTCGAAGACAACGCACGTATCGAGATAAACGTAGAAACAACCACAACAAGCACCATGAGGACTCGGTACCTCTGCTAACTGACAAAATGCAGTACTTGAGATTAGTCGAAGTGGTTGACTGCCTCAAGGATAGGATATCAAAGCGATACATGAAACATGACTCAACCAAAACATCATCAAAACATAAACCAAAAAAAGAGAAACATACCAAAAACCGTGTAAGTTATCCAAAATGGAATGTAAAGTCAAATACAATAATTTAAAACGGGCATTGAAAGAAGTTTGGACAACCGAAATGGAAATTGACGAGAAATCAAATGATGATAAATTCGATGCACCATCCCACTATAAGAAGTATACCATTCAGGATAGGAAGATAGTGGTGCAAAAACCCAAACAAGATCCCAAAGAACCAGGAACTTGATATGATGGGTCTGAAAACACAAAACGCATCAACTTAGTAGAACCCGGAGAGGAGCCTCAACCGGCCTATATTGCCACGAACCTTACTGAAGAGGAAGAGCAACTTCTAGTCGATACGCTCAGGCAATATAAAGATGTCTTACAAAGATCTAAAGGGGATAGATCCTGAGATATATCAGCACACGATTCCCCTTAAGAGCGATGCCAGACCACGCAGACAACGTCCTTACACGTACAATGAAACTTTTTCACAGAAAATCAAGGAGGAAATAGACAAATTAAAGGACACCGAGTTTATCTACGAGATTGAGCACACAGAGTGGGTGTCCCCGATTGTGGTGGTACCCAAAAAGAATGGCAAACTGTGGGTTATTGTAAATCTCAAGCAAGTAAATGCAGCCACCATTAGGGATAACTATGCACTACCAATAAGTGATCATGTTATTGAGAGGCCTATAGTTTCTTGGATGGGTTCTCAGGCTACAACCAGTTGACGATTAAGGCGGAAGATCAGCATAAGACAACTTTTGCGATAGAGTGGGTTATATTTGCATATAGGGTAATGCCTTTCTGCTTGACCAATGCCCCGACCACATTTCATAGACTAATGACCCACGCATTCAAAGAATATCTCAGACAATTTTTGGAGATCTACATGGATGATCTTTGTGTTCATCCCACCGATGAAGTGACCACATCAATCATCTGGGTAAAGTCATTGAAAAATGCAGAACGTATCGTATTTGCTTAAACCCGGAAAAATGTGCCTTCATGGTGAGACAGGGTAGAATTTTGGGCCACATAGTGTCAAAAAACAGCATTTCAACTGATCAAGAAAAGATGAAGACAATTGTTGCACTACCAAGACCAACGAAGATAAAAGAAGTGCAACCATTTATGGGGCATTGCGGATACTACCGGCGATTCATATATATGTATGTTGTAATAGCTAAGCCATTGTACGCCCTCATAACTAAGTTTGAATGGACGGAGGAATGTGAGCAGGCTTTCAAAAAATTGAAGCAACATTTGATTTCAGCTCCAATTTTGCAAGCCCCTGACTGGAGCAAAATATTCCATGTCCATGTGGATGCGTTAGCCTATGCCATTGGGTGCATATTAGCCCAGCCAGGAGAGAAGAAAATGGATTTTCCCATTTGCTACTCCAGTCGACAACTAAACAACGCAGAGCGAAATTATACCACTACAGAAAGAGAGGGCCTTGGAATGATCTATGTTGTCAAGAAATTTAGACACTACCTTCTAGCAAACAAGTTTGTCTTCTTCGTGGATCACCAAGCACTGCTATATCTAGTGAACAAACCTTGCAACACTAGAAGAATTGTTTGCTCGTTTATATTGTTGCTTGAGTTTGACTTCACGGTGGTTGTAAAAAAGGGGACCACGCACCAGAGAGCAGATCATCTTTCACAACTATTTGATGGGGAAGCACCTGCGGGTGCCGATGATGAACTTCCTGATTCATATCTGCTCAACATAGAAATGGTGTCGTGATGGAGCGAAGAGGTCATGCCACTACTCACAATTGGCTCTTTGCAGATAGAAAGACAACCATCAATGATCCATCAAACACGGAATCTCATCCTTTTAGCAGGACGGCTATACAAACACGATAAGGATGGAATACTGAGACTATGTGTACAACCTGAAGATACTACCTACTACCTCAAACAAGCTCATTTACAAAACACGGGATTTCACACTGGTGAAATACAGACAAGCCAACGGTTACAAAGACTGGGCATCTACCGGTCAAACATGGAATACAATGTCCATAAATATGTAAAATCTTGCGATAAATGTATAATACAGCTAGCAGTGGAACATGCCACAATGTTTCAAGTAGTACAAGCACCGAAATGGAGTGCTCACATCATTGAGTACTTAAAAAACAAAACCTTTCCAGAGGAATGGGACAAATCAAGAAGGAAAATTGTTGAGGAAGAGGCCAAACACTATCTACTCATTACCAACCAACTGTATAGGCGGGGAAAAGACGAACAATTACAGCTGTGTGCTACGAAAAGCAAATATTACATCATCCTCGATCACGCACATGCGGGACAACCCGGAGGAAACTTCTCTGATAAAATGGCAAAGCTAGTGCTAAACTCAGGTATATGGTGACCGACCCTATTCATGGATGCAACAACATACGTCAAACGATTGAAGAAGGTCAACGCACAAAACCACCCCTACGGAGAGATGACATGCCACTGAGGCCCGATGATGGAAGTTCGCGCTTTTTCCAAATGGGGCATTGACTTCATTGGTCCCATCAACCCTCCAAGATATAGGACACACGCACAATACATTATTGTAGCTACGGATTACATGACAAAGTGAGCGGAAGCCAAAGCAACCCAAAAAAATGATGCAAGGACTACAGCTCGCTCCTTTTCGAAAACGTCTTTACGCGGTATGGACTACCAATCGAAATAGTAAGCGATAGACGAACACACTTTGTGAACGACGTCATTTGAGACTCTCCTTGACGAATTCATGGTGGTCCATCAAAAGTCAGCACCCTATTATCCGCAAGCCAACGGACAGGCAGAGAGCACCAACAAAATCCTATGCACCGTGCTCACCAAAATAGTTAGTGACTCAAGAAATGATTGGGATCATAAATTACACACAGCTTTATGGGCTTACCGTGTAGCTTTTAGAACTTCCATTGGCACGACTCCCTTTAACCTGGTCTTCGGAATTAATGCGATACTACCATTGGAATTCCTAATCAAATCCCTCAGGGTGGCAACACAATTAGGATGGACGGGCCATGAGCTATCGGAGAGACTAGAAACCCTAGAACAATTAGATGAAACTAAACTCAAAGCGATAGCTGGGATATATGCTCAGAAAAAGCAAATGAAAGCTTTTCATGATCAACACGTGATTGGTAAGGAGTTCCAGAAAGGGGATTACGTTCTCATGTACACCCTGAAACAACACTCCAAAAAAACTCAAAAAGTGAGGAATGGGGCCTTTTGTGATCCATGATATATCGCAAAGTGGAGCCGTTAAACTTGCAACATTGGCAGGAGAGGAGATGCCTAACTGGACGAGTGGTTGCAGGTTAAAGAAATATCTTCTTCTGCTGACACCAAACGAACTCGCAACACTCCATGCAGCAGCTCAATGCAGATGTCAAGCACAGGACATTCGGGAACAAGCACAGCAAGAGGCCAAACTCAGAATATTGAAACGCGGGGAAAAATCAAACCTCTAGAGGAAAGAACAACAGGTAGTGGCTAATCAGCATTCTCCGATAGCATCCATACAAACGGCGACTACATGGTTAGGAGGAATGGATCTACGTATTTAGTTACAACTTGCCGATGGCACCACCGAAAGAGCGTTAGTGGATACAGGGGCCATAGCTAATGTGGTTAACTACTCCACTTTCAGAAAAATCACACAGGAACCTCTAATGCCAAACACTATGGGGTTCAAGGTCTCCAACAGAGGTACTATGGACAATCTAGGCCACATAAATTTGCCAATCAACATTGAGGGAACAGTGTATCCACATCAATTTCATGTGGTCGAAGATCATCAGCTCAACGAAGCAATTATTCTGAGCATGCCGTGGATGCGCACTTATCAGGAAACACCAAACTGGCAGGACAACACTTTACGCATCGAACATGTGGGCCAATCTTTAGCCACGCCATTCGTACAAATGGACTATGGATGGGAACCTCTACCTTCGCCACATGTGATAGCTCAACAATCATCCATCACCAAGGTTACGAAAATATAAGTCAAGAAATCAATCATGGAAACCAAGCCCAGGCAATTGTGGATACCTAAATGCCAAATCAATACCCGTAAACCTACATTGCCTAAAATTTAAACCATCACGAATTGCCCACCGCTGTTGTCAAACGGCCTTAACCGTTGGACCACTCTCTTCGACATCCAACCACACTCAAATGGGTATGGAAACCGAAACAACATCGCCTTCACGATGCCTCTTCTAGTGGATCCACCCCTAGGGAACTTCTATGGCAACCCAAAAAATGCCAACAACCGACACCATCGGCAACATTAAAACTTTTACAGTTCACAGCCAAACACAGAGCACGGCCTCTACAATTGCTATTATTCGGGCCACGCAGCTTCCAAGGAACCTCCCCACCAGCTGCAGCCACTGAACATATTGTTCAACACCTATCTCTTGCACAACAATTTGTTTTCCCATGCATATCCTCCATGAGCATCATAGAGCCACACTATACGGATATGCATAGACACGTGCTTTATTCCCATGCACTCTGACACATGCTCGTCGCGGACGACTCACTTTAGGAAGGGGGAAAAGCGGTTGGAGTACCACTTGTATATACCATTACTATCATCCTATTTCTTTTCTTTTCTTTTCTTTTCGTTTTCTTTTTTTCTCGTTTCCTTAAAAAACACAAGTTTTCGGAGCCTGATAGACTCTTAGTTGGCATAATCATGAGCCATATCGTTACGATCTAATACAAGAATAAGAGTATGTATATAAGGGAGGTGACACTAATTTTGGATAATTTTGGCCGACTAATAATCATTGTAAATAATTTTCTTTAACAAAAACGCAAAAAATGACAGGTAATCAACAAAAAATTGATAAGTTGAGCCAGGAAAGTCAGAATCGACTTTTGAAAGCAAATGCCGAAACTTCAAAGCAAGGACTACAACCATGGCAAATATGGAAAAATTCAACACAAAATGAATTTTGGACCAACTTTTGAAGGATCAAAACTGCAGATCGGACGCCATTTGTAAACCGAGTGTCAGAATGACGAACGGTTCGAACCGCAGGTGATGTGCCCAACAAGATATGAGCAATGAAGGTAAGTATAAATGGGGCCTTCCGGGTAGACTGGGATCATATAGTCAAAAAAGGGCAACAGAAGCTCATTTGCATTCAGAGAGAGAGAGAGAGAGAGAGAGAGAGAGAGAGAGAGAGAGAGAGAGAGAGAGAGAGAGAGAGAGAGAGAGAGAGAGAGCCATAGGAGAATAGGGTTTTCAGAATTGCTTCTGCCCGCTGCGACCACCTCGGTGGATCTCACTACACCAGATTTGACAGGTATGATCATTAACCTTGCAAGAGCATGTGTGTGTGACCCATATTGCATCAACAGTACCAAAACAACAAATCAAAGAAGTACACGGTCACAAAATCGGCAAACTCACAGGGTCAATGTGGGAGTCCAAAACCCATCAGAAATAAGAAAAACTTCATCAATAGACCCCAACTACCTGGCAGAATCAGCCAAACTAAGAACAATAGGAAAATGTGCTGGAACATGGATCGCGATCCATGTTCCCAAAACCCTAAAATCAAGGAAACTTCTACAGGAGCAACTATAGAGGCCCAGGAACAAAGCCCCATGACTGTTTTTGCAAAAAGCTTCCCAACATGGATTGCGATCCATGTACCTTTTTGCCAAAATCAGGATCAAAGAGGTTCACTAGCTGGACAATGTACCAATAGTCCTGGGGTTGCAAAATGATCACAAACAATGCTCTAAAGCTCATCAGATCCACCTGGATTTCTACAGTCAGTTTGTAAATGGTCTTTTGGTCAAAAGTACTGCTAAAGTAATTTGAAAAACTTCAAACGTTCCTCGACGTCTATCAACAAGCAATTGTAACCTAAGAATGGTGATGGGATCAAAACCAAGCAAAAGTATACTTGCAAAATGGTGAAACTTGTAAGATTCAGTTTGCCTTCCCAAAAGAATTCAAAGTCTGGGGAAACTTGCCAGGAAACCAAGCAAAGCTATGAACTACAGATCTCAACTATCAGAAATCAATGCAAGGAGAGATTTCAAGCAAAACATGACTCCAAAAGTGGTGGCCAGAAAAAGATTTGGTCAAAAAAAAAAAAAAAAGGCCATACACTAAGAAATGGGGAAAACTATGGAAAAACATGTCCAAAGTTGAAAAAAGTTCACCAGTGTACTAGGAAAACCTATAGGAACCAATGTGCACAAGAACTGTGTTCAAATGCTTCCCAACATGGATCGCGATCCATGTACCTTTTTGGCCAAAATAAGTAAAACCCATGCCATTTGATTCAGTATGATCAAGAAAGCCAAGCCATGAAGTGTCAAGCCATTTGCATCCCAAAAACCCACTTCCAAAAGCCAAAATCTCTGAGTCTGTACATGATTTCCAAAATTTAGCCTAAGTGTCAAACCATTAATCCAAATCCCAAACTTTTTGGACCAAGTCATAATCAAGATGAACCCTACTAGATGGTATCAGCAGTTCTCCAATATATTGCCCAACATGGATCGCGATCCATGTACCTTTAGCTCTAAATCCATAGAAAATTGCTCAGTAGCATCCCCTTATGCCCAGGGACAACTTCCCAAAGTTAGAATTTTTAAAAAGCTTTCCAACATGGATCGCGATCCATGTCCCTTTTTGCCAAAATCTATCTGTTTCATAGTAATCCGAGGTGCACTAGTGAAATTTGGTCAAATTTGGAGTAGTTTTGACAGATTTAAGCTCACTTTTTTATTTTATGGTGAAGTTTACACTTTTTGAAATTTTGATCAATGGCTAAAATCTGATTTCACTTGCAAATTGGCAACAGGATGCCTTGAAGGAAAGCACAGAAGCAATGGCATGTGGCACCCTATGAGATAACCAACATCTCATCAAATGAGAAAGCTCACCTCACAGAACAAGTACTTGAAGCAATTCCGACAAACATTTTCATTGGAAGGTTTCAAGCCGCAGACGGAGAAATTGTAGAGGCCACCATCTTTCCCCAGGAAATTTGGACTTTGCACCAGAATCCAGAAGTGCAAGTAGGGGTCAGGTGTTTACAGCTCGACAATTTCTTAAGACTTCCTCCTTGGGGAACGGATTTTGGACGAGCTCATAAGCACAATTAAGTACAATGGGGAAGCAACTCTGACAGACAAAGACGGGGCAGTCGTTAAGGTAAAAATTACAGGTGAAATCATAAATGAAGCCCTCCATCTACCGCAAGGGACGCACAAACTCTTGCAGAAAACAAAGGCAATCGATAATGATAGGGCCTTTTTGAAGCAATGTGGTCACAAGCTGACATATCAGGACCTGATCTACTCAGAAATGGAACTACCGTTGCGTCTTATATCTCAACATTTCAAGGTACAGAAGCCACCCAGATATACTCAATCTTTGTTGCATATGGAAGTGGTGATGGCGATGGGTTTGGTTGAAGGCGGGGTGGTCAGTTGCGACTTTGGCAACTACCTTCTTGACACAATTGTGGAAGCAAATCTAAAGGGTGGTCAAAGAAGTAAAGCTTACATGAACGGAGGACCCATGCTCACACGAATATCCTATTAAGCATTGGGTATGATTGATGATATACCACCTGCCTAAGCACAGATAGACCTAATCCATAGGCCCAAAAGAGCCGTGAGACCAGTGGCAGGACCTTCTACAAGACCGAATCCTGGAGTCAAACAAACGAGGCAAAGTGCACCTCTAAGGGATTCAAACAGTGAGAAAACAGAGTTGGATGCTCGGAGCAACCAGGAGGAGGGATCCAACCCACGAGATACTCCTTCTGAGTACCAGTCTTCGGAAGAAGAGAAGGATACCCCTTACACCCTAGGATACACTCGATTAAAGAAAAAGGCTACACATTTGGCAGAAGCTATCCCCATCACTCATGCCCGGAGGAGGACGCGATGTCTGGGCGAGCGCTTTTTAAGAATCGAGCAAGCGGATTCTCAAAAGAAGGGACAATCTACCCATCTCTCTCTCTCTCTCTCTCTCTCTCTCTCTCTCTCTCTCTCTCTCTCTCTCTCTCTCTCTCTCTCTCTCTCTCTCTCTCTCCGACTAAAATTTGATTGTCATTTCACGACCAACTTACATTCAAACAAAAAACACCATTAATACACTATTAATAAGAGAAATAGAAGTTCCTTACACACAATTACGATCTATTTCAAATAGCAAACCCCAAATCTATGAGTTCCATTGCATCCAAAGTAAATACATATGGGGGGTGATACATCATGGGTGACGTGGAGGAAAGAAGGGCGGTGGGGGGCCATATCCTCTAGGAGGAAACAAAGGTCGTGCCAACGGGGGTAGTGCACCAAATGGTGGGGGAACTACTCCAAATGGCAAAGGGTATGAACTATATGTGGGGGGGGTTGCAGGTAGTGAAAGAGGCAATGGATCAACCCCGGGTGGGGCCTCAGATGTGGAGGCAATGAATGCACTGGGAGACGGTCCAGTTGCACGCCATGCCAAAAATGGGGCTGTGAAAGTGGGATATGGTGCTGCTACTGCCCCACCTTGACTGCTGAGTGGTGTCGGGAATAGTGGGTCAAGTGGATGAAGCTGCTCGGAAACCTGCCGCGGTTGCTCAGTTACCTGAGCTCTTACACTCCTATGAAACATCAATGTCGAGCCTAAATCGGAAGGTAGGCACTGAGCTAGCTCCAAACAAGCACTGAAAACTGCCCAATCCTTCTCACAACTGATGCAATGTCTACGTAGTAGTAAACATTGTGCTGCTAATGTCCCAACTCCTGCAAAACAATCCAACAAAGCATCTCCCATGTCTGTGAAGGTACCTAGTAGCCATCTACAAAAAAAAAGTTACCTTTAGATTTATTATACCTATAATTTTATAGGAACAATAAAAACAGCTAACAAAAAATTTCTACCACCTGGCAAACGCTGGACTCCTCTCATCACCTCTACGATAAGGCCGGCCCATACGATCAAGCGTCCACTATGTGGAATCTGATCCTGGTAGCTTCTCCCACAACATGTCGTCATCTACAGAGAAGCCACGTACATTTGCTGCAATCTCTCCATCCGCTCGATCGTACCTCGGAAGCCGACACCCACCAGTTCTAGGGGGCGAAAAAATGTCTAGCAACAAAGTACCAACCTGTGGGGAGCAAGTAAAACATTATTTTTTGACCCACGAACATCGAACTTACTATTCATTATCAAAACAAAAAAACAACATACCCCCTCTAAATAGTCCTGAACAGTCGTACAACTAGCCTCCGGTAGCCGTAAGTACAATATCCTCAACAGCTAGAAACCAGCTCCCTCTGCCTTCGAAGTGACGATGGAAAGATGTTCTGCACGACATGTCGCCAGAATAATGCCATCCACCAAAAGAAACTCGGATGCCAGAAGGAATGCAGCAACCACAAGGTCACTATCCCATTGGTTCCATAAAGGAACCCCACCTATGCTAGCTGCATGTGGCCTAGTGTGTAAGGGAAAGGCCATGTACACCAAACGTACACCACCCAATCTCAAGCCGGGGTTCATCTTCCCTGTTCCTGATAGAGAGCCCAAGAATCTACGTAGTGACTGCATAGAACTACATGCAGTTTTTGTTAGCACTATAAGTGTGCACATAACTATGATTGTAAATAAGTGTGGCTTACCTGTCATTGCACAACACATCTGGAATAGCTTTTGCCAACTCTTTGGCACTAGCATGCACTGCAAGGTGGCGCGGCTCTACATGCATATCGGTATATAGCAACATAAGATCAAATATATTTTTCAAGCAATGCTAAAGAGAACAACACAACATTAAGCATTTTCACGTACCTGGATGGTTATCTCCCACAACTCTGGCCATGTCTGATAGGTCCTCTGCAGCCCTACCATGTGATGGTGAACATGGAGGGGACTCCTGAATGCCCCCCACTGGTCTGGGAGTGAAGGATAGTGTCGGTACACTGTGACTCATAGCACCAAGGCTATGAGAACTATCGCTGACTTCTACAGAATACTCCGCAACCACATGCTCGCTCTCACTGTCGCTCGAAACTACAGCCCTCTTCTTTCTCTTCCCACGTTGCTTGTCAGATTGTTGTGCTTGCGAGTTTTTCCTTGAGGTCTGTTTCTTCCTCTCTGGTTTCTTTGATGTGTTTGGAGATAGAGCATCCTCTATCACAACCGCTTTCTTCCGTGACGCACTATGCTCCGCTATTAATTAAAAGAAAAGAGTTATTGAGCCCATATTCTATTGCTTCATGGCAAAGGTAAAAAGTACATAGAGGCATACCTATGTATAGCTCTTCCTCTTCGGGTGGGTACTCCTTGTCCGGGTAGTCCAGCCACCAAGGACACTTGAGCCACGCTCCCTTTGGCCGCAAGTCATCTATCCACTCATCAGGATATAAGCCCGTCTCCTCTCTCTCTCCGACCTGCACCATGCATCACTGGGGTGCTCGGGAATGGGAAAGACAAGAGCATCTCTCCACCATCTACAAGACAGACCACAATGTTTTCATTTGCATAGAACAAGATTAGTGTATCCTACTACATTCTTAATTTGTCAATTAAAGATGTCGAACCTGTACAACAAGCGTCGTGTCGTACAAGCAAAATGGGGTTGCTCTTCGGGTTCATGTGTGGATTTGATCCGAGCACTCCACTTCTTGAAGGCCTTCTCAAAGTGCTTGCATCTGTATGTCAATAATGTGTGGGCAAGCGTACAACCATGCCTACCTTCAGCCTTCTCATGTTGGATAGCAACATCATGATTCTCGGCCTCCATTTTCTCGGCCATCTCAAGCACTCTCCTGCAGCAGCAAATAATAAGTCACAAGTTACATAACAAATTGCTAGCTGGTGCAAATGTTCACTAAATCTAACCTTTCCAACTGCCACTAGTACACGTGATATCGAAGCCACTGGATCCAGGCCTTCTCCGTCAAACCGATGCCCTTCTCCTTCAAGGATGCATCACCGCCTTGGAGCAAATCAAGCAATCGGCACTTCCTATCAAAGGAAAAGCGAGACTTATTTTTTATTGGTACATAATAAAAAGAGAAATATATCCAATGATTTAAACGACTATTACTTACTCTGTTGGGCTAATGCGTGCACGCGCTACCTCTGCCACTCTCGAGGGTGTCATTTTCGTGGTCTTCTCGCCCCAACCTGTAAATGAAATACATTTTTGGAAAAAATCGTTGCCATTCTCTGGATTTGCAATGGTGGCTATCTCAAGCCCTTTCCACGTAAGTATTGCTCCGTTTGAGATAGCGCTAGATTGATGCTTTTCTCGTATGCGTCATGTGCCAACTTGTAGTCAAAACTCTCTTTTGATGGCAGCCCTTCCGTTTTACTACTAAACATATGATCGAACTCTTCCTATTATTTTCAAAAGAGTCGATCAAAATACACATAATAAGATTTCGTAATCAAAACATATTCTCATATACAATTGGTTTGAAGCATACCTTCCAAAGTAGTTGCGCAAGGACAGCCATTGGCAATTTTAGCCACTTAGACTTATTTGGACCTCTAAAATTCAAAGCCCTTTCTGCTGCCAAACACGCTCTTTCGGGGAATTTTTGCAGAAGTGATGTAGGGTCCGCCAACCCTAGCTTTCTCATCATGAAAATATCATGAGCAGTCGTGTGAGGCACTGAAACCCTCGTGGCCTTGTTTAACAATCGATTGTAATTTATATAGTTTACAAATAAGATGCATTTACATTAGCAAAAAACAAAGGGCTCACCTATTGATCATACCCAAAACCAATAGAAACTCCGCTACCTCATGTGGCTGAAAGTCAAGTAGAACGCACTCCACCTTTGGCGCTTTCTCAATTGGAATGTAATTCTCGTTCATCCACCGCATCCATGCCTCCAATCGGTGATTACCATCCCAAACCACAAAGTACCTCTCGACCATGTGACTAAGCTCGGGGATTTGACGAAGCTCTTCATCCAAATCATATGACATTGCAAGATCCCTCGCAGCGTGACCACGACGAGTAAATTGTTTGTGATCCTCCCCAGGAATTCGTTCACTAACAATAAATCTTGCCATCGTTGGTTGGTAGCTTTTGTTTGCAATAAAGAGTTGCAAATCGGCCACATGGTCATCATGCGTGCGGATGGCGGGGTTTGAGAGAAGTCGACAAAGAGGCAATCGTGGAAGTTTCCCATCGTATGGTACTCTGTGAGAATCCACCCAACCCAAACAAATGTGTTTGTCGACAACATTTCCAAACGCTTCGTCTTTGACATTCTCAATAGCGGTACCTGTTTCCACACGATGACTGGGTCCGGCGCTTGATTGTGATGTTCCAACCACTCTAATTACAATGGATACAATACAATCCAAAGAACTCAATGCCTGAGATTGTTGGGTATCCTCTGTGCCGAACGGAGGTACTTCTTGTGAGGTAGTAACATCCACCTCATCAATTGCACCAGTATTTTTTGTTTGGTTTCTTGATTTCATGCTTGTGAGAAAGAAGGATAATTTATAAGAAATAGATATAGGATGATTTATGAGAATTTGTAGGTTGGACTTTGAGATGTGAACTTGAGAGAGAGAGAGAGAGAGAGAGAGAGAGAGAGAGAGAGAGATCGAGATCGAGATCTGTGTAGCAAAAGAGAATAGAGAAGAAGAAAATGAAGAAGAGAAGGTCACTTTATAAAGCTTTTAATTTTTTATTAATTTTTTATTTTTTATTTTTTTAATGACTGTGTGTGAGAGAGAAAGGAGTGTGTGTGTGTGTTGCCATGTCCGCGCGTGTGTGCGTGTGCGTGTGTGTGTTGCCATGTCCGCGCGTGTGTGCGTGTGTATGTGTGCGTGTGTGTGTATGTGTACATGCAGCGTGTGTGTGTGTGTGTGTACGTGCAACGTGTGTGTGTGCGCCTGCACCTACGTGTGTGTGTGCGTGTGTGTGTGTGCGCACACACACACACACACGTTGCACTGAGGCGCGTGTCTGTGGTGCACACACGCATGCCAGCGTGTGTGTGTACAAACACACGCGCCCGTGTGTGTGTATGCGTTTGTGTTTGTGTGTGTGTGTGACGCCCGTGTGTGTGTGCACGTTTGTGTTTGTGTGTGTGTTCACACACAAATACACACGCTTTTTGCCCAACGACAGTACACGTGGCAGGACACGTGGCCAGCTCATTGCCTACGTGGCAGTGCACGTGACCACGTAGCGGGCCAAGTGTACTGTCGGTTGGCGACGGTACACGTGGACACGCGCGCCACCGTGTCCACGTGGACTGCCGTGGGCCCGTGGGCGCCTCTGTCTCTGGCCACGCGTTGACCAGAGGCGGGCACACGCTCGGCTCGTGGGCGCCTCTGTCTCTGGCCACGCGTTGGCTAGAGGCGGGCACACGTCGAGCGTGTGCCTGCCTCTGGCCAACGCGTGGCCAGAGACAGAGGCGCCCACGGGCCCACGCGCCCACGGCCAGCGCATTGGCTATGGGCGAGTATGCAGGCCATCCCCCCCCCCCGACCCAACCCAACCTGCAGCCTCTGCCCGCCCCCGCCTCATCCCGCTCGCACTTGCCCCCTCATCCCGTCCTCGCCTTCGCTCCTGCGCCCACTTGCCCCCCCCCCCCCCCTCCCCACCCAAATCTGCGGCCTTTGCCCGCCCCCGCCCCCGCCCCCGCCTCCGCTGTCCGCTTGCCCCTCCCCGCCCTCCCCCCCCCCCCACCCAAGCTACGGCCTCCGCCCGTCGCCTCCGCCCCCCTGGCACCTTGCCCCGCCCCCCGCCTAAGACCGCCTCCATTGTCCCCTTTCACCTTGCCCCGCCCACTCCTGCGCCCCCTTGCCCCCCCCCCCCCCCCCCCCCCCCCCCCCCCAAAACCTCCGCCCCCACCCAACCTCCGCCTTTGTCCGTACTGGCGGCCCAGCACGCAAAACCCGGCCGTCCATTGCCTTGGTCTCTCTCCCTCTGCCCCCCTTGCGTTAGTGCCTTGCTTCCGTCCACGTAAAACGTTCCAGCCCGTGATCACACACACAGTCACAAACAAATATTTTGTAAAAAAAATTTAAAAAAATATTTCATATTTTTAAATTAATAAAATAATATTAATTTTAAATTTATAACGGCTACTTATTAGACGTGAGTATATAATCAATTTGTTTTAGCTTATACAATGTGATCTTGTGCTTAATTATTTGTTTAACATATTATTATGGCTTGCTCTTTATTTTTCTTGGGTAAAGAGTTTTCTTATCCTTTTTACAATGGTAAATTCATAATATCTGAATCATTTCTTTTAGAATTAATTTCTCCAATGCAATTTACAACTTTAGATGCTGTTACCGAAGTATGTGATATTGAAATGAATTTGCCTCTTGAGAGGACTCTCAACAATTTGGGTGAATTCATCTATGTATTGGATGAGCAGCTTTCACGTAAATACAAAGTCAACGTATCTCATCAAACACAGTATGCCGGCTCACCTAGCATGATTCCCATTTCCATTGTGGATAGTCCGTCAAAGATGCAATTCGGTCCAAAGGAGTTAATAGATCTATGTACCCCCCCTCGAGTTTTGCCCTTCAACAGCTTCAAACGGAGTACAAGACAAAAGCTCTTACAGGCCGAGAAGAAGGGCACATTGACAAAGCTGTTAATGCAAATCAAAGTAGTGCAACAAGTTACAGAGATTCCAAGGTCTTACAATGGAGATCTCGTTCTAGAATTTCCACCTACCATGGGAAAGTTGCACCATATGGATGCGATGGAGCATAAGTATGATCCTCATTTGTGGTCGAAGCCTACTACATCCAATATTGTATTTGCAGGTGTAGTGAGTCTTAGTCATTGCATAGGATCTCTCAAGTGCATGAATGAACAATGTGTCCGCTTGGTTAATTACCATATTCCCAATACAAGTCATTTCAACGGGTACATACAAAAGGCAATTGGACCTGGGGAATATTGTAAGATTGGAGATAAGAGCCTTACATGCCATTTTTGTAAGGCAATTGCTTTTTGTATTGCAACATGTGATTGTGTAGTATACTATGTCATGCCATCCGATGAGACTGCCACTAGAGTCATGATTCATCGTGGCACACATCGACACAATGTGCGCAGCGGCACATCCAAAACACTAACGGACAACACCAAGCTGATGGTGCAAAGGATTTTGACTGTTGACCCACACGCAGGAGCCAAGAAGGTTCAAATGTGTTTGGCAAAAGAAATTATAAGTACAACACTTCTTCGCAACAACACCAACGAAGGTATTTTAGGCAAGTAACAGCTATTTGCAATCGCTGAGGAGTTGGGCCCATTGGTACAAGATAACTGGTATGAGCATTTTGTAGATTCTTATTTCGATGCAAAACTCTATGCTAAATTATTTTTTAATCTAAACACTTTTAACATTGACAGGTTTCGGAGGTCAGTATCTATTTTACGTAGAGGGGTTGACAAAGAATCTTTTGGCATTGATGCACTCCTAAAACTGAAGCGAGACTGCACATATGAGTTTTTCCATGGAAGCCGGTTTCCTGGTCAAGGTATGGAGGGGAGAAATTTTATGTTTTCAAAATGTCCACAATTGGTCCGACATCCGGTGTGGACCTAGTCAACCGAATGAGACAAGATCGGGATGGTGATCTTCGACGTGCGTGGATCCAGTTTGATCACACCAGACGTGTTAACGATTGGGTGACTATGGCCTGTCATGTCTATGATCCAAGGTACATGGCCTATCTTAAGAGCTTTGTGGCTTTCCATTTACTCTATCTAAAACAATTTTCATGCAGGACCTTTTGACTATTGCAACTTGTGAAATGAAACAGGAAGACATGGAAACGCAATGTTTGTTTTGGGAGTGCCTTAATGATGTAATGATATCATGTGGGTGTGACAAAGCAAATTTCTTTGGCTACATGGCTAATGAAGCTCAAGCAAATTGGAATGCAGCTCGAATTGTTTTCAATGGTGGTGACAAGACCAATACAATGAGCAACCGAGAGCGTTCTTGTCTTTTCCATTGGAAGCAAAGCTTGAATCAACACACAATGAAGTATGTGGTGCAAGCTTCTCAACACACACACAAAGAAATGTGTGAGAAGTGGAGGCAAGCACCAACTAAAGAGGCTGCAGCAGCAAAGGCTCGTCTGATACGCCAATGGTGGCGTAACGGTCATTGCATAGACCGTAACATTCCATACATGGATTCATGGCTTAGTTGGTGGGAAATTCGTATTGCGCATTGGGGTGGCATTATGACATGCGTAGAAAGTAGCTCTGATGGACCAAACACTCCACGCACTAACCTTGCGGAGAGCAAGCATGGCAGGTGGCTAGCAGGGGAGGGTTTTCGTAAACGCATATCATTATATGATGCATGTACAACCGACCTTGCAAATTCCATCTTACAGAGCACAAAGGTCATTTCATATAGCCATGGAAAACACATTGGGAAGGGTCCATCAATACAAAAGCTTACGGAACGCCATGAAAAACGTCCTAGCCAAGTGATTAGAGCAGTGAATGCGGCTACTGAGGGCACTCCAATGTATAAACAACCAACTCCATTAACAGGAGATAAGGAGACATCAAGGCAAAAACGGAAGCCAAATGATGTTATCAATGTGGAAGATGATGCATCACATAGGCCTGAGTACAACTCGGTCACCAAAGATCGCAAGAAGTGTGGAAGACAACGTAAGATCAACTTTGCAGAAGAAGGGATATCACAAACCCCAAAACGAAGTATAGGTTCTTGTGGGCAGTATGTAGTTGAGCGCAAGGTCAATGAGGCAATGTCGGCCATACGTCGAACTCCACAAGGTAGTAGGGTCACATGTAGCGGCACACCAAGAGGCGGACGCAGGTGTGGATGCAGTATAGCTGGTTCTAGCCTTGGTATACCAGCCCCATCGTTTGAAGGATATCGAAAACATCCAAATGGTGTGGTGCGTCAATGGTTTTGGTTTTGTCCGGATCATGTCTTGCATTGTCATATAGTAGACCAGAACATTGAGCCGCAGCCTCTTCATCCACCACACACTTGGCCCGTGCATGTGGGCACCAACCTATCGGAGGATGAGGTGCAAATATTGCATGAAGGGGGGTATCAAGTGGAGCTAAGCAAAGAAGGAGTATCTAATGTAACGCCAGTTGCTCAAGAACAAAATACGACAAACTCTCCTTTCAAGTCAAAAGATGCATCCACTCTTGAAGGCAGTGCAAGAGCCACAGTTCGAGATGGTCCTACGTGTACGGTATCGGACTTCCATTTCCGAGGATGCTGCTCGCAAGATCAGTCTAGCACTAGCCCTGAGAGCGAAGGTCGTAGAAGAGATATGTGCAGCAGATGGTGTTAGTGAGGTCTTCAAACTAGAGACGAACAGTGAAGATGGTCATGTCGGGATATACAAAGTTTGTATTAGCAACCAGCCATCGTGCACATGCCAAGACTTCATGGAACGGGTGTCAAAGCAAAAACCATATCTTGCATGTAAACATTTGTATTTTATTTATCTGCGTGTGCTAGGGCTAAGCCAAAATGAAAACATGTTTATCCATCAACCAATCCTGGTAGATGTTGATATCTTCAGGGCACTGAGTCGAAGCCGTACTTATCCAGGCATGGATGCATAGCATTTGACAATGCTCACTTCTTCTTAGTATGCTTCACCTAAACAATTGTACTACTTTCTAATTTTATCTTAGAATGGTCACATTGGGATACATTCATTTGTAACTTTTTTTCATATTTGAGTACTGGTTGTTTATGTGTATAAAATAATATAATATTACCACAGTGGCTATAAATTGCCATAGCTTGAGTTATTTTTGTGAAAGCGTCTACTAGCTTCCTAGCACACCTCTCCTTCTTTCACGATGTGCGACGATCTTGCGAGTAAAATAAAGTCTGTGTGGGATGCCATGGAAGCCATTCCAAACGGAGAGGCATTGTATGGAGCCGACTGGTTTTGTCAGGCTCTCAAGGCAACCATCAATGTGTATCGCCTCTATCAATGGCGCAAGGAAGTCAATATGCAGAGCTTAATCAATTTGAACGAGACGGGACAACTAGCTTTCTCTTGCTGGAAGAAAATTAGGCTCATCACAGAGGAGGATGAGGAGGAAATGAGGCAGCAGCTAAGCAACGTGGTGAATCTGAATATGCCAATCGAAGGGAGCACATCAACTACTAAAACCGGGCCTTCCAGAAGATGAACACTTCTTGTTTATGTAATGCAAGTTTAATAAAATGTAAATTTTTTATTATTAATGGGAGTTCTTGTTTTAAGTACCCTTGTCTATATTGTTTTTGAAACAATTTGTCTAGCTTCCATACCTTTGACTGTGTTTCACAAGGATCAAGGTGAAGTCATTGTTTTTGGAGACATGAATGCTCGCACAAATATGTTACAACACGACACACAACAAGTCGACATGCCGCATGTATCAAGAAGAGTGGATGACTCATACATGTATAATCGAAGTTCTAATGATGCAAAAGAAGTGGATCACTATGGAAAGTCACTTCTACATATGTGCAATAGTACCGGAATGCTCATTGCAAATGGTGTATCTCTATGGCAAGGCACCAATGACTTTACATGTAGAAAGCACAATGGTGCTAGCGTGATTGACTATATGTTGTTCTCAGAAGCCACTCTAGAATGCATACAAAGTTTTACACTTGGTGAATGGAATCCGGAATCGGATCATAGGATGTTATGTATTGACCTCAAGTGTGGTAAACGGCCCGAGCATGTAGCCTCCAATCATGATGTGAATCATTTGTACCTACGTCTAGACTTCAAACGAGCACTTATATATGCTGATATGGTGGACCAAATGTTAAGCATGATAGAGCATCAAGGGAGCCCAACATTAGAATGCAAGTGGAAAGTTTTCAAAGAAGTAATTTTCTCTTGTGCGAAGGAATGCTTTTCGGCGAAACACATGTCTTGCAAAAGGTCTAAGAAGGGTAGCACCAAGAAGAAATGGTTTGACATGGAATGTAGTCAAGCCCGAAAACACTTGCTAAGATTGGATGCAATCAAAGACAAGGAAGTTTACTTGGAATGTTCACACACATACAAAGCACTTGTTCAAAAGAAGAGGAGAAGGTGGGAAGTCGAAAAACAACTTCTTTTAGCACAAGAGAAAGCACATGCATGTGGCAAGTTTTGGCAAAATCTAAAAGGCAAGCGCGTTGAGAGCTTTGGTGACTTGACTCTTGAGGATATGTATATGCATTGTAAGAACCTCTATGAGCAACCCAATGTTGATAAGATGGAGGGTTGTAGCTCCCTTCCATTTATGTCTCCCTTCTTTACCATTGAAGATGTATGCCGCGCGCTTGAGAAACTTGCTACTCGCAAGGCAGGTGACCTTCAAGGTGTCAAGGCTGAAATGATTAAATGGACAAGCAAGAAAACACGATATTGGATATGCGATATGTTTAACCTTGCACTTCAGTATGGCATGCCTCATGATTGGAGTGCAAATTGGATCAAACCTTTGCACAAAGGAGGAGATGTAAACAATGTGAACAACTATCGCACTATAATGGTTGGTTCTTTGATGGCAAAGTTATTTGGATGTATCATGGAGATGAAGATAAGTGAATGGGCTGAAAAGAATGGCAAACGTGCGCTTGGCCAAGCAGGTTTTCGAAAGCATCATAGCACTATTGATCACCTTGTCACTCTTCGAGTTCTTATGGAAGCCTCTCGATTGAAAGGAAAAAAGTTGTATTGTTGCTTTGTGGATTTCAAGAAAGCTTTTGACATGGTACCGCGAGGAAATCTTTGGAGACGTATGCAAAGCCTTCAAGTGCCGAGAGAATTTATGCATGCAGTCTTTCGCATCTACCAAAAAGTGATATGTCGATTACGTATGGGAGATGGAATTTCAGAATTTTTTGCAAGCACTATTGGTGTCAAACAAGGATGCCCACTTTCCCCAACCCTCTTTGGGCTACTCATTGATGAATTGGAATACATGGTTCTTGATTTTATGCAGCAAGAAGGCATAGAAGAGGTTAAGATTGGAAATGCGGTGATCATGCTTTTGCTTTATGCCGATGATGTAGTGCTCTTGGCACATACCTTAGAAGATGCACAAAAGCTTATGAGTGTTTTGGAACGCTTTTGCCTACATAGCGGGCTGATCGTGAATGGATCCAAAACCAAGGTTATGCTTGTAAAGACCCTCAATGACGAAAATCCATGCATTGTATACAACAATGAGAAACTTGAAGTGGTAGATCACTTCAAGTACCTTGGCCTTGAGGTTCCATCCAATCATAAATGGAAGGATTGTGCAATGCGTCGCTTGGAAGCCGGAAAGAGGGCTTATTATGCATTTGAGAACATGTGCAATGCAGGAGAGATCAAGTGTTGGGCTCTCAAAAAGTACCTCTTTGACACATTGGTGACACCGGTGCTTCTTTATGGAGTGGAGGTGTGGGGTGGAAGCATCGGGAAGTCTACTTGGAAAGAGTTTGAGAATGTCCAAAAGCGTTTTCTCACCAACTTTCTCCAAGTCAAGACACAAACACCCTACATGCTCTTACTTCTTGAGTCCGGATCGCTTCCCATTGAGGTCTTGGGCATGGAAAGGGTTGTGGAGTACATGCGTAAGACACAACGTAGCCCTTTGCATCGACTTCCTAGAATCGCATATGAAGCAAGTCAAAAGGTTCAAAAGACATGCAAGAGCAAAATACTAAGTTCGGGGTGGATGCTTGATATCAAGAAATGGTTTGGAAGATGGGATGCATGTCACTTGGTCAAGGATGCGTCAATCGACTCCCAAGTTAATGAGGCCTTCTTACAACGCCAATGTATCATGGCTTGGGAGAAATCTGGAGGTTCTCGCTTCAGCCATTACACCACATACGTTGCCCCAAACTACAAATCTCTCTTCTTCTCGGAACGAGGTAACCGAACCCATTCCTACATCCTTGAGCCCATCCCGTTGAGTGCGATCCGCACCATTGCCTCCATTCGTCTTAGCTCCCATTCTCTACGCTGCGAGACAGGACGTTGGGGCACTGGCGAGGAGTGTCATCGACTTTGCACCTTATGCCCTCGTCAAGTGCGAGAGAGTGAGTACCACACACTACTTGAGTGCTCAGCTTTTGACCACATTAGGTCCTCTTTTCCCCATATATTCAGCCATGAGCTCTCCCTACATACCTTCCTCTCCCAACCACGATGTGGACTCTCTATTGCGACGCTCATTTCAGCCATTTTTGAGCATCGAGAGTCACTTATGAACTCCACTCACACCACGTGACATGTTCATTTGGTCCCATAGGTCATATTTGACCTCCCAGGACGATAATAGAACTATCTATCTATCTCTCTCTCTCTCTCTCTCTCTCTCTCTCTCTCTCTCTCTCTCTCTCTCTCTCTCTCTCTCTCTATCTATCTATCTTAAAGAGAGAGATAGAGATAGTCCACAAAGAGGAAGAGAATATTTTTAGGAATCTGCTCACCTGATTCCTAAAAAGCGCTCGCCGAAAACTTCTCGCCTAGAAATATCCCCCCCCGGAGGACAATGGAAGAGGCACAGGCATTGAGGGAAAAGCTTCGACAACAAAAGAAGATCTCCAGCAAACCCAAGAGACAAAAGCGGATGACGAGAAAGAAGATCATGAAGTCGAGGATGTTCCGCTGATACGCAGGTAGACAGAGGCCTTGGAAAGGATCAAGCAACAAAAGAGGAAGGAAGCTGAAGAGAAACAAGAAATTGCTAGTGCCATGCACCAAAGAATTCACAATGAGCTCAAACGAAAGATGGAGCAGCGGCGGCAGCAAGAAGAATCCAAGAAGCAACGCGTCGATGATTTAGAATCATCTAACGAATCTGGAAAAAGTAAAGAGGAGAAAAGTCTCTCTCAAGGAAAGGGATAGCACGAGACAGAGGAAGGACAAGACCAAGACCTCAGTTCTCCCAAGGATGCTGAGATAGTTTCAGAGAGGTCATAACAAGAAAAAGGGGAAAGTGCAGGACAGTCGGAGTAAAGAGTCGACAAAAAGCAAATGGAACAGCAAGGCAATCAACAAACGGAATCACAGACAAAGCCTGCCATGACCTCTGACGCAATAGAGGGTTTAAAACAAAAGGAAAAGTAGACTGAGGCGGTCGAGCATTCAGATCAGCAAGGACCAAGAACGCAACGCACTCAAGCAGCCATAAAAGAAGGAGCGGAGATGGTTAGCTCCTTTGATATTGATAGTCACCTAGAGCAGATCAAACTGCAGTTCCAATGTCAAAGAGCTCTTTGTAACCTCAAGGAGTTGGAATTAGAAGATAACAAAAAGGAGGTATCTCGAGCAGCAGCAGAATCCGAGCAATTGAAGCAACAAATAGAGGCAGTGAAGAACGCACAAGTCCAGGCGCAATCGGAGCTGCAGAGAGAGAGAGAGAGAGAGAGAGAGAGAGAGAGAGAGAGAGAGAGAGAGAGAGAGAGAGAGAGAGAGAGAGAGAGAGAGAGAGAGAATGCAAGCTACTATTATAAAGAAGTGCAACAATTCAATGAGGTGAACTTAGCTTTATAGATCGAACAACAACGCCTCGAGGAGGAGCTAACCAGGGAAAAGGAATAGAATGAGAAGCTACAAGGCTCGCATGCCATGGTTAGCAGGTCTCTCACTCAACTTTTGGCAATATAGGAGACACCATCCTCTTCGACTATGCCTGCCGACTCTACTTCCTTGAGCCAGGAGATCAAAGAGTTAAAATAAGCCCTAAAACAAGAAAAATATGATAGACAGATCATGACAGCAGGTCATAGGGCACTACAACAGTCAAAGGATGAGGAAATTGAAGACTTGAAAAAGCAGCTGGCTGAGGCAAGAAAGGAAGTAGAGGATCTGAAAGAAAATCAAATAAAGGATCAGCAAGACACATGGGAATTTGAGCAAGAGAAAGATTCGATCACTTCGAGTTTGAAACTCAACAAACGGAGATGACAACTACAAGCACTGGAAAAGGCACGCAATAGTCTGCAGATCCAACCACGACATCCACCTCGGAGTCGGCAAAAGATGAAATTCAGCGTTGGATCTCAGAAGTCAAAGACCCGTCACACAAGGCATATCTGCAATATGAATTAAAGTGATGGAATTAGCAGCCCTCCTCATGATCACTCCAGATGAGGTGGCAAAAAATTTTGGGCACGAAATGATCGCACTACCGCTGATGCGGCAAGAAGTTCGATTATGGCAGCAAAAAATGCTCCCAAAAATTGAACCAAATAGCAGAGGGGATTACAGAGAGGTTCGAATTACAGCTCTTGAGATTGAAACAATCCTTGACAATCAGCCCCTCTGGAGAATGAAAGCTTCGATCAGCAACCTACTGACAAAACATATTACAGGAATGCACCCGAACATCTCAGGATCGACCCCACTTACTGTCCTGTCAACATGCGGCGATCCTAGGATAGTTTTTACAGTTGGCAAAGCAAAAGACCGGCAGTGCTGAACTACCCTGTAATAGCTAAGCTGATCAATAACAACCCCCCATCAGAGAATTACATGGTTCAAACTCTAAAAGGAGTCATCAATATGATGAAGGAGATCCCATCTCTCGCTTGCTAGATGCTGGTAAAGATTGCCAAAATGCTCATCACGAGCATTACAGCCTTCACAGACATTGAAGTGGCAGAGCATCCATGACAAGTGTTTGTCTAGGGCACACGGGGTATCTGCTGGAACATGGAGACTGAAATCCCCAGCAGAAATATTATCATGGGATTATATGCAAGAGTCATGTTTCTGCCATCTCAATACATGTAGACCTTCGAAGAAGCTTTCATGACAGGTTTCTTCGAAGTGGACTCTTCCACATTCAATCCAATGATGAAAGATCTGACAGCGTGTCACATTGCTTATCAGAGCACCATCGCAAATAATCCCTTCAGAGAACTGGAAACCAAAGTCGAGATCGAAGCCAGAGCGCAAAAGTTCAAAAATCTCACTGCAACACTTGAAAGAAGACACTAAAGTGAACTCCCTCAGCTGCAGCTTGCACGAGGGCGTGCAATGAATAGGAAGGGGGGAATGTTTGGTGGATACGAGCGAACAGGCGTATGCACACCAAACCCGACAGATACTCTATTTTTCTGGCAGAAACCCTGTAATTTTGCCTAAAATGAGTTGTAATCATAGCGAGATTAGACCATACTCCTTTTTATTTTCTTTGAGTCTACCCCTTGTAAGAGGCCAGATGGCCATGGGAAAGCCCTCTAACTTTTAAAGTCAAAACCCTTAGTTTTGAAAGGTGGATTGTCATTAGCTTGGAGAAGAAAACGTGCACTACAAAAGCTTCTTGTGACTACAATTCGTAATCATCATTTCTCCTGAACGGGTAATCAAAATTCTATTCAGAATAGTACATTGCGTTCCTTGTCTCTTGCTCTTCGATCTAAGTGTAATCATTTCCAATTCTGTTGTGGTTCGCGACGAGTCGTTTGTGAGCTAAATGCATTGATTTGGGAGTTAAAATGGTTGTTTTTTGATGTTTTGACGTTGGATAAGTGTTTCTATGCTTAAGGTGGATCTTTCCAAGTGCTTCTGTTTCAGTTTCCTGCACATTTTTTGTGATGGATCGTGATTTATGTACCTTCCCAGATGGTAACAGAACTTGGTAGGATTGAGCCCATAAGTATTGTAATACCTCTCCTTAAGTTTCGTGACATCCCGGATTTGTCTGGATACCGAAACGGTGTGATTGTGTTGAGTGTTGAGAATGGACACATACTGATTGTCTGACTAGGAAGTGGTTGATTTGCTTTTGTTGTAAGAACGAGTAGTCTTCGAGTTCACTTTGAAGAGATTGACACTCTCATTAAGTCTCTGTGCCCCACCCCGAGTCGCTTCCTTGCATATTGACATTATGTTAGTACAAAAGAGCTATGCTGCAGACGTTCGTCGCGGCGTCCCGCTAACAGTGTGAAAGTGAGCAACAATACTTGTTATTGGATACACCCCTTAACCAGTAGAGGTAGTCATCATATGCCAACCTATCTAGATCTATCTTGATAATCATTTAGCATGTAACTACATAGTGGTGTTGGAAATAGGGTTGCAAGAAAACACACATCTTGGAAAAGACGAAGGAAACTCAGGGCACCTAACAGAGAGTAGTATTGCTTAGGTGTGCAATGGAAAGATAAGATATCCCTAGAGTAATGGACATATATACAATCCACGGGGAGGAAAACCTCCTAGTGAGGGAAAAATTTCCCCAACAGTCCTAAGTGTGTATTCACACACACATCACTACCACATGTATATGATAACAAATCCCCCATAAGAGGGAGGAGGTGAATGAGAGCTGGCACATAGAGTATAGAGAAGAGCCATGCCCTGAGGACATGATCAATTCACAAAGGGGAGTAAGCCCAAAGCTTTGTGTAAAGCTTCAAACTTCTCATGAGACAATGCCTTTTTGAAAAGATATGTGAGGTTGTCTTGTGTTGGCACATAAGCCATGCTCTCCTATTGAGAGTGTCTCTTTGATATAGTGGTAATGCACCTCAATGTTCTTTGTGTGAGCATGAAAACATGGGTTACTTGCAAGTGTCAATGCGCTCTGATTATCACCGTAGATGATGTTGGCAGTGTCTTATCCAACACCCAAATAAACCATAAGACGTCTAAGCCATACACACTCAATCGTAGCTGTGAAGATTGCCTTGCACTCAACCTAACAATTGGAGGTGGTCATAGTAGGTTGCTTCTTGCTCAACCATGATATGCATGAACTGCCAGCATGAAACAAAAACCACTTGTGGACACTCACGTGTCAAAACAACCAGCCCAATTTAAGTCCAAAAAAGCATGTAAATCTGGCGGTGATGATTAACCCAGGATGATTAACCCACTTTGTACCAATTGCCTTTTGCCAGGAGGAAAATCACATAATGTCCGTGTGTCATTTTCTATAAGTGCATCATATTCTGATTGCATGGTAGCCATCTAACTTTCTGATTTTTTGCTTCATCAAAAGATAGAGGTTTCTCAACATCACATCAGCTAGACATAGCCAAAGCATAATAATTTGATGCATAAGATTCATGGTGAGAATTTGAACGAGTACGACTAGACAAAGATGCATCCAATTTACTATCGCGCAAAGTATGGACCACCCATTTTGGCATACCTCTAGCCTACTCATTCTCAACCCTTTCTTCATCGAGTACATCATGTACATCTACATCAGTAAATAGGCTGATATGTAAAAAATTTAGAAACCCCCATAGGTTGTACATTTGCCTCCTTTGAATTTACATTCAAATTTCCATCATTGAAAACAGGCAACAAATTGTCATGAATGTCCTCTCAGCTTACATTACTATCTCTCGTACATGACAACAAGGGCTGAACAGAATCTTCCACAAACACAACATCTCGTGAAACCAAGATATGCTTTGTTTGTGGATGGTACAACATGCAAACTTTGCTTTCAGTGCTGTAACAAAAAAAAAAGCATTTGAAAGCCTTACCATCTGTTGGGGTATAAAGCCCAATGTGGTTGCCCAGGTAAGTGGGCGGGCCGCCAGGTATGTACACATATTCTTTTGTTAAAACCTAATAAGAACTCACTATGCTCTACACATTACAGTAGAGCGAGTTCACCATATCGTCGTGCTCTTCTTCTCGCACTCTCTCTCGTGTCGCACTTCCGCTCGTATTCCTTCAACTGGTATAAGAGCTCAGATCGAGTCTCGGGACAGCACTGCAGGAGGCTAGAGTCACCGCCTCAGATTGGAGTGAAATTCGACAGGCAAAGATGCGGCCCCAAAAGAATTTCATTCTGACAGGTATTCTCAGAATTTCATTCTGAGGTCATCTCGGCCACCGTTCGGCTTCGACAAAGGTCTGCGCAGGCCATTTTCGACTACGTGGTCTCGGCGGGTGCAGATCCGACTCTGCAAATTTGGGGTTTTCGGCCTACGACTGCAGGTGCTTCGGATATCGACACTCCCAGAGTGTTGATTTGTGGCTGTCTACACATCGAAGGACGGCTCACAGTTCTTGGAGGCGTGTTAAATACGACACGGGCGCATCTACACACAGACTGTAGGCGACATCCACTAGTTCATCAGGTAGCTTGTGTTTGCTGCTTGATATTCTAGATTTCATCCTGACATTGCAGGTACTTCCACATGGGATGTATTGTCAGAGATGATGTATGCTGTTGAGGGTTTGCTGGCTGTGAGTCATGCAGCAAACAACCGCCGCAGCGGTTACAGCATACAGTGGGAAATTTGTGGATGTATGACTTTGTGGGAAGACTATGTACTGTCAGATTTACTGCAACCTTTGTTGAGGGTCGAGTGAGGTTTTATTGAGCTGGGGGATTCTCGAATGTTGAGATCCTTTCGGTGATACAGGTCTTGGAGCGATCCCTCGAGCACCCTTAGATAGGCAGCTAGGATGTATTGACTGTGAGTTAGACAGTTGGGATTGCATCTTTGCTTTACTGCCGTTGAGGCATTGTCACATTCTATGCTTACAAGACAGTGACAGGACAGTGAGAGATAGTACAGGTGCAGGACAGGTTTACCCGCAGCTTACAGTGTCAAAGAGACAGTGTTTTTTGAGCTGTTTTTTGAGTACACCAGAGCCATTTTACAAAGGAGACTCTGCCAAAATTTCTGCAGAATCTGAAGCTTTCTTGGTTCATTTGACAGGTTGATATTGGTTCAGAGGTCAATTTACAGGGGAAACTCTGCCGAATTTTTCCCAGGAAAGTAAACTACTGTGAATCGTAGCTATGGCTGGATCAGAGGACAGTGCTCTTTACAATATAAGGAAGCTGGATGGAACCAATTTCCCATTGTGGAAGGAGTAGATTTGGCACGTGTTGGTACAAAAGAAGCAGATAAAACCTATAAAGCTCAAGGGGATAAAACCAGAAGATATGGACGAAGATGAATGGAGCGAAATGGATGAATTGGCACTTTCTACCATTATGTTGACTTTGGCAGAAAGCGTTTACTTCAATGTAGCAGATGAGATGTCGGCTTATCAAGCATGGTTAAAGCTGAGTGATCTTTATGAGAAGCAGAGTGCAGCTTCACAGGTATACTGGCTTAAGAAGCTTGTTGACTTGAAGATGAAAGAAGGGACACCTATGTCCAATCATCTGAATGAATTCAACACAATCTACAGTCAGTTGTCAGCTCAAGGTGTCAAGTTTGATGAACCTGTTAGAGCTATGTTCCTGTTGATCACATTGCCGGAAAGTTGGGACACTTTTCGCACAGCTTTGAGTAATTCTGCACCTCCAGATGGTTTGAACATAGCGGGTGTAGAAGGAAGTCTGCTTACTGAAGAAACCAATAGAAAGACAATGGACAAAGGCAAAGGAACAGCCTTAGTTGTCAGGGGAAGGACCAAAGAAAAGTACAAAGGTGTAAAGAGGAATCAGTCTCGTAGCAAGTCCCGCAGTGCTAAAGGCAAGAGTGACATAGAATGCTACCATTGTGGCAAGAAGGGTCACATGAAAAGAGACAATAGAGAATGGAAAGCAGAAAAAGGCAAAGAGAAATTTGAAGACCATGGTGAGAAGAACAAGTCCTCAGTGAAGATTCAAGAAATAAATGTGACAAACACTGTTGCAGAGGATGACAATCTAGTGTCAGGAGACATCTACTTCTTGAAGAATACAATGGACTCAGCTCTTCTTACAGCATCTGATGGAAATGCACTGAGTGACTGGATTATAGACTCAGGGGCATCACTTCATGTGTCTCCAAACAAGGAGTGGTTTACTTCTTATGTGACCACTAAAGATCATGTTCGGCTAGGCAATGGGCAGACATGTGAGATCTTAGGTGTTGGAGATGTTCAATTGAAGTTTCAGAATGGCTCTTCTTTCAAGCTGAAGAATGTGAGACATGGCTCACATTCTTAGGTGTTGGAGATGTTCAATTGAAGTTTCAGAATGGCTCTTCTTTCACGCTGAAGAATGTGAGACATGTTCCCGCAATTACAAAGAGCTTGATCAGCACAGGTTTACTTGATGATGCTGGCTACGTCACCACTTTTGGACAAAACATGTGGAAGATATCCAAGGGTTCTATGACAGTAGCACATGGAGTAAAGTCTGGAGGACTTTACATGATTTATGTATCAAATGTCTCTAAAAATGTAATCAATGTAACCGAGCAGCCGAACGTTTCTTTGTGGCATAGCCGGTTAGGACATATGTCTAAGAAGGGAATGGAAATCTTGTCTCGTTCTGGTTATTTGCCTGGCTTTTCATTTAATGATTTTGAATTCTGTGAACATTGTCTGTATGGTAAGCAAACACAGCAGCCACATAAGCATAGAAGCAGTAGAAGAGATACACAGTTGGCACTTGTTCATAGTGATTTGTGTGGACCTATGCCTAACCTATCTCCAGGGGGAGATTCCTACTTTATGACATTTATAGATGATTACTCGAGGAAAGTATGGGTTTACTTTCTCAAGCACAAGGATAAAGCGTTTAGGGTTTTTCAAAACGTTTGTGACACTTGTGGAGAATCAGAGTGGCAAGAAGCTTAAATGCTTACGCACTGACAATGGTGGAGAGTATGTTTCAAAGGCCTTTCAGGACTTTTGTGAGTCAAAAGGTATAAAACGTGAACTTACTGCTCCTTACAATCCTCCTCAAAATGGTGTTGCTGAGAGGATGAATAGGACCATACAAGAGAAGGTCAAATGTATGTTGTCTAATGCACAGCTGCCAAATGGGTTTTGGGCTGAAGCTGTATCAACAGGTGTTCATCTTGTAAATAGATCTCCTAGCAAGGTTTTGCAGAAGGATTCAGTGCCAGAGATGGTATGGTCAGGCGAAATTCCCTCATACAAGCATCTCAGAGTCTTTGGCTGTGAGGCATATACTCACGTTCCAAAGGAATTTAGGAACAAACTTGAGCCAAAGAGTAGAAAGTGCATCTTTCTAGGCTATGGTAATTCTGGTGAGATGGGGTACAGACTTTGGGATCCCGAATCCAGAAAGGTTGTCCGCAGCAATGATGTTCACTTTAATGAATCCAAATATCATTCTAAACCAAAGAGGGTTGAGGAAATTAGAAGAGTTGTGTTCCAAGAATATGGACCTGCACGTGCAAGACAAAATGTTAGGGCTCAAGAGGAGCAAGGACAAGATAGAGTGGAACCACAGGTTGTGGCTGATCCTGAGCCACCTATTGTCCGTAGATCTGGACGTATCACGCGACCTCCTGATAGCTTTGTTCCATCTATGAACTATGTCATGTTGACTGATTGCAATGAGCCTTCATGTTACAAGGAAGCAGTGCAAATGAAGGACTCCGGGAATTGGCAATTGGCCATGCAGTCAGAGATGACAGCTCTGCATAAAAACAAGACATGGAAGCTAGTTAAATTACCACAGGACAAAAAGGCTCTACCTTGTAAATGGGTTTACAGGTATAAGATCACCGCTCATGATAGTCAGCCAAAGTACAAAGCAAGGCTTGTTGCCAAGGGCTTTAAGCAAGAACAAGGCATTGACTTTGATGAAGTCTTCTCTCCGGTGGTCAAGATGACTACATTGAGATGCTTTCTTGCATTGGTTACCATATTAGATTTGGTGTTGCACCAAATGGATGTCAAGACAACGTTCTTGCATGGTGATTTAGATGTGGAAATTTACATGCAGCAGCCAGAAGGGTTTGTTGAGAAAGGCAACGAAGATTGCCAGTTGTTAAAGAGTCTTTATGGCTTAAAACAATCACTGAAGGCATGGTACCATAAATTCCACAAGTTTATGCTTTCTCAAGGCTACAAACGTAGTGAGTTCGATCACTGTCTATATAGAAAAAAGGCTAAGGATGGTAGTTGGTTGATCCTTATTTTGTATGTGGATGACATGTTGATTGCTGGCAAGCACTTGGAAGAAATTTCAGCTTTGAAGTCAAAGATGGCAAAATCGTTTGACATGAAAGTCATGGGTGAGGCAAGTCATATACTTGGTATGCGCATTGAGAGAGACAGATCAAAGAAGTTGATTTGGTTATCTCAAACAGAGTATATTGACAAGGTTTTGCAACGTTTCAATATGGAGAAGGGAAAGGCATTGAGTGTTCCATTGCCACCATATGTGAAACTTAGCAAACAAGATTGTCCTGTGTCTGAGGAAGAACAGGCTGAAATGGATAAGATTCCATATGCGTCTGCAGTGGGTAGTTTGATGTATGCAATGATTGCTACTCACCCAGACATTGCATTTGCAGTGGGAGTAGTAAGTCGATACATGTCAAACCCAGGCAAGAAACATTGGGAGGCAATGAAAGGAATATTGAGATACCTGAAAGCTACAAAGAGTATGCGTATATGCTATGGGAGTCAGGAGCTAAGTGTAAAGGGTTTTACAGACTCAATTTATGCAAGTGACTTAGACAACCGAAGGTCTACGTCAGGGTATGTCTGTACATTGGCTGGTGGAGCAGTATCATGGCGTTCTAGATTACAAGATTGTGTTACTCAGTCTACTACAGAGGCTAAATATGTTGCAGCATCAGAGGCATGCAAAGAATCGATTTGGCTTAATCGACTAGTAATAGATTTGGGAATCAAAGAAGAGATGCCTGTGTTATATTGTGATAGTCAAAGTGCTATACAATTGGCTCGCAATCCAATTTATCACTCAAAGACAAAGCATGTGGATGTGAAGTATCATTTCATCAGGGAAATGCTCGAGGATAAGCAACTTCAGCTTGTCAAAGTTCACACCATAGAAAATCCTGTTGATCTACTTACAAAAGGACTTCCCTCAGAGAGCTTTGCGCATTTTCGCAAGCAGTTAGGTGTAGGGTAGTACATCACTTCTCTACATCTCTTGTATATTAGCTTGTATAGTAGCTTCTCTCACACTTAAAGTACCACATTGGACTTTAAGTGGGAGGTTGTTGGGGTATAAAGCCCAATGTGGTCGCCCAGGTAAGTGGGCGGGCCGCCAGGTATGTACACATATTCTTTTGTTAAAACCTAATAAGAACTCACTATGCTCTACACATTACAGTAGAGCGAGTTCACCATATCGCCGTGCTCTTCTTCTCGCACTCTCTCTCGCGTCGCACTTCCGCTTGTACTCCTTCACCATCCAGTTTTTTTGCGGTGTGTTTATCGCACCAAAGCATAAGCCAAATAGCCAAAAACGTGCATGTGATCAATAGAAGGATTTCTATCATGCCATGCTTCATACTGAGCCATAGATTGCAAAGCTTTCATAGGACACTTGTTAAGTATATAAGTGGCACACATGATAGCCTCAAGCCAAAATTAATGTGGCAAAGCTTGACTTTGACCATACATTGTGCCATTTTTGTAAGCGATCTATTTTTCCTCTCAGCAATACCATTTTGTTGAGGTGTATATGACACTGTACATTGGTATTTTATCCCACGACTAGCCAGAAATGCATTAAATTCATGAGACATATACTCCCCCCCCACTTTTGCTAGTACTTGGATACTTATGACACAAGGAAATCCTGAAGTTGTCAAGTTTGATGCATTATGCACATTTCTATTCCAAGGGTTCCTTACTAGAAAAAACAAGGACTAAATAGCATGCGGTTGAACGTGCCTTTATTGTTACTCAAAGAAAAAGTGGTAATAGAAATGTAGCCACTTCTCATGGTTTTGCCTGCGAGTGGAAAGGAACATGTTCCTAATGCTTCTGCTGGTAGCACATCATCTAGGAATTTTGGTGAAAAGGGCAAAAAGAAGATCCGTTGTCATTATTGTAAAGCTAATGATCACTTGATCAAGCAGTGTTCGAAATTGAAGGCAAAAGAGATTGGTTCCACTACAAGTGCAACAATTATAGAATCTTCTGTGAAAGGAGATTGTGATGTTGATGTAGATGTTGAATGGGCTTTTAATGCAGACTGATGATAGTGAACAAGAATCAAGCACCATCTATGAGTATGAGTCAGAGTCAACCTATGACGAAGGCTCTACCATTACGAAGGAAGAAGAGAGTGATGAGGATATGTTGAACCTTGACACAGATTTGTCTGGAGTCATTATAGACTCTCCCAATTTGAGCAAATTTATACAATCTCTGGTTTGTGGTGTGAATTCAGTAGAGGTAAAAGGCATGTTGGGTGAAGATTGACCAAGCAGAACAATAAAGGCTATGTGGAGCTATGTGCATCATTTTCCAAATTATTTGCTACAAAATACAAAGACCTATAAGGAGCCAAAGTGGTTGAGCATTAGATTCTGCTCAAGGAGGGTGTAAGCCAAGGGACAAAATCTGCAAAGGTTGGGGGACATCCAAAAAGAGGCTTTGTGGCAAGAAATCAACAAACTCCTTGAAGCAAGTATTATCTATCCAGTGCAAGATTCTGAGTGGGTTCTCCTATTGTCATAACTCCAAAAAATAATGAAAACTGGAGGGTGTGTTTAGACTATAAGCCCTTAAATGTTGCTATGAATTGGAATCATTACCCCTTACCATTTTAGGATGAAATTATGAATAAAATTATAGGGTACGAGAGGTATTCTATTATGGATGGCTTCTCGAGATACTTCCAGATTTGCATTGCTTTAGAGGATCAATTGGAGAGTACTTTCATTTCACCATGGGTTGCTTTGCTTGCTATAGGAGGATGCCCTTTGGATTGGTGAATGTCTATGAAACTTTTCAAGATTGGATGAACAAGGTATTTGGACCTTATTTGGGTAAGTTTCTCAGAGATTTTATAGATGATTATAGTTCCATGCTTGATCATTTCTTGAAGTTAAATTTGTGCTTTCAAAGGCTAGATGAAGAGGGTGGGCAGTTGAATCCCAAGAAATATAAGCTGGCTCATTTTTTGGGCCATGTGGTCTCAAAAAATGATATAGAGACTGATCCTGAGAAGGTAAAATCTTTGGCTTTGATGGAGCCTCCTGTCAATGCAGCAGGTTTAGCTTTGTTTAGACAAAAGTTTAAGTATTTTTTCAGGCTCTTTTGGATGCTTTCACAGTATGTATATCCTCTCCAAAAGATGAGTCAGCAGGTTCATGGTTTTTGGTGGACTGAGGAGCACATGTAGCCTTTGACATGGTGAAGGAGATTCTTTGCCAGTGTTGCTGATGGTTTGTCTTCCTAATAATAAAGATGACTTCTATGTTTCATGATAGTAGGTACTATTTCCATAGGTGTTGTGTTGATGCAAAAAGCGGGAAGGTATTACAAGCCTATCTATTTTGATGGTCAGATGATTAGCCTCAGAGAGAGGTCATACACAAAATCTGAGCGATGGGTGATGACTCTGGTGTTTGCATGCAGAAGTTTAAAGTGTATTTGTTTATTCAAAAGTTTTCTGTGCTGACATATAATAATTTGTTGCCTAAAGTGGTGCTTCATCTAAAGCCAAGAAGATACATTAGGAAGTGGGTGTTAGAGCTGCAAGATTTCAAGTATGAATTCAAGATTGATCACACTAACAGGTCCCACTTGGCAAAAATTTTGGTCAGCAAATAAGCTGATTTTTCGATGTATCCAAGCGTAGTAAAAGAAGAAGGCAGAGAAGAACTTGACTTATAATGGGCATTCACTGTTTGATGGAGCTTACAAGAGAGTAGTACAAAAGGCAGGAGGTGGTGTGATAATACAAAATCCACAAGGTAAGGTGATTTTCTCAAAGGCTTAATATTTAGAGGATGTTCACACAAACAATGAAGCAGAGCACTTGACTCTCCATCTAGGGTTGAAGTAGTGTATGGGGTTTGGTATTTCCAAGCCTGTGGTTAAGGGAGATGCACTCTTATTCATTAAGTAGATTTTGGGACAATGGGAGGTAAAGAGGGATTCTCTCAAAAGTTGGTTTTTTCTGTAGAGAAGCTATTGAAGCTTTTTGAAGCAGTACAGTTTAATCAAAATCAAGAGAGAGAAAAACGAAGAAGTTGATAAATTGGCTAGCAGTCATGTATAAGCACAAGTAGTAGGGTTGTACGTGGCCCTCTCCACTTATGCAAGTAGAGAAACTCTGAAAGAGATTGATGATATTTTTAGTATAGGTCAATGTTTAGAGGGTTTTTCCAAGTTGCAAAAAAGGAGAATTGTCCCACAGGTGGTTGCTTCTATAAAACCTGGAGGCTATCAAGGAGACATTTATAAACATTATTGTTGGTTGTAGTTCCTTGCACTATGCAAGTGTTGATTGTTCCTTGGTCTGCTTCTATTAGTTTTGTGGCCTTCATCTGGGTCGGCTTACTGGGGTAAAATAAAATTCAACATCAGTTTCTAGAGTGCTACCTGATAGGGGAATTACAGTTGTGATATTTGAAACTTTGCCTACCACATCAGCTAGCCATCCAACCTACTTATCTATCTTTACTTTGCCTTTAATAATGTCCTAAACATACTTCTCATCATTTGAAAGCTTTTGTTCCTTTGTGACTGGTTCAAATGGGCCTTCTTGGTCAGGGGAAGGAGGCTCTTTCTTTGTTGTGGATGTAGATTGCTTAGAATGGCCTTCTTGTCTTGTCATCTTCAATGCCAGTGCTATGACCCGAGGATGGGTTGGCACATAGATGGTCCAATATGAAAATTTCTATACGTACCAAGATTTAAACAAGTGCTCACTTTTGACCTTACCAGTATGAGCCACCACACTATTGTGCAAGATGGTGCTCAAATCACTCAAAAATTTCCTATTTAGAGCTCTAGATAGCAGCACGTTGAAAACCTTTTTAGACACATATGATGGGTTATACTTTAGATGTAGCACTTTTATAGAAAACTTAGATGGTTCTCAAATCGATGGAACAATTCCTATTCAAGCTCTAGATAGCAGCATGTTGCAAACCTTTTTAGACACATATGAAGGATTTTACTTTAAATGTAACACTTTTACAGCAAACTTATAGGCTGTCTTATATATATGAGGGCTGACACTAGAATGCCTTGTCCTCCAAATTTCCTCTTTGCCTTCATCTCTATTTTTAAATTAAATTTAAAAAAGTATTGATTTCTTAATCTATGGAAACCTTGGGTTGATTGTGGTAGGGAAGTATGTATACATGTGCAACGAGAGCAACAGTGAGTTGTATCTCCTATTCATTGATGGTAACTATGGTTCTATGTGCATCAAAGGTGTCCACAAACCTGCTAGATTACATCCATATTAATGGGTATGTGAGACACCTCCATCAACATTGTCATATTTCAAATAATGAGCAATGCCTTCTCTACATCTTTGAAGACATATTTGCAAATCACTTTGTAGGATATGGAAATTGCTCTACTTTTAAGACATATTTGCTAATCACTTTGTAGGATATGGAAATTGCTCTACTTTTAAGACTTGTCTCATAGCTTTGGAAGCTTTTGTCATAGCTTTGGAAGCTTTTGTCTTACCCATATCTTTAAGAGTGTGAGGGGTATTCTGAGCAGCAAAGGAAAACACATTAGAACTGCTTGAGCAGGGAAGTAGGGCAACAAAAGATGAAATTTCTAGTGCAATGGGTGAAGGTAGGGGCTCTTGAGAGGATGGTGCTGTGTGAAAAGATTGTGTAGAGGTTTACGATGATGATAACAAATTAGGATCATCTATACATCTCACAATGGTTCTAATTTGAGCTATGAATGCCCCATTGTTCATGCCTCAAGGAAAGAACATTTGTTATTGATGTGGCAAACATGCATTGGTTGATTCTTCTAATGATCATTGTTTTATTTCCCCACGATATTCTATAGTCAATGCACCATCAGTTATTGTTAAGTGTTTTAGATATAGTTTGAACATTTGACCGAGTCTTCATATTGTCTGATTGTTGGAGTACCGGTAGGTTTTGATCATCTAAAGTCTGAAAATTCTATAGTTTCATCAATGAAATGACTTCCATAGTTTGAGGCTATTTCCAAAGGGAATCCATATCGACATATAATATGTTCATATATGAACTAGGCTGTGGACTTGCCTGTGCTATTTGGTAGTGCCTTGGTTTCAACCCATTCACACATATAGCATGTTATTATGACTATGTACTTGTTCTTCCTGGTGTGATCTTCTTGAAAGGCCCCATAAAATCTAATCTCCACTTCATAAATATCTCTAAAGATTGAATGGTGGTTAGCGAAGTCGTATCTATTGCAGTGGGTCAACTCGTTCTCTCGCAAATATCATGTGTCTTACAGACAGCTTGAACATTTGACATCGTACTTTGCCACTATAGACTAGCTTGTAGCATCTTCTTGTGAGTGATATTAGTGAATAACTACCTTCTCAAACTCCCAACCTTCTCTATCCTTATCCCAGGTGCATATTCATTATACAACGTGTTTGAATTGACTGGGATCAAATCTCCCTTCACACACAAACTGATCACCACCTTCAGGTGTCTATGCATTTTGATTCTTGAATTGAATGTCAATACTATCTGGTCTAGCCATACATAGTATATGGTTGTCTGAAGTTATGACACCGTTTGAATTGACTGTCCCATGTGTCTTGTCTGCTCCTTCCCCTGAAGCTCTCCCGTCCATACTTAGCGGTCTTTCCCCTTGGTTTAATTTGGTAAAGTTCTCAAGATATTGTTTCTACTGCTCTTTAGTCCTTTTTTTATCTAAAAATATTGTGTTTAAGTCAATCTCGATTATGGGTAGTAAATTCATAGAGTCTAGCATCCTTTCTATCTTGTTTGTGCCATACTTTTGGCATAGCTTCTCACATCACATTGTTTTCTTTCGTGTTTTAGTATTATTTTTCTAGACTAGAATTCTTCTATTTGGCCCCTATATAGTCAATGTTTGGCCTCCATAGTTGTGTACTAGCCATGCACTCCTTAGCCATGGTCTTCCAAGTAGCATATTGTAAGCATCTTGTATGACCATACACGAAAAAACTTGTCTTGAATTTTTCATAACTGGCCTTAATCTAGAGATTCTCAATCAAGCCACTAGCTCAAGCACTATATATTGATTTGCCCTTCTAATTTTGAATGCTTGGCCCTTATATAGTCAGTGTTTGGCTTGCATAGTTGTAAGCACCTTGTATGTCCATACACCAAAAAACTTGTCTTCAATTTTTCATCACAAACCTTAATTTAGAGATTCTCCATCAGGCCATTAGCTCAATCAGTATACATTGATCTGCCCTTTTGATTTTGAATGGTTCTATTTTCATTTAAGTAATCCCTAGTTTTTGTCTGATGTGTTTGCCTAGTACCCGCCTAGTATGTTTACACTGGCACCTCTATCTAGAATCACTCCAAACAATGATTCCCACCGCTTTCAGACTTTGTAATCAATCTAGATGACCAATACTTCATCATCCTTAATACTCAACCAGTCTACTACCATGGCTTTAGAAGTTTTTTTCCATTTTTTCTCATGAGCTTGGTGGCCTAAGGCAAAATCTTTCTGATGTCATCCAGCTGTACCATGAGCATTTAGATGCTTTCACATACCTTTACATGAATTTCATCTTGCTCATTTATAGAACTTGAATTTGAACAAGACGATTGTCTTTTTGGGTAGTTGTTCTTGTAGTGCCATGCTTGGACTCTTCTTCTGTACTTCCTTGTTGATGGATCCTTTTGTGGAAAATTTAGATTGTTGTATCTAATTTTTTATTATTTCCATACCATTTCTATCAGCATTCTACAGTCAACTCTGACTTGCAAAAAACCTCCTTCTCAGGATTCTTCTAATCAAAACCAGTCATTGTAATTTTAGTTATCTTCTTAGGATTCTACACATTAGAACCGATCATTGGAATTCTGGTTTGTTCGGGCCATTGAAGCTACTCGCAAGCCTTCTCCGCTCCAGATCCGGATTGATTTGAGCAGCCAAAACCCTCTACTATTTCCATTCGTACTCCACCCTTTGCTTTTCCTACTTCTAGCTCTCTCCACTTTGCTTGGACTGACTGAAAGGATCCTTTGGAATTTCCTCGATGACAACACCAAAGCTCCTAGTGATCACACAGACTACTACGTGCTCTACCATCTTTCCCTCGATCACTTTAGCCTTCACATTTTTGGGGACGCTGTGCTGAAAAGTGCCTGTACTTCTTACGGGTATAGCAATTGAAAATTTCGCTAGTAAAATCTCTTCTTTCTCTACCTCTCCCTGTATTGGACTAATGTTTATTATTACAACTGACACATGGAAAAGGCATGCTTGGTTTGTGGTATATGGTAAACAATAGAAATTCCATTGATATTTTTATATTAAAGAGGCATGCTTGGTTTGTGGTATATGGTAAACAATAGAAATTCCATTGATATTTTTATATTAAAGAGCTCTTTATGAGTTATTGTCACTTTATGTCCTTCTTCTCTCTTCTCACCTCTCCTCTCTCTCCATGCCTATGTAACAGTTCGCTCTAGGAGGTTCACTTGCAAACTTGCACATGCTCTTCTTCTGCCCTCGCTCTCGCTCTCTATCTTTCTCAGATCGTGCACTATTCTTGATTATGTGTATGTGCAAATTGCCAGGTGTGTAGATCTATTGATTTATTGCTTACAATAGATTGTTTTATGTATTTTTCACTAGGCATGCCTCACTTCTCGACTATAGCAATGGTATTAGAGCTCTAGGAGCCTATGCTCTAACGGCTATGGAAATTTTTGTATACCACAATCAAGTCAAGTATCATCTCTTCTACAAGTTAAGTTAAGTTTTATATTTCTTTCTGGGATGATTAGTTGGATGTCGACAAAAGATTGTTTCCTCACATATTTCTGTGTTTTTCTCTTTTATAGAGAATAATAATAAAGGATCAAGGATTAGGTTAAGAAAATTAACAATTGCATAGATTAGAGATTTGGCAGCTATAGTATTATAGTAGAGAAGAAGGAGAAAGAGAAATAGAAAAAAAAAATCTATTTATTTTGTTTCTCTTAGTGTACTACTCGTAGGAAGCAATCCTACAGAGAAAAGAAGGAGAAGCATTGGATCTAGCATAGAAAATAGTTTTGAGTGATCTTGAAATACCTTCAATGCTCGACAGGGACGAGGAAGAAGCATTAGGGAGATAGAACCCATAAGGGAATGAGAAGAAGAGGGAGGGAAAAAACTATTTTATTTAAAACAAAGTAGGATCAATCCCAAGAAGCCCTTAAGATCCTTCCTCTTGTGAAAATGAGAAAGGAAGAATCCATGTTCTACATCATAATTTGAGTACAAGGCTGAGTTAAAAGAATGAGGATGCTTCAACGTCGTAGAAATGAATCCCAAGGGATATTAGAGAACTATCAAGCAAGCCCTTGCAAATTCATGGGAAACAAACCTAAGGCTATGCCAACTAAAGGCATGGCAGTAGCACTTGCTCGAGCTCAGCACGATCCCCCTTTTTCTTTCTTTTGCCATCGACAATTGCTCCTCAACCACTCATGGCAATTTTTAGGCACGCCAATGTCAGCCAATTGATGGCAAAAGATGCAACCAGTAATGCTTTTAGCAGAGGCTAGGTACATCGCTGCCATTGTTAGACATAGTGGCAACACTTATGATAGCTTGTACATGCGACAATGATCGAAAGTGACCATAGAGTCGTATATCAGGTATGTGAGCAACCGCAACATGCGCATGCAAATGGGTGATGCTTAGCACCACACATGCCATTAGGCAATTCATGTGTGGACCATTGGCTGCATAAAAAACATTGAGAGCCATACTGCTCAAGGCTTCTACCGCTTTCTAGCCCTCATACAAGCCCACCCTTTTTGGTCGCTCTTTATCTACCACCTCCCCACCCGCATGCACTCTACGTCGAAAGTACGTGCCAACTACTCTCTCTCTCTCTCTCTCTCTCTCTCTCTCTCTCTCTCTCTCTCTCTCTCTCTCTCTCTCTCTCTCTCTCTCTCTCTCTCTCTCTCTCTCTCTCTCTCTCTCTCTCTCTCTCTCTCTCTCTCTCTCTCTCTCTCTCTCTCTGCGTATGAGTAATTAGTCATCTATCTCTCCCTCTTCCTATAGTTGCTATCCACTGACTATCTCTCTCTCCACCTCAATCGCGTGTCCGCACACACCCACACCCACCTAAAAAGGTGTTGAAGAGCAGTAAATTTTTATTTTATTTTGATTTTTTATTTTTTTATTATGGGCACATACTGAATAGCCTACATAACCTCATCTCTCTCTCTCTCTCTCTCTCTCTCTCTCTCTCTCTCTCTCTCTCTCTCTCTCTCTCTCTCTCTCTCTCTCTCTCTCTCTCTCTCTCTCTCTCTCTCATTCATGAAGGGGGCGGTTGCCCCGTGCGCGTGCGTACAAGGAAGGGGGAAGAAGAAAAAGAGGAGAGTTGAGGTTTCGGGGGAAACACATAGTTGTAGTACACACCTTGTGTCTCTTTATTGTTTTTATGCATATGAGTTTCAAGAGGTTAATAGGTTAGGTTAGTTTCACACGGGTCGGCCACGACGGCCTTTACCCAATAATCTCCCACTTAAAGGCCAACGTGGCCACAAGTGGCAACTATATCTAGTATGTACAACCATGAAGCACGACAACTTCACCCTTGTACAAAGCTTCTCAACCTACACCCATTAACTTAATGCAATGTGCAAACCGCTTTGTAGCTAGGCTCCTTGTAAGAGCATCTGCTGGGTTGTCATCAATGTGGACCTTGACAAGTTCCAAGCCCTTATCCGTCAATGCATTTCAAATCAAATGATACCTCACCTCAATGTATTTTGACTTGGAATGAAGATTCCTTGCCAAAGCAATGACACTCTGACTATCACAATGCAGAACTGGAACCTGCTGAATGTCTAGATCTCCCACTAAACATGCCAACCATATAGCTTCTTTGATGGCATCTGACACTACAATGTACTCAGCCTCTATAGTGCAAGAAGAAGTACAATCTTGGAGAGACAAACTCCAAGAAATGTCTCCTCTTTCAAATATGAAAATGTAGCGAGACGTAGATCTCCTACTATCTCTGCAACCCGCATAATCTGCCCGCGTGTAACCAACAATAGATGCATCACTATTTTCAAAGCACAAACACCTACTTGTTGTACCCTTCAAGTATCTGACGATGTGTTTCACCACTATCCAATGCTGCTTTCCAGGATTATCCATATATTGACTACTACTCCCACTGCAAATGCAATGTTTGGCCTCATAGCAACCATAGCATACATAAGACTGCCTACAGCCAAAGAGTATGACACATTTGCCATTTTTTCCCTCTCAGCATCTGACTTCAAAGAATCTTCCTTGCTAAGTTTCAAACATGATGGTAGTGGGGTACTCACTCTCTTCTCCCCCTGCATATTGAAATGTTGCAAGACTTTGTGGATATAGGATTCTTGAGATAACTCAAGAATGCCTCTTTTCTTGTCTCTCTTGATACGCATGCCAAGAAGATGATTTTCTTTGCCCAAATCTTTCATAACAAGGTTTTTGCTTAGCATTTGCTTCAATTTGGCAATCTCCTTTGTGGACTTTCCTACAATGAGCATGCCATCTGTGTATAAAATGAGAATGACCAAAGAACCATCACTACGTTTCTTTGTATACAAGCAGTGGTCCTCTTGACTTCTTCTAAAACCCTGGGACTACATAAGCGCATCAAATTTTTGATACCATTGCCTAGAAGCCCGTTTTAAGCCATGAAGTGATTTCTTGAGTTTTCATACAAGCTCTTCCCTGCTATGCTATCCAAATACTTTAGGTTGCTTCATGTAAGCATCCTCTTCTAGATCCCCATGAAGAAAAGATGTCTTCACATCCATTTGGACAAGCTTCATGTCCTCCATGGCTACTAGGCCAAGCATTGTACGCAATGTAGTCATCTTGAGCACCAGTGAGAAGCTTTCATCAAAATCAACTCCGTTTTGCTGCTTGAATCCTTTAGCAACCAATCTAGCCATTTACATAGGCTTAGGATGATCAAATGTAAACTTCTTCTTGTAAACCCATTTGCAAGGTAAGGCCTGCTTTCCTTTTGGCAATTCAACCAAGTTCCATGTCTCATTGTTCATAATTGAGTTGTACTCAAACTGCATAGCTTGCTCCCACTTCACACTATCTTTCATTTGAATAGCTTCTTTGTAGCAAGTGGACTCATCGCAGTTAGTGACTAACACATAGTCCAATCCTGGCTCAGAACGTTCAAGTGCATGAGATACATGCATAGATCTCCTTGCTGTCTGACTGCTAGATTCTGCTCTCTCTGGAGCACTACTAGTGGTAGGAACTTCACCAGTAGACTGAGGTGGTTTTCCAAATTTGTGGAGGCTACATCCTCAAATATGAATTTTCAATATTCGGCCTCTTTAACAGGTTGTCTATGCATTTTAGACTCATTTGTCTTCTTGTAAACCCATTTGCAAGGTAAGGATATCACTTGTGAGCTGCGAATAACTTTCTAGATTTCGGGTGCCACAGACAATATCCCATCTCTCCACCTGCACCATAACCAATGAAGATGCACTTGTGTGACTTACAATTAGCTCTTGCGAAGTTCTTGGGAATGTGCGAGAATGCTTCACACCCAAACACCTGTAATCTATCATAATTTGGCTTCTTGCCAGTCCAAATCTCCTGTGTAATCTTGAAATCCAATGGAGTATCAGGCAATCTATTGATTATGTATACAACTGTCATAACATCCTCTCCCCAAAACTCAGGAGGTAAATTTGCCACAAATACTATGGTTGTGACTCTTTTTTGAATTGTGCGATTCATACGCTCAGAAAATTTATTTTGAGTAGGTGTGCACGGCATAGTAAAATGTCACCGAATCCCTCATTTGCTACAAAAATTCTTGAAATCTGCGGAGACATACTCTCCACCATTGTCCGTTCAAAACACTTTTAGCTTTCTACTAGATTTGTTCTCAACCATGGCTAAGAATTTTTAGAATGTAGCAAACACTTTGTCTTTACCCTTCAAGAGCTAGACCCACACCTTTCAATTAGAGTCATCTATGAATGATTCCCCTAGAGATTTGTGTGACATAGGCCCACATAAATTGCTATGAACCAAATCTATAGGGTTTCTCAACTCTTGATGTAATGGCGAGGAAGTTTGCTTAGTTTTCTTGGCATAGAATACAATGCTCACATAAATTGAAATCAGAATAGCTTAACATAGATAAGTAGCCCAAAAGTTGAAGGATTTTCATTCCATTTTGGCTCATATGATGTAGCTAGCTATGCAACAACTCAATAGAAGGCTGTTCGGCTACATAGATAGAGCTCTCTTTGACTGAAGAGGCGTATAAAGAGTACAGTGAACTAGATTTTTTCCCTTTTATGACAACTAAATTCGCTTTATGCACCATCCAAGAACCGTTGCTAGAAACAGTAATATAGCCTAGAGCATCAAGCTGACCAACTGACACCAAACTCTTATTTAGTTAATGAACATGTCTAACTCCATGAAGCATAAATTTAGTGCCATTCGTCATGCATAACTTGACATCTCCCATACCCCATATATCAAGCAGATATGAATCTCCAAGCTTGACTTAACCATGCATAGGGGGAGTAACATGAAAACCGGCACCTGAATCAATGATCCAATTTTGCACATAACACTCATCAAGAGCCAATAACGCATCTAGACTCAAATTGAAAGTGAAAACAAGAACATCTGATGGCTGCTACTCATCAAGAACACCTCTGGAAGTGGAAGTTCAACAACATTGATCTCCTCTATCTTTACACTGCTCTTTGGAGCGTCAGACTTCACAATATCTTTGCCCTTTTCATGCTATAAAACACGATAATCTTTCTTTGAATGGTCTTTCTTACCGCAATGATAGCATTCCACATTCTCAAATCACGATCTCGATGCTTGCTATAATTGTGGCAATCCTTACGATCCTGTGAATGATTATCCACCTCTTTGCCTATGGAAAATATGGCCACTTGCCATATATGCATCTCCATGTCCACCACTTTCAAGAGATTGACGTCTAATCTCCTCAGTGAGCAATAGTAATTTCTTTAAACTTCAGTTTACCGCCTGGTGCAGAGTTACTAATCGTAGTATTGAATGTATCCCAAGAACAAGGCAAAGAGCATAGCAAGAAAATGGCTTTCATTTCATCATCAAAATTCAGCCCTTTTGATGATGTTAGCTGAGAAAATGTGCTATTGAACTCATTCAA
>NC_140951.1:47777097-48007097 GCF_014529385.1 Adiantum capillus-veneris | reverse complement strand
ATTTTGTGATGGAAGCTCTCAAGCCTTGCTCATCGGAGGCTCAATTCCAAGAAATTTCCCTCCAAATCTACTGCCTATGCTGAGACTGATCAATCTTTCAATAAAAACAATACCCCTTTCGTGCTGAGATTCCATGCTTCCAAGGGCAGCTGCACACACGTTGATGGGGAGCGGGGTCAGCAAGCCAAGCTCTGATACCAGTTGAAGGGGGCGGCTGTCTCGTGCACGTGCGTGCAAGGAAGGGGGAAGAAGGAGAAGAGGAGAGTTGAGGTTTTGGGGGGAACACACAGCTTGTGTCTCTTTATTGTTTTTATGTATATGAGCTTCAAGAGGGTTAATAGGTTAGGTTAGTTTCACACAAGTCGACCACGGAGGCCTTCACCCAACAATTCACACCACACATGGCAGCACATTCTAACAAGAGACTAACCACCCAAGATCTCACCACCTCACCTCTTCTGGATACCCATTTTCCACACCCCACTCCTACCCTTTTCCAACACGGCATAGGTGCTAGTTTTTTTGCACCTATTCTCAACAATGCTAATGGTATCTACCCTTTCCTATGCTTCTCCCTGCGAACCCATGGATACTTTGTCATCGTGATTCTCAACGGTGAGCTTCCCATAGTGGCTAGAACTTTTTGCAATTGTCTGTGCCTCATGCTTGAGGCCATGAGTGCTTAGAAACTGATGAACCCCTTGACGTTAATTTCCATCACTCTCCCAAGATGATATTTGGCAATAAGAATTCCAAATCAAATCCAAAACAACATCAATAGAAATGGACAACCTCTTAACCATGCTCATGACTACAATCGCTTACTTGCATCAACTATGAACTCCTTACCTAATAGCATAAAGCAAGTTTTCCCTTTGGAATGCACTTCAAAAAAGCCCAACTACATCCTCTCTCTAATCAAAGATAGGCTTTGTAAGTTCTCATCGTAATTCTTGTAGCACTCTACCCCAGCAATTGTAACCATTATTTTCAAGAGGGAGCAATCGAATCATCTTTAAATATTGGTTTGTACCCTACAAGTTGATGCCTTGTTTTGTAGGCACCTACATGACTATGATCGGAGTATCCTAGATCTCCCTATTATTTTCAAGGATGATGCACTTACTTATGTTATCATTGGAGGTGGAGGCCATGCACAGGATGAATCCATGGTATATGTACTTTACATTATATGAAGTCTACCTTTGAAGTGAATGATTATATATAAACTATCTTGCTCATATGTTTTTTTCTCTATTTTTTAAAATCATATTGGAATTAGACATCGTTTCCTTTAGGTTCTTGAGTCCTAATAGGCATTATTAATAGAACACTACTCTCCTTATATTTTATCCTTGGCAAGCATTGTTTCTAAACATGCTAATCAAGAATGGCATCTAGATGTAGACACTTGGATGTTTCAATTACATGTATTTTGGGCCAAAGTCCTTTAGCGGCATGGAAGCCTTTAGCAAGACTTCAAAATTAGACAGTATTGGAAAGTAATTCAAAAATTGCCTCACATAGCCTATGTAGTTCAATGATTGTAATTGTTTTTAACGAGTATGCAACACGTTATTTAGGATTCTTTCGCTCCTTTTTGCAACCTTGTTGAGTATTATATTTTTTGCTGGTTTATTCTTTTGACTTGGACAAGTAGATACTTCTAATTAATCATATCTTCAAATACCCCCACTATAATCTTGATTTTGTGACTTTTTCTTGCAATTCCAAATAGATGCTGACCTACACTACATAATTGTTGCACAACTCCTTCCTAAATTGATCTTATAAATGTTATGAAATGCAACTATCGAGCTTGAGTTTTATGGTACTTACAAATTTGTGCAACTTTTCTTCTTTTATCATATTTAAATAACAGTCACTCATTCTTATATTTTTCTTGTTGTTGATTACATTAAAAGTTGTTAAATATCCATACTTTTGTTGAGTCCACAAAAAATTCAAGACAATCCAATTGGCATTAACCAAATGATGATTTTGTTGTGTTGACCTTCATTTTTAATACTACGTGGAACATAATGTGGCCTATTTATCTTTCTGAGCTCGATGCATGCAAGAACAAGTACAGTTGGAGAGAAGAGGACAAGTAAGACCTACCCTCACTTTAGTTTTTTATATTAGACTTCAAAAATAAGGTGATAATACACTAGTCACATTTCAAATTTCTCTCCAATTCAAAGAGAAAAACCAAAATAGATAACCTTAAATTATATGGATTCATCACCACTTTCATTACTAGGTATACCTTTAGATAACCTCCAAGTAGATAATTTATTGGTGCATTTTTCTATATGTCCAAATGCTATGTAAAGTTACAAAGACAAGCTCATGCCATTTGTGACAAGGAAGAATCACATCGGACACTTTTGAAGGGAAGAACTCTTTTACTCACCTCCATTATCTTGTTAGCTCTAAAATCAACCATCTAAAATATTGTGACTTGTATTTACACTGGTTGAAATAAATCTTGAGATGATTAATCATCAACCTATAAAGCTATTCACATGAGCTCAGGTGATTTGGAATGATCAACATTGGTAACATGCACATAGATTCACCAATTTAGGCAATGTGTATATACTCATCCTTGTGTAGATTTGCCGATCTAAGCAACACCAATTAACCAATGCAGATTCATCGATTTATGCAGCACACCAAAAAACAAAAAATTCACTAGTTTAAACAATATTAGTGCAGATTTTCCAGTTTAGGTAGCACAAGTGTAGATTCATTGATTTAGGCATCACGTTTCATTGGTGTCAATCTGGCAATTTATGCAACACCAATTACAAAATCATGTTGTAGTGGCTAGACACCATTGCACTGAGTGTGATTTTGTTATTCAGTATATAGTGGAAGTGATTTTAAATTTGGATTTGGATTTCGTGATTTGCTTTAAGGTTGTCACAATAGTGTTTATAGAATTGGATTTGAAATTTATTCAAGGATGTTTGTGACTAATGATATCCTAATACTTTAATCGGATGTGACATATACTGCCTATTCTTGTGGTATGGGAAACTAGAATATGTAGTATGTGGATGATGGCAGGCATAAGAAAATCCTTTGTTTAAGTTATGACTTTTGTGTTTTTTTGAGACAGTATTTTTACAATTAGTTTTGACAAGTATGATTTGCAGATAACATAGCAATTGAGGACAATTGACAAAGTGATATGTAATGGAATTGGACTAACTGTCATTTATTACAATTGACAAATTAAAAAGGTATGCTTGGTTTATGGTATGTGCAAAAGGGTAGCAAGTTCATTGATATTTTTATATTAAAGAGCTCTTCATGAGCTATGGTTACTTTGTGTCTGGGAGAATACTTTGTATTCATTTTGTGCATTCAAGGAATATAAATAAATTTTGCAAGAGGAAAACGCTCACTCTTGCATGAGGGGAGATTTTATCTAGTGCATGTGTCGTTTAGGTTTGCTCAGAATTTTAATTTGGGCTCATTTTGGCCTTCGTTTCCACTAAAGGTAGTAATGTGCAGGCAATATTGTCCTTTTGTACAAATTTTTTTGTCAATGCTGTTTTTTGCATAACATGTCCCTTACAATCTTCTTTGGTTTTTCCATTTAGCATGCGTTAGTCCTGGTTCATTCTCCTCTTTTTGGGCAGTTTTCACATTAGATGCAGGCATTCACCATGCCTGACAACAACACATATGTGTTCAAGATGTTTGCTCTGCTGAGGATAAATTGGATGGGAACAATTACCCAATGTGGCCTTACATAATGCAACACATTCTTGTGTAAAAGGGAGTTTGGAACATTGTGCAGGGCATTGATGTGTGTCCTGATTCTGTGGATGTAGGCAGTGTTGAGGATGTTGAAGATTTTGGTGGCAGGATTGCTACTGTTGGAGCTGTTTTGCCTACAACTAAGTAGGCGCATTAAGATGTTAGAGATGCATCGTCTCATGCATTAATTGCATTATCTATGAAGCGCACTATTACTCCTCACATTCGCTAAGCTAAACAAGCTTTGGATATTCTAATTGGTCTTTATACAAGCTGCAATGAGGGTTTGGGAATTTAAGTGAAAAGGGCAAAAAGAAGATGCATTGCCATTATTGCAAGGCTAATGATCACTTGATCAAGCAGTGGCCTAAATTGGAGTCCAAGAAGAAAGAGCCTTGTTCCACTACAAGTACAACTATTGTAGAATATTTTGTGAAAGGAGATTGTGATACTGATGTAGGTGCAGAGTGGGCATTTAGTGCAGAGTGCAGACTTATGATCCTTTTGTACATGATGCATGTCAATTGATATAGATTCTGATGTGTGGTACTTTGATAGTGGTGCTACAAAGCATATTACATCACATTATGACTTGTTTACCTCTCTTTAGGCTGTCCCTCATAGAAATATAGTCACTTTTGCAAATAATGCCTCTTATCCGGTTAAGGGAGTCAAAAAGATTGTGTTGACTACTACAAATGGCAGTTCTTTCACACTTTTTGATGGACTTTATGTACCTGGGATAAAAAAGAACCATTTGTCTGCATCTGCACTTGCTAGGCTTGGTCTTGTTGTCAAATTTATGGATGACAAGTGTATCATTCATGATCTTAGTTTTGGTGATAAAATTGTTGCATTTACTATTTTATTTTGTGGGCTGTATAAGCTTACAAATGAAATTGTGGATTTAAAGGCTATTTCAAATGCAAAACTTTGGCATGCACATTTTGGGCATCTGATTTTTTCCAGTTTGTTGCATTTGCAGAAATTTGATATGGTTGCTTCTTTGCTGTCTCTTGAAGCACTTGTGAAGCATGTTTGTGAAGGCTGTATTTTGAGTAAGATGCAGCGTTCAAAGTTTCCAAAGGATGGTTGAGTTAGGGCTACATGCAAATTGCAACTTGTGTATAGTGATGTTTATGGGCCCATGCAAACTTTGTCCTTGGGTAATCAACTTCACTTTGTGACTTTCATTGATGTTTCCTCCAAACATGCATGGGTGTATCCGCTTAAAGTTAAGTCCAAAGTGTTTATGTGCTTCAAGCAGTTTTTGGCTATGGCTGAGAATGTCGCTAAATGTACATGGAGTATATGTCTCATGAGTTAAATGAATTTTTGGCTAGTTGTGGGATAAAACGCCAATGTTAAATGCCGTATGCATCTCAACAAAATGGTGTTGCTAAAAGAAAAAATAGGTCGCTTATCGATATGGAATGATGTATGGTCAAAAGTCAAGCTTTGCCACATTCGTTTTGGATTTAGGCTATCATGTGTGCTAAGTATGTACTTAATAGGTGTCCTAGAAAAGCTTTGTAGTCTATGACTCCTGTTGGAATTAGGGTTGCAAAGAAACGCACAGAGCTTAGAGAAGACGAAGGAAGCTCAAGGCTCACAATAGAGAGTGGGTTACTTAGTATGCAATGGAAAGATGGATATCCCTAGAGTGATGGGCGTATATAAAATGTTCGGGGGGAAAAACCTCCTAAAGAGGGAAAAAATGCCCCGGCGGTCCTAGTGTGTTCACACACATCACTACCACATGTATATGGTAACAAATCCCCCCTGGAGTGATGCGGTGAACGAGAGCGGGCACATGAGTAAAGAGAAGTGCCATGCCCTGAGGACATGATCAGTCCACAAAGGGGAGTAAACCCAAAGCTTTGCGGAAAGCTTCAAGCTTCTCACGAGACAATGCCTTCGTGAAAAGATCCGCAAGGTTGTCCTGTGTTGGCACATAAGCCAAGCTGATCTCTCCTGCTGAGAGCCTCTCCCTGACATAGTGGTGATGCACCTCAATGTGCTTTGTGCGAGCATGAAAAATTGGGTTCCTCGCAACTGCCAATGCGCTCTAACTGTCAGTGTAGATAGTGTTGGCAATGTCCTGCTCAACACCCAAATCAGCCATAAGGCGTCTGAGCCATACACACTCAACCGTAGCTGTGAAGACTGCCCTGTACTCAGCCTCACAACTCGAAGTGGCCACAGTAGGTTGCTTCTTCTCAACCATGATATACATGAACTGCCAAGCATGAAACAAAAACCACTTGTGGACACTCGCGTGTCAAAACAACCAGCTCAATCTGAGTCCAAAAAAGCATGTAAGTCTGGCGGCAATGATCCCCCCTTGGGATAAAACAAGCCAAGATGTAAAGTGCCACTAAGGTAGTGGAAAATCCTCATGACAGCTTGCCAATGCTTAGAACCTGGGTTATGCATAAATCTGCTGACCTGTGAGACTGCAAAGTGAATATCCGGCTCGTGTTGCATACATAAATGAGGCAGCAAACAACAATTTGGTAAAGAGTGACATCAGTAGGATTGCCAGCATCATGTAGCCTCAACTTCAAACCTGTTTCCATGGGAGTGGCAATAGGTTTGCAATCCTCAAGTTCAAACTTACATAGCAATGTCTCTATGTAACTTTTCTGACACAAGGAAATACCACCATCACACTGCTTAAACTGTATACCCAACTAATGATGCAACAGCCCCAAATCTTTCATCTTGAAAGTAGCATTCAAATCAGCCTTAAATTCAGCAATATGTCTCTCATTTGGTCCAGTGATCAGCAAATCATCTACATAAAGAACCACAATGAGAAGTACATCACCCTCATGCTTTACATATAATGTGCTTTCTGTTGGACTATTACGAAAGCCTTGTTTAACCAAATGAGTGTCAGCTTTCTCATACCAAGCATGAGGTGATTGCTTCAACCCATACAAAGCCTTCTTACATCTGCACACTTTGTCCTCTTGTCCTTTTATGACAAAATCGCGAGGCTGTGTTACATAAACTTCCTCAAATATGTCACCATTGAAGAAAGCAGTAACAATGTCTGATTGATGTACATCCCAACCAAAATGAGTTGCCAATGCACATAGAAAATGCACAGTAGTCATACGACAAGTGGGAGCAAAAGTCTCTTCATAATCTATGCCTTTTTGTTGTGCATAACCCTTTGCAACAAGTCGAGCCTTATGGCTATCGATCTCACCATCCGGCTTGCGTTTCAACTTGTAAACCCACTTCGTACCAATGGCCTTTTTGCCAGGAGGCAAATCACAGAAAGTCCAGGTGTCATCATATTCTATAAGTGCATCATATTCTGATTGCATGGCAGCAATCCAATTTTGAATTCTGTGCCTCATCAAAAGACAGAGGCTCCTCAACATTATGTAAGCTAGACATAGCCAAAGCATAACAATCTGATGCATAAGATGCATGGTGAGAGCCTGAACGAGTACGACTAGACAAAGGTGCATGCAATTTACTGTCACGCAAAGTGTGCACTAGCCATTTTGGCATACCTCTAGCCTGCTCATTTTCAGCCCTTTCCTCATCAAGTACATCATGTACATCTGCATCAGTAATAGGCTAATCTGTAACATTTTCAGAAACCCCCATAGGCTGTACATTTGCCTCATTAGAAGTTACATTTGTATTTCCACCACTAAAAAGAGGCAACAAAGTGTCATAAATGTCTTGTGAGCTTACATTACTGTCTCTAGTACATGACAGCAAGGGCTGAACAGAATCTTCCACAAACACTACATCCCGTGAAACCAGAATATGTTTTGTTTGCGGATGATACAACCTGTAACCTTTGCTTTTAGCACTATAACCAACAAAAATACATTTGACAGCCTTATCATCCAATTTTTTGCGTTGTGTTTGTGGCACCAAAGCATATGCCAAACAGCCAAAAACACGCATGTGCTCAATAGAAGGCTTTCTATCATGCCATGCTTCCTATGGAGTTATAGCCTACAAAGCTTTCGTAGGACACCTGTTTAGTACATAACTGGCACACATGATGGCCTCAAGCCAAAATGAATGCGGCAAAGCTTGACTTTTGACCATACATCGTGCCATTTTCGTAAGTGACCTATTTTTCCTCTCAGCAACACCTTTTTTTTTTAGGTGTATAAGGCACTGTACACTGGTGTTTTATCCCATGACTAGCCAGAAATGCATTAAATTCATGAGACATATACTCCCCCCCTCGATCGGAACGAAGGGTGCCCATAGTACATTTTGAGACATTTTCAGCCATAGCCAGAAATTGTTTGAAGCACATAAAAACTTTGGACTTCGCTTTAAGCCAAAATACCCATGCATGCCTAGAGTAATTATCAATGAAAGTCACGAAGTATAGGTAATTGCCCAAGGACGGAGTTTGCATGGGCCCACATACATCACTATGCACAAGCTGCAACTTGCATGTGGCCGTAATTGAACCATCCTTTGGAAACTTCAAACGCTGCATCTTACCCAAAATATAGCCTTCACAAACATGTTTGACAGGTTCTTCAAGAGGTGGCAATGAAGCAACCATATTAGATTTTTGCACACACAGCAAATTGGAAAAAATTCAGATGACCAAAACGTGCATTCCAAAGTTTTGCATCTAAAATAGCCCTTGAACCAGCAACTGCATTTGGAAAATTTTGTCCACACTTTTCATACAAAGTGAGCTTATACAGCCCACAACACAAAAACCCAGATGCAACAATTTCATCACCAAAACTGGGATCATGAACTGTATGTCTGTCATCCACAAATTTGACTCAAGTCCAAGTCTAGCAAGTGCGGATACATACAAGAGATTCTTCTTGATCCCAGGTACATAAAGTGCATCAACAAGTGTGAAGGAACTGCCATTTGCAGCAGTAAGAACAATCTTTCCAACTCCCTGAACCGGATAAGAGGCATTGTTGGCATAAGTGATTAAATTCCAATGAGGGACAGACTCGAGAGAGGTAAACAATTCACGATGTGAGGTCATATGCTTTGTAGCACCACTATCGAAATACCACACATGTGAATCTGCAGCGCTGACAAGCATGCATCATGGACAGCAGGATTGTAAGTACACTCTGCGCTAAAAGCCCATTCTGCATCAACATCAGCAACACAATCTCCTTTCACAGAAGACTCAACAATGGCTGCATTTGTAGTGGAACCCGCATTTGCACTGGAACCACCCTCTTTCTTCTTAGCCTCTTTGGCCTTCAACTTAGGACACGACTTGATCAAGTGATCATTGGCTTTACAATAATGGCAACGCATCTTCTTTTTGCCCTTATCACCAGAATTTCCCGACGAAGTGCTGCCAGCAGAAGCATTAGGAACAGAAGTTTTGCCACTCGCAGCATAACCATAAGAAGTGGCTGCATTGCTGTTACCACCCTTTCTTTGAGAAGCAATAAAAGCATGTTCAATTGCACGCTGCCTAGTTCTGTTTTTTCTGGAAAGTGACTCTTGTAACAGCAATGTGCATAATGCATCAAACTTGACAACTTCAAGATTTCCTTGGGTCATCGGTCTCCAAGTACTAGCAAAAGTCTGGTAGGAATCTCGTAAGGCATTAAGAACAGTCTGCACAAGGGAGCTGTCTGAAATGACTTCACTTGCAGAAATAAGTTGCTCGTTGATATCCTTGACACTAGCAAGGAAAGTGTCCATATCATCTTCGTCATGCATAATCTTCGACTCCAGCTCTTTACGCAAAAAAGCAATTTTAGCCTCATTGCGGCTTGCATAAAGACCTGCTAGAATATCCCAAGCCTGTTTTGCAGATTTTGTTGAACGGATGTGAGGAACAATAGTGCGCTTCATAGAAAATGCAATCAATGCATGAGCTTGTACATCCTTTACATCCCAACGAGCTTGTTCTACGTAGGCAAAACAACTCTAATAGCAGCAATCCTTGCAGCAAGACCTGCAACATCCTCAACATCGCCTACATCCTCAGAACCAGGACGTACATCAATGCCCTGCACAATGTTCCAGATGCCCTTTGACACAAGAACATGCTGCATCATATAAGCCCACATAGGCTAGTTGTCCCCATCCAACCCGTCCTCAGCAGCAAACATCTTGAACACATCTATGTTGTTGTCAACCATGGTAAATGTTGCATCTGATGTGAAAACTGCCCGAAAATAAGAGAAATGGAGCGGGAACAACACGTGCTATATAGCACAAACTGTAGAAGACTATGAGGCACCTGTTATACAGAAAACGACACTAACAAAAATACCATGGCTGCTCCTGATGTGAAAACTGCCCGAAAATAGGAGAAATGGAGCGGGAACAACACGTGCTATATAGCACAAACCATAGAAGACTATGAGGCACCTGTTATACAGAAAATGGCACTAATAAAAATTTTACACAAAATGACAAAATAGCCTGTACAGTACTGCCTGTAGTGGAAACGGAGGCCGAAATGAGCCCGAATCAGAAATCTGAGCATACTAAGATCTACGAGCTCTCCTAAAATTTTGTCGACCTGTAAATGCTTGCCAAAGCTCACTGAAATCTGAGAAAGTGAGCAGGCGTGTGCCGAAGCAGCTGGCGACTAAGCCCGGGAGGACGCAACGTGCTCTGATACCAATTGTTGGAATTAGGGTTGCAGAGAAACGCACACAACTTGGAGAAGATGAAGGAAGCTCAAGGCACACAATGGAAAGTGTGTTACTTAGTATGCAATGGAAAGATGGATAGCCCTAGAGTGATGGGCGTATATACAATGCTCAGAGGAAAAAACCTCCTCAAGAGGGAAAAAATGCCCCGGCGGTCCTAGTGTGTTCACACACATCACTACCACATGTATATGGTAACAGCTTCTTATGAAGCATGGCATGATAAGAAGCCATCTATTGATCACATGCATGTTTTTGTTGTTTGGCTTATGCTTTGGTGCCACAAACACAGAGAAAAAAATTAAATGATAAGGCTGTTAAATGCATTTTTGTTGATTACAATATTGAAAGCAAAGGTTACAGGTTGTACCATCCGCAAACAAAGCGTATCTTGGTTTCACGAGATGTTGTGTTTATGGAAGATTTTGTTCATCCCTTGCTGTCATGTACTAGAGACAGTAATGTAAGGTCACAAGATATTTAAGTATGTTGCCTCTTTTCAGTGGTGGTAGTTTGAATATAAATTCAAATGAGGAAAATGTACAGCCTATGGGGGTTTTTGAAAATGTTACAAATCAGCCTATTGCTAATGCAGATGTACATGATGTACTTGATGAGGAAAGGGTTGAGAATGAGCAGGCTAGAGGTATGCCAAAATGGTTGGTGCATACTTTGCATGAGTAAAAAATGGATGCACCTTTGTCTAATGCAGATGTACATGATGTACTTGATGAGGAAAGGGTTGAGAATGAGCAGGCTAGAGGTATGCCAAAATGGTTGGTGCATACTTTGCATGAGTAAAAAATGGATGCACCTTTGTCTAGTGGTACTCGTTCAGCAGGTTCTTGCCATGCATCTTATGCATCACAATGTTATGCTTTGGTTGTTTCTAGTTTATGTGATGTTGAGGAACCTTTGTCTTTGGCTGAAGCATAGAATTCAAAAAATTGAATGGCTGTCATGCAATCTAAATATGATGCACTTATAGAAAATGACACATGGACTTTGTGTGATTTGCCTCTTGGCAAAAAGTCCATTGGTACGAAGTGGGGTTTACAAGTTGAAACATAAGCCGGACGGTGAGATTGTTGATCACTATAAGGCTCGACTTGTTGCAAAAGCTTATGCACAGTAGAAAGGCATAGATTATGAAGAGACTTTTGCTCCCACTTTTCGTATGGCTACTCTGCATTTTCTATGTGCATTGGCAGCTCATATTGGATGGGATGTATATCAATCAAATGTTGTTACTGCTTTCTTGAATGGTGATATATTTGAGGAAGATTATGTAACATAAAAGGACAAGAAGATAAAGTGTGCAAATGTAAGAAATCTTTGTATGGGTTGAAACAATCTCCTCGTGCTTGGTATGAGAAATCCGATGCTCATTTGGTTAAACGAGGCTTTTGTAACAGTCCAACACAAAGCACTTTTTATATAAAGCATGAAGGTGATGTACTTCTCATCATCATTCTTTATGTTGATGATTTGTTGATCATTGGACCGAATGAGACACATATTGTTGAATTTAAGGCTAATTTGAATGCTACTTTCAAGGTGAAAGACTTGGAGCTATTGCATCATTAATTGGGCATATAGTTTAAGTAGTGTGATGGTGGTATTTTCCTTGTGTCAAACAAGTTACATAGAGACATTGCTATGTAAGTTTGGACTTAAGGACTACAAACCTATTGCTACTCCCATGGAAATAGGTTCAAAATTGAGTCTTCATGATGTTGGTGATCCTGTAGATGTCACTCTTTACCAAATTTTTGTTGCATGCCTTATGTATTATGCAACATGCAGCCTGATGTTCAATTTGTAGTCTCATAAGTTAGCAAATTTATGCATAGTCCAGGGTCTAACCTGTTAGGAAATATGACGTAGCTAAATAGATATTTGAGTAGATTATTTAATGGAGAGAGATAGATTTCACACGCAAGAGATTATAGAGTAGAGAGAGAGAGAGAGTACACACGATATATGTGGTTCACCCAATGTGGGCTACGTCCACGTAAAAGCAGCCACTCAATGGCTTTAGTACTTCAAAACAAGAAGTAGTTTACAAAAGGATTATACCCTTAATAGAGCTCCCGCCTTGCTTCACTCTCACCACCTCACACCCACCTTGTTGCATCAACTTCACATGAAATGTGTGTAGAAATGGTCTCCTTTTATAGGCCAAAAGGGCTGCCCTCTCTCATGAGAGGCAGCCATGTGTAGCAGCCCTTGTGTAGATGAGTCCAAATCGGACCCTCCAATCCACCCATGTGTGGCCGCCCTTGAGAAGACAAGTCCGCTTTTGAATTCGGCCACCGGCCACTGGCCATTGACTTTCGACCACCGACCAACCAACAGGTCGTTTTTCGACCACTTTTCGACCGCCGTCTGGCCATAATATTCCAGTGAAAAGGAATATTCCGGCCGTGAAAATTTTGGTTTCCAACGAGTGATTTTTATTTTCGGCGAGTGATTTTCCTTCATGCAAGATGGCTTCTCCTCATAATGGGGGCCTTACAAATGTGCGTTTTTACCACAAAAAATTAAAAGGGGTAAATCAGGTTCCATACTTAACATAACCATTGGCAGGCTGCCAAGAGTATTTTTAGCTACTTGAGTAGCACTTTACATCTTGGGTTGTTTTATCCCAAGGGGAGGTCATTACTGCCAAATTTACATGCTTTTTCAAACTTAGATTGGGCTGGTTGTTTTGACATACAAGTATCCACAAGTGGTTTTTGTTTCATGCTCGGCAGTTCATGCATATCATGGTTGAGCAAGAAGCAACCTATTGTGGCCGCTTCCAGTTATGAGACTGAGTACATGGCATTCTTCACAGCTATGGTTGAGTGTGTATGGTTCATACGCCTTATGGATGATTTGGGTGTTGGACAAGACAGTGCCAACATCATCTACACTGATAGTCAAAGCACATTGGCAGTTGCGAGGAACCCAATTATCCATGCTCGCACAAAGCACGTTGAGGTGCATTATCACTATGTCAAGGGAAGACTCTCAGCAGGTAAGATTAGCTTGGCTTGTGTGCCAACACAAGACAATCTTGCAGATGTGTTCACAAAGGCATCACATTCCTATACACTATGTGCTAGCTCTCGTTCACTGCATCACTCCCAAGAGCGGTTTGTTACCATATACATGTGATAGTGATGTGTGTAAGCACACTTAGGACTGCCGGGGAATTTTTTCCCTCACTAGGAGGTTTTTTCCCCTGTGCATTGTATATACGTCCATCACTCTAGGACTAACTCATCTTCCCAATATGCACTAAGAAATACTACTCTATGTTGTGTGCCTTGAGCTTTTGCATTTTCTCCAAGCTGTGTGTTTCCTTGCAACCCTATTTCCAACACACGCACACACACATATATATATATATGAGAGAGAGAGAGAGAGTGAGAAGGAGAGAAGGAGAGAAGGAGAGAGATGTATACATATATATATTTATATTTATATTTATATATTTATATGGATAGATAGATAGATAGAGAGAGAGAGAGAGAGAGAGAGATTATTATCCGCCTCTTAGGTCAAATATGACCTATGGGACCAAAGTTACATGTGACGTATATGTGTATGGCTAATGAGTGACTCTCGATGCTCCAAAATTGTGGTGATGAGAGTGGCAATGGAGAGCCCACACTATGGCTAGGAGAGGAAAGTGTGTAGGTCTAAGTCATGGCTAAAAATGTGAGAGAAGCAAGTTAGATGTGACCTAAAGCTGAGCACTCTAGTAGTGTGTGGTACTCAGACTCTCGAACTTGCAGTGAGCGTGATGTGCACAATCTATTTGACTCTTCTCCATTTGCCCCAATGCCATGTCTTGCGAATGGTTGCGATAGTGCATATCGCTGACAAGGGGATAGGCTCAAGCATGTAAGTGTGAGTACGGTTTACTCTTTCAACAAAGAACATGGTCTTGTAGTTGGTGGCAATATGGGTGGTGTAATGTATGAAGCGCGACCCACCGAATTTCTCCCAAGCCGTAATACATTGGTGTGGTAGAAAAGCTTCATTCACTTGGGAATCGATTGAAGCATCATATAGCAAGTGTAATGCATCCCATCTCCCAAAAGACTTCTTTATGTCTTGCATCCATCCCGTGCTCAAGATCTTGCTTTTATGAATCTTTTGAACTTTTTTTCTTGCTTCCTATGCATCTGTAGGAAGTCAATGTGAGGGGTTTTGACGCATCTTTATCATGTACTCCATAACACTTTCCATGCCCATAACCTCAATTGGAAGAAATCCCGACTCAAGAACTAGGAGCATAAAAGGTGTTTGTGTCTTAACTTGGAGAAAGTTTGTAAGAAAACGCTTTTGGACATTCTCAAACTCTTTCCAAGTAGACTTTGAGATGCTCCCGCCCCACAGTTCAACTCCATAAAGAAGAACCGGTGTCACCAATGCATCAAAAAGGTACTTCTTGAGAACCCAACACTTGATGTTTCCTGCATTACACATGTTCTCAAATGCATAATATGCTCTCTTTCCCGCTTCCAAATGACACATAGCACATTCATTCCACTTGTGATTGAACGGAACCTTGAGACCAAGGTAGCTAAAGCTCTTAGCAACTTCAAGTGTCTCATTGTTGTACACAATGCATGGCTTCTCCTTATGGTTAGTTATCAAAAGCATAACCTTTGTCTTGGATTCATTCACAATCAGCCCACTATGCAAGCAAAAGTTCTCAAGGACAACCATAAGCTTTTGTGCATCCTCTAAAGTGTGTGCTAGAAGCACTACATCATTCACATACAACAAAAGCATGATTATCGCATTGCAAATAGTGACCTCTTCAGTGCCTTCTTCTTGCATAAAGTCAAGTACCATTTGTTCAAATTGGTCAATGCATAGACCAAAGAGAGTAGGTGACAACGGACATCGTTGTTCAAACCCCAATAGTGCTTGCAAAAATTTCTAAAATTCCTCTTCCCATGTGTAATTGACACATCACCTTCTCATAAATTCGAGAAATCGCAAGCATAAACTCACTTGGCACTTGGAGTTCTTCCATCCTTCTCCACAAATTGCTATGTGGAATCATATCAAATACTTTCTTAAAATCCACAAAGCAACAATAAAATTGCTTGCCTTTCAACCGACTTTCCTCCATGAGAACACGAAGAGTGACAAGATGATCAATGGTGCTATGGCATCGACAAAAACCCGCTTGTCTTTTTGCACGCTTGCCATTGTCTTCAACCCAATCACTCAATTTTATCTCCATTATGCACCCAAACATTGTTGCCATGAGAGACCCGATCATTATAGTTCAATACTTATTTACATTCTTTACATCCCCTCCTTTATGCAAAGGTTTGAACCAATTAGTACTCCAATCATAAGGCATACCATGTTGAAGTGCAAGGTTGAACATATCACACATCCACTCATGTGTAAAATCTCCCGTCAATTTAATCATTTCCGTCTTGATACCTTGAAGATCTCCCCGTTTGCGAGTGGCCAACTTTTTGAGTCCACCATATACATCCTCAATAGCATTTGGTTGCTCAAATAGTTGCCTACAATGTGTGTACATCTCCATAAGACTCAAGTTACCAAAACTCTCAACCCGCTTTCCCTCAAGTTTCTCCAAAATCTTCCACATGCATGTGCCTTTCCTTAGACTTGAAACAATTGTTGCTTTACTTCCCATCTTCTTCTCTTTTTTTGCATCAATGCCTTGTATGTATGCAAATGACTTTGATAGTTTTCTTTATCCATAGTTGCATCAAGCTTTATCAAGGACTTTTGAGCATCTTGCCATTCTTTATCAAACCACCTTTTGCGTGATCTATCTTTGTTGATACCTTGGATATCTATATGGAAAAGAATTCTTCTGCACAAGAACAAATAACTTTCTTGAAAGCTTCCCATTTAGTTTCCAATGGTGCGTCATATTGAATCTTTGTTATCCATAACTTTTGCTCAACCGTTTCAATGTACATGGGTGCCAGTTTGAAATCCATACATAGTTATAACTTCTCTTCCCTTTGGCTGAGATTATCGTGCTTAGTTGCTTCTCCACATGCAAGGTCAATACAGAAGGTCCGATGGACTGATCATGAGGTCCATTGGCCAAGTGTAAAACTCTTTATGCAATACATGATGGCTTTGCAGAGTAGCATATGGTCAATCACACTAGCTCCATTATGTTTTCTACATGTAAATCCATTGGTTCTACTCCAAAAAGATACACCATTGGCAATGAGCATACCCATGCTATTACATATATGTAAAAGTAAATTTCCATAATGCTCTGGCTCTTTCTCATCCATTGAAGTATGATCATACAAGTGAACTTCCTCCAACTCCCTTGAAATGTATAGCATATCAAATTGTTGAGTATCATGTTGCAATGTTTTTGTGCAATCATTCATATCCCCAAAGACAATAACATCCACCTTTAAAATAAGCAATATCCTCCTCTAAATAAAAAAATGGCTTATCTCTATCCATGCAAGCATAAAAGGGGGAATCATGATGAGGAATGTAGCAACCGGCTAAGAAAATGGGTGCTCTTTTTGGTGTCATAATTTCAGCCATACATAACGCTTGTGCTTGTCATCTTTCACAATTGATACAAAATCTTTTAATCCTTTCTTAACCATACATGCTACCCCTCCTTGCTCTCTTTGTTGCTTGAGATTCTTTGACCACATCAATGAATATACATTGTAATCCTCCAACCCATTAATCCTTTGTGTTTCAACAAGAAGTACAACATCGGCTTTGCTTGTTAGTAAATCAATGCCAACCCCCGCATTCCATAGGTATCCGTTGCAATTCCAAAAGCATACTTTCAATTGTAACTCGTCCTCATAGGTTACAAATTCTTATTTTCTCGAGGGACTTACATCCTCCTTTGGCACATTTTCTTCATGAGAGATCTCCTTGTTTTTCTCCTCATATGCCTTGCGATGCATATTTTGTCGCTTTTAATAGTGCAATCTTCACATACAAAATATTTTGTATCCCTCAAATAGATCCAACTATTGTCAAGGATAATCTTTTGTTTGGTCTCATCCGGCATGGTGCATACAATTGGCCGTTCTCCCGAGCAAGGAGCTCCTTGCTTACCCACTCTATGTGCTCCATAAACGATAACTCCTCACATGCCAAACTGGATTTTGACAATAACAATGGAAAGAGAAGGAGGTCTCTCTAATTTCTCTTTGGGAATCCCACGAATAACAACGTTCTTGGAGCGTCGCTCCCGTTCCCTCAACTCTTCTACATCCACATTTTCAACATTCTTTGTTTGAGCCATAGCTTCCACGAGGGAGGAATTAGGAACCACATTGCTACCACGTACATCAGCCCAAGACTTGTTTGTGCATACATTTTCTATGACGAATACATCCCGACTCATGGTGTCAAATTTCTCCTCCTCCAATACATGGTCATGTGCTCTTTCAAAGCATTCAAGTCCACAAGAGGGCATTTACATTCCTTGACTTCCTCTTCAAGATGCATCAAACGTGTTGTTTGCATCTCAAGTGTCCTCTTGAGATTCTCATTCTCAACCACAAGAACCCTTAGGGTGTCATTCTCCATTGCAAGTGCCCACAAGTCTTCACCTTGTTTGTTTACGGTCTCTTGCAATGATACCAAGGATGCCATGATCATGGTTTCCAATGTCATTGGTTGAGTGCTTGTGTTGCTATCTCCATACTTAGGAGATTTTTGGATCATTTTCTACTATGGTTGTGGACCTTGTTGAAGAAGAATAACCCTTGCAAGTGCCGGAAGTCGATGGTCATAAGTGTGTTCACACTCATCACTATCACATATATGGTGACAATCCCTCCTAGGTGTGATGCGGTGAATGAGAGCTAGCACATAGTGTATAGGGAACTGCCAAGCCCTAAGACAATGATCAATCCACAAAGGGAGGCAAGCCCAAAGCTTGGCAGAAAGCTTCGAGCTTCTCAACAAGGCACTACCTTTGTGAACATATCTCAAGGTTGTTATGTGTTGGCACATAAGCCAAGCTAATCTCTCATGTTGAGAGTCTCTCCCTGACATAATGATAATGCACCTCAATGTGCTTTGTCCAAGCATGAAAAAATGGGTTCCATGCAACTGTCAATTCGCTTTGACTATCAATGTAGATAATGTTGGTAGTATCCCGTCCCAACATCCAAATCAACCATAAGGCATTTGAGCCATACACACTCAATTGTAGCTATAAAGACTACCCTCTACTTAGCCTACCAACTGGAATAGGCCAAAGTAGGTTTCTTCTTGCTTGACCATGATACTCATGACTGTCAAACATGAAACAAAAACCACTTATGGAAACTTATATGTCATAACAACAACAAGCCCAATCCGAGCATGCAAATCTATTTGCAATGATCCTACCTTAGGATAAAACAACCCAAGATATCAAGTGTCACTCAAGTAGCGAAAGATCCTTTTAATGGCTTGCCAATGCTTAGACGCTATGCTACATAAATCTGTTATTCTGTGAAACTACAAAGTGAATATATGACCTCATATTGCATACATAAATAAGGCATCCAACTGATAAAGAGTGACATCCAAAGAACTCCAGCATCCTGAATACTCAATTTCAAACATGTAATGGAGTAGCAATAGTTTTGTAGTCCTCAAGTCCCAAACTTACATAGTAATGTCTCTATGTCTTTTGCTTGACACAAAGCGTACCTCCATCACACTGCTTAAACTATATGCCCAAGTAATGATGCAAACCCCAAGTCTTTCGTCTTAAAGTAGCATTCAATTCAATCTTGAATTCTCAACAATGTGTGTCTCATTTAGATGAGTAATCAGTTTATTATCTACATAATCTATATACAAAATGACAATGAGATATACATCACCCTAATGTTTGACATACAAAACGATTTCAATTGGGTTGTTACAAAATCCTTGTTTAACCAAATGAGTGTTAGCTTACTCATACCAAGCACGAGGAGACTACTTCAATCCATATAAAGCTTTCTTATATTTGTACACTTTCTTTTGTGGTTCTTTCTTCACAAACCCGCAAGGCTACATTATATATACTTCCTCAAACATATCACCATTCAAGAAAGGTAACAATGACTAATTGATGTACATTCCATCCAAAGTGAGATGCCAATACACATAGAAAATGAACAATAGTCATACAACAAGTGGGAGTAAAAGTCTTTTCATAGTAAATGCCTGTTGTGCATAACCTTTGCAACAGGTTTAGCCTTGTAGCGACCAATATCACCATCCGACTTATATTTCTACTTGTAAACCCACTTTGTACCAATGGCCTTTTCTCGGGAGGCAAATCCCATAAAGTCCATGTTTCATTTTCTATAAGTGCATCATGTTTTTATTGCATTTCAACCATTCAATTTCTAAGTTTTGTGCTTCATAAAGAAAAGAGAGGTTCCTCTTCATCACATCAACTAGAAACAGCCAAAGCATAACAAATTTATGCATATGATGCATGAAAGAATCTGAACGAGACTAGGTGCACCCAATTTACTATCACACAAAGTATCCACCAGCCATTTTGCCATACCCCTACCCTCTTCGTTCCCAATTTCCACATCAAGGATATCATGTACATCTGCATCTTCAATGGACTGATTTGCAACATTTTTCCCCATATGCTATAGGTTTGCTTCATTGGAACTTACATTCAGGTTTCCTTCATTAAAAAGAGGCAACAAAGTGTTATAAATGTCATGGTTGCTTACATTACCGTCTCTGGTACATGATAATAAAGGCTGAAAAGAACCTTTTACAAATACAACATCTTGTGAAACTAAGATACATTTTGTTTGCAGATGGTATAACCTGTAACCTTTTCTTTCAGGATTGTAACCAACAAAAATGCTTTTGATAGTCTTATCATCTAGCTTTTGTGGCACTAAATCACAATCTAAGCAACCAAAAACGTGCATGCGATCAAAAGATGGCTTCTTATCATGCCATGCTTCATAAGGAGTCTTATATTGCAAATTGTTAGTAGGACACCTGTTAAGCATATAGGTAGCACACATGATAGTCTCAAGACAAAACGAATGTGGTAAAGCTTGACTTTTGGCCATACATTGTGCCACCTCTATAAGAGAACTATTTTTCCTCTCAACAACACAAATATTTTGATGTGTATATGTTTGCTGTTTTATCCCACGACTAGCCAGAAATACATTAAACTCATAAGACATATACTTGCCCCGTCAATCTGAATAGAGGGTGTTCATGGTACATCTTTAGACATTTTCAATCATAACCAAAAATTGCTTGATACACAAATACTTCCAGCTTAGCTTTAAGCGGATACACCCCATGCATGCATAGAGGAATCATCAATAAAAGTCATGAAGTACATGTAATTATCCAAGGATGGAGTTTTCATAGGCCCACAAACATAACTATGCACAAGTTGTAACTTACATGTGGCCCTTACTAAACCATCCTTTGGAAAATTTGAATGCTATATCTTACCCAAATTGCATAGTAGAGAAAGCCTTTGCAAATGAAAAATGTACTAACCTGGTTGCCTCTCTGAGAGTGGTTGTCTTTGCTTAAAGCTGGCTCATAGCCATGTATGCTGAAAAATATAGAGATGTCAAATGTGCCTAACATGCCATCATGGCTTGGGTCATCTTGACGTCCAAGAGAAAATTAGATAGACATTATGCTAAGTTTCCCAAAGTCCGTATGCTAATAGCATATTTCAAATTTTGGAAACTTCTGTCCAAGATGCCCTGAAGTGAAGCCTTGTTTTACATAAATTCATCAAAAAGATGAGATAGAGTGCAACCTGAGTGCTCATAGCTAACATGTGCTCCTGATGACACACAAGCATGGAGGTCTTGCCACGAAGTACTGAAATTTACCTACATCTACCGCGATACTAGGTATTCACTTTCAAGTTATAATTTCAAATTTGCATTGATTATGCAATCATCTGCATATTCTTAGGGTTGTGCTTTCCAACCTGTGCAATGATTTCCGCTCAAGGGGTATGTTGGATTTTATCAAGCATGGTTTGATTGTCGTTACAACAAGGCTGTTATTGAGCTTAGTAAATTCCATTTATTTGCATAGATTTTGTATTAAACGGTGGTGCATTTCAAGGAAATTCAACCACTTTCAAAGCTCCTCCCAGGGAGAGGGAGCACACAATGTTTTTCACTTGGGAACAGGGTTTACAACCTTGGGGCCAAAGGGCTCCAATTGAACATTACCTCCCTAGTATGCAAGGAGCATGGCTCTATGCAAGGTTGTGGATACTAAATCCAATGTAAGTCGTATTGGGCAACTCAAGATGCTCCGACTTTCGATGCCACGAGGGCGATAATTCCAAAAAAATTGATAAGTACCTTAGCTTTAAGTTTAAATTTTGAACGTATTCACTTTTGTAGGATTTTCTACGATGGCAACTTGGCAAGCAAATGTTGCTTTGGCCGAGTAGAGATTGGCAATAAGATGAAATTTGATAGCTAAGCTTTCTGAGCTATCTATTTCAAGATTGGGCAATCTAAGGATTCTCAATAAGATGTACGCTTTGGCAAGACTGATTTTCTTTACAAAAGTTCGACAAGGTCGACTCTTTTTTGCTATGACATAAGAATGGAGGTTAATCTGGCTTTCCTTGCAAGATTTGGGCTTGCCTTGCCGAAGCCCTTGAAGAACCGGAAACTCCCATGTCATTGCCCCTTTTTTTGCACTTTGCTTGCCAAGGTGCTAGTCGCTATGCGGTTCCCATGCCACAAGGTTTTCCTCCTTCGGTCCTACAGCCAGGGGCAGCTGTCAACGACCACTTCAAACCGGGGAGAAAACCATGCTTCATGATGCTTCATGCACTTTCATGCAACACCTCCACGCCTTTTGTTCCCTTATTCCAAGATCTTGAAGCTCTGATACCAGTGTGAGACCGACAGGATTGGAGCATGCAACTCTTCACCCGACCATGCCCTATATAGGCCCTCCCTTGCCCTTGGCTTGCCGCCTGGTCTTACCCTAGGCTTGACAATAAGTCTCCAGCTACTAGCAAAATTCTTGTAAGAGTTAGGCAATGCATCAATTCGAGAAGAGTATGTACAAGTGAATTTTCAGAAATAACTTCGCCTCCAAAAATGAGTTGCTCATTGATATCCTTGATATCAACAAGAAAAGTGTCCATGTCATCTTCCTCTTGCATAATATTCAACTCCAACTCGTTACATAGCAATGCAAGTTTAGTCTCATTGCAACTTGCATAAAGACCAACCAAACTATCCCAAGCCTGTTTTGTTGATTTTGTTGAGCGAAGTGAGGAGTAATAGTGTGCTTCACAAATAATGCAATCAATGCATGAGCTTGTGCATCTCTAACATCCTAACGAGATTGCTCAGATGTAGGCAAAACAACTCTATCAGTAAAAGTTCTTCTCGAACCTGAAACATTTTCAATTGAGCCGGTATTCACAGAAGTCGGATGTATATCAATGAACTGCACAACACTCCACACGCCCTTTGACACAACAACATGCGTCATTATGTAAGCCCATATTAATTAGTATCCCCATCCAATTTGTCCTTAGCAGAGCAACAAACATTTTTGTTGTTGTTAGCCATGGCAAGTGACTACATTGGACTGCTCTGAAAGAGGAAAAACAAAGTAGGACCGACATGTGCTATATAGCACAACCCAAAGAGGACTGTAAGGGACTTGTTCTGCAAAAAATTGCAATGATAGAGATTTTGCACAAAGGAACGAAATTGCTCCCGTAGTACTACTTGTAGAGGAAACAGAGGCCAAAACGAGCTCGAATGGAAAATCTGAGGTCACCAATATCTATGAGCACTCCCACAGTATTGGTCGACCTACTGACACTAGCCAAACCTTGCAAAAAACAGAACGTGAACGGAGGGGTGCTGGCAACAATACCAGGAGGACGTGACTTGCTTTGATACCAATTGTTGAAATTTGGGTTGCAAGAATGCACACAAAGCTTGGAGAAGATGAAGAAGCTCAAGGCACACAACTGAGAGTGTACCGCTTAGTGCACGAATGGAAAGATAAGTTAGCCCTAGAGTGATGGGCGTATATACAATGCATGGGGAAAAAAACCTCCTAGTGAGAGAAAAAGTGACCTGGAAGTCGTAAGTGTATTCACACACATCACTACCACATATGTGGTAACATTGTGCTTGCATCTCCCTAAATCATTGGGAGCAGTAGTAACCTTAGATTTGCCCTTCTCGAAAAAATGTCGAGAATTGTGTGAATTAGAAAATTGCTCATGCCTCTCTTAATGCCTTCTCCTTGAATGCTTTGACTATCTTGAAGCTTAACGTCTCAGATGCCTGGGTCCACTTCTGCCTCCTCACCCTGAGAGTGTGGCTAAAGCTCATCAAAGTCTTGTTATGATCCTTTTGCAACGGTATTGATGCGATTCTCCTCTTCAGTGAACGCTCTAGCGATTCTCCTTCCTCGTACTGGACAACATGCAAGCATTGTAAATGATTGACTAACTATGAGTCCTAACTTGGGAGACTAGTTCTGTCAAGAGATTTAGCATCCCACCTTGATCACCAAAATGGAATGAGTTGGGGGGCTTGATAGCTATTCCAAAGCTAGGCTCAATGTGACTAATAACAGATCTGAGTATTAGATGAACTTGCCAAATTTGGTTAATGGCTCATATCTTCAGATACCAAATGATCACATGGTAGAGAATCACACAAAGCATAAAATATATAGATTCATATGAGACTTTAGACAAACGACTGGCCCAAAATGAATAGACAAGTTCAGATCATAGAAACACTAAATAAGAGACAACTCAAAATGTGGTTCAGATCATAGCTGGATACAAATGATTCAGATTTAGATTCAATGGTACATTGGTAAAACACTTTGTACATGATTAATTGATAACCTGAAATCAGGTTGTGACTTAAGAAGTACAAATGATACAAATGGCTTAAGTACAATCAGGTTCTAACTTAAGAAGTACAAATGATACAAATGGCTGGCATTGACTGCTCGTAAGCTCTCCTAGGCTCTCTTGAGTTATAAAGTATAAGAGTCGTAAGCTAAGAGTCATAAGGTATCAAAATGAGATTAGTGGGTCCTATTTATAAGCATCACTAGCGGGGTTTTGAAGAGGAGATGTTTTGGCATAGCCAAGCTGCCCATGGGGTAGAAGGGTGGAAGCTAGTCAATGAGCGAGTCTGCAGCTCTTGCAACTCTGACAATAGAGAGAGGGTATGCAATACAAAGCGTGTAGGTGTGAACTCCGCAGAGCTCAACCTCAGCCCACGCACAACGGCGAACTTTTCTTATATAGCACCTACGGCAGTCTGAATGGACCCTAAATGCATAGACCTTGAGCTTAAAGTATTATGCGCGTTAAATTCTCACTTGCAACTTGAAAGTTGCTAATTTGCAATGTGAAATTCGCTTGGTTAAACGACTTAACACTAATTGTTAACTCGTACTGAGAGTTCGGAAGAATGGACATATCATCATCATATTAAATTGGGTTCACTGACAGATCTGGTGGGTGGGGGAAGGGGTGAGGACTTCTGACCAGGATTGTCCTCCGCAGCGACCTTTCGCCATAGCCATTTTGGGCTCTGCGCTCTGGAGTCTGGACTCTGGAGAGGCACGCGCGCCCACACACACATACAGAACCCCACACTCTCTGGTCCTTTTCCGCCTGCTCAATTGAGGTTTTCCTGAGGCCCTCCTTCGAGCTCTTCCCCGGTCTGCTCCTGTCCTGTTCAACAGCACCCTTCGAAACCCGCTCTACTCACAGAGCCTGTTATGCTGTTTCTCTAGCTTTTTAAGATGCAGCTATGGCGGGACTTCGTGTGTGCTTTCTCGAAAATGGTGCCCGAGAATCTCGAGAAAACGGGGGCTCATCTTAACTAGAGAGAGGGAGGTGCATTGGGGTTTCGCGTAATGTTAAGCTTGATCACACTCAGAACGTTGACCAAAGCAAGGCGGCAGCGAAAGAAAGGAGGCCTTTGTTAGGGTTATCACGCACGCACACACACACACACACAGAGAGAGAGAGAGAGAGAGAGAGAGAGAGAGAGAGAGAGAGAGAGAGAGAGAGCCGCCATTCCACCCACTTTGGAACAGAGATTTTGTACAGGGCTTCTAGATAAGAAGACTGAAATTTTCAAGGAGATGGAGATGATCTGCATTCTACAGTACAAGGATTCCTCAGGGCTGTAGGCATTCCTTCTGCATTGTTTTGCGCTCATGGGCGGTAAGCTTCACAGTTGCGCGTCCTGTCATTCTGCATTTTGGAGGAGAGATTAAAAGTTTCAGGTTATTGTGCATATCATCTCGGCTCTGCAGAGAAGAGCTGTTTGTGGATCCTTGAAGGACTCTTGAAGCTTGTGAGTGTATTTTCACACCTGCAGTTTAGGGCAACGTTGTGCACCTTCTGAAACCCTTACAGATTTGCAAATGGCCCTAATGTCCAATGATGACCTAGCCAAGTATTCACATAGCCCGGTGCACTATGCAGTAGCCCGCAAGGATTACACGGGATTGAGAAGGTTAATTTCTGCCCTGCCTCGTCTGGCAAAAGCAGGGGAGATTCGCACAGAAACGGATGCAATAGCAGAAGAACACAGAGCAGAGTCACTTTCCGCTGTGATTGATAGAAGAGACGTGCCAGGCCGGGAAACCCCTCTCCATTTGGCAGTGCGAATGGGAGATGTTATTGCAGCAGAGATCTTAATGGCATCAGGTGCAGACTGGAGTCTGCAGAATGAGCAGGGTTGGAGTGCTTTGCAGGAAGCAATCTGTGCCCATGAAGAAGCCATTGCAATGGTAATCATGAGGTACTACCAGCCAATGGCTTGGGCTAAGTGGTGCCGACGCCTTCCTAGAGTAATAGCTACTATGCAGAGAATGAGAGACTTTTACATGGAAGTTACTTTCCATTTTGAGAGCTCTGTCATCCCCTTCATTGGACGCATCGCGCCATCTGACACATACAGAATTTGGAAACGTGGATCGAATCTGAGGGCTGACATGACGCTGTCAGGATTTGATGGCTTTAGAATCCAGCGATGTGACCAAAGCTTCTTGTTTCTTGGTGAGGGTAGCGACGATGGAAAGCTGTCACCGGGCTTCTTATGCATGTTAAATCACAAAGAGAAGGAGATAATGAATGCCTTGGAAGGGGCTGGGACACAGCCTACAGAATCGGAAACAGCTATGGAAGTGTCAGCGATGTCACAAACTAATATGTATCGACCAGGAATAGATGTCACACAAGCTCTTCTTGTGCCACAGCTTTCTTGGAGGCGCCAGGAAAAGTCAGAAATGGTTGGTTTGTGGAAAGCAAAGGTGTATGACATGCATCACGTGCAAGTGAGTGTGAAATCGAGGCGGGTTCCTGGGGCTATGACAGATGAAGAGCTATTTGGCACCGGAGAACTGGATGGGGAAGGTATAGGTATGGATGAAGATTACTCGGAGCTTCTGACAGAGGATGAGAAGAAACAATTGGAATCGGCCCTCAAGATGGAGAGCACCGAATTGGAGGATGATAATTATGAATTTGGGCAGTCACAATTTGAGAAACCACGCATGAGCTACAGTGTGGACAATCCATCGCGCTTAAGCTCTGCATGTGCTTTGGACATGGATCCAAAGAGCGATAAAAAGGGATGGTTTGGTTGGGGCAGGCGGAGTTTAAAGCAGGAAGACTCGAAGAAGATCACTCCTCATAGAAGCTCTTTGTGTGTTGACGAGAAAGTAAGCAATCTTTTAAGTGATGATGCTAAGAAAGCTGCTAAGATTCAGCGGGGACGAAAATCTGTTGATGCTCGACCTTCAAATTTCAGAGCAGAGGATGGATTTCTGTTTCGCAAGGAAAAGGAATCCAAAAAGGTTGTGAACAAGGAGACTGTTAGAAAACGCAGGGTTACTCCTACTAATGATGGGAGTGGAGAGAGCGAGTACAAAAAGGGCCTGCGTCCTGTGCTTTGGCTGACACCCAACTTTCCTTTGAAGACCGAAGAGTTACTCCCATTGCTGGATATACTTGCGAATAAGGTAAAAGCTGTGCGACGGCTGAGGGAGCTACTCACCACAAAGTTACCTGCAGGGACCTTCCCTGTTAAGGTAAGTCTCTCTGTTTGGAACTGTGGACTTTTACGTGGCAAAAAATGTTTTTGTAGTGCCTTTCAAAACACTCTTCATTCATGTGACTACATACTGCCATTTTGTGCAGACCATTTGCTAGACAAAGGAATTTCTGGGTAGCTTCTGTGTGCATTTTAAAGCAGATTCAATTCATTATGCAAGCGAGAATAATATAAGATATTATTAAACTGATTTAATGCTGAGATGATGATTATTGTTATGGCTACAATGAGGTTCTAACTTGCAGTTCGTTTTGACTTAGGGCTTTTCCTTTATTTATTTAGATCCATTTATCAACGGCGAACTCTGTTATCTTAGTGTGCTACACTAGTTGAGATTAAAAATAACTGCACACATCAATTTTTTTAGTGTTGAGCTTAATTAATGGTTCCTTTTGTTTAGTGACAAATAAAGCGATTTAGTTTTTACTTTATCGGTTTTCATGGGTCTCTTGCTCTTGTGTTTTTGGGAGTGTGTTAGCCTCTCGTGTAAATAGCAAGTTCAGACCTTACGAAGGTATATATATTGTTAATCAATGCTCCAAGAACGACATACGTGAGGAGTATTATCTCTACAGCAGTTTGATTTACTTACATATTATATGACCAGGTAGCAATTCCAGTGTTACCCACCATTAGAGTGATTGTCACTTTCACTAAAGTCGAGGAGTTGAAGTCAAATGAGGAATATGCCACACCACCGAGTAGTCCGGATGCCAAAGGCATGGAGGGCGAGCAACATGGCAACTCATGGTTTTCATGGATCAAAGGATCAGCAACAAAGGTAGCAGGCATGTCAGGTAACATCATCGACGAGCAATCAGAAGAAGTTACCGATCCTTTTGCGATTCCGAGTGACTATGTGTGGGCTAGCATGGATGCTAAGAAGAGGAAAAGCAGGGACAAGAGGTCGAAGAAGAAAGGGAAAAAGTTAATTCAAGAAGGTGCAGAGCCTGGACTTGAATGAAACTGGTTGAAGTTGGTGTCCAGGAGTGGCAAGGGTTGGAGGCCCTTTTAGTTGCACTCAACTGTGACTGGGAAATGTTGTATTGAAATTGCCCACTAGATTAGCTGCCCCAGGCTTCATTCTTACCTGGCTCTAACCCTTAGTGAATTTGTGGGCAAACATTTTTCTGTTATTGACTGTTTTGCTAACAACTTTTAGTTAGGCAGTATGCCTCATGTTAGAATGCAATGCCCCCCCCCCCCCTCCTCCTCTCCCCTCTCTCTCTGCTGTATTTCGTTATGTAACTGCAAGATAAGTGTGCATAGCGGCATGCTCTGCCTACCCCAATGTTTCCTGAGGTAGGCTCTCTTGCATGCTTCTTTTTGCTTGCTACCAGACTGAATCTGTGTCAAGTTGTAGTGAAATTCTCCCAATTCTCATCGAATGGTTGTGTCAGTGGCAGTGGAAGCAGTTTGTATGGTTGTCTCTTGGCTTCACACCAATGACCAGATGATTGTGCTGCGTTGTTTTCTTTGTCAATACTTATTTTACCAAATTAGCTCCACTATTTGAGAGCTCTTTGATTGTAGGTGTTTGGATTTTTCCAAGAATTTGACACAATACCATGTGTTTTCAAGAGAGACCCTTCTTATGATAAGACTTAAGTCCATATGTCGTGGCCCTCTTCTGCTCTTAGAATAGAGAAAGTATGCTCACATTCCTTACAGCATAACACCTTAACTCTAAAGACATATCAAAATAATATGCCCTCTTACAAATCTCTTGGAAGCTGCAGCGGAGTGACAAGGAAGTCCCTCTTATTGTCTATCCAAACAGTATGACTTTTTGCCACCCGCCTAGGCATATTTTTAAGCACATGCTGGGTTAGTTTTAGTAGTAGAGTCACTATACTCTTCCTCTCAGATTGTTTCTTGAAGAAACAAAGTGGGCAATTTTAGGTCCTTAAGTGGAAACTCCTGGAGGTGGGAAGCATTGGTTAACTTTGTTAGATCTCGATGCATGCAATGTTCTAGACTATTTGAGATTTTGCGAAGGTGAGCTAAGTATCAACACAATCATCTCCTTGAGGTGAAATTTACGCCAAATTCCTAGCGTGCGTCTTTGCACAAATTAATTGCTCAGTGAAGTCTTCTTGACATGCTAGCTTTCCACAAGTTGTAAACAAACTGCATGGACACAACTTTTTCAGGTAGCTACAGTCTTATCGAATTTAACTTTTCCTTCATTTTGGGATGACAGATATACCACATGTACAATAACTACAGAGATGATCTATTTTTTCTCATATAGGAGTTCCAAGTGGCTTCTAGACTGCGTTTTAGATGAAAATGAGCATCGACGCAGCAGCAGCAAAACTTCTGAGCCTATTGCAGCTCATGTATCACTAAGCATTACTACACTCAGCAGGTTTAAGCAGCCCATTTAATGGGTTTTGTCGGGGCGGAACACTAAGGCATGGGCAAGTTCATGGGTTTTGAGGACGTCCTGCAGGGCAGTCACTTCTGAAAAAAAAGTGTACCATCTCACGGGGGTTAGCCAGGGAGGTTACATCCACAACATTGCACAATCTTCAGGGCAGGTAAAGCAATGATTGAAGAATTCCAATCAAGTAAGAAAGACACCCAAGATGATACATAAAAATCTAGCTACGTGTACCACCTTGTAATTGGTAGCTCATCCTCATGGAGAGCACTCTATATGCTCCTGAAGCAGTTTTTAAGTGGCATCCCAGGTGTATCTAGTTTGCCCTACAGCCCAATTCGGCCTCAAGTTCTTTCCTTTTGAGCCATGGGACAAAGCATACCACCTTGGAGTTCGGAGTGGTTCTCATGCATGCATCTTGTCAACTCCTTTGACTGTAGGCCCTACTCATTCCCATGTATTCCTAGGCTTCGTGTCTCAGTGGGTGGTCGCTATGTCACCTCTGGGACTACTCTCCTACACATCTTTTTTCGGGCCGGGGGGGGGGGGGGGGGGGGAGAGATCCACGGGGATGGGCATCACGTGCCAATGGAAAAGAACAGACTAAACAACTTTAAGCACTTCAAATAACACTTAACTGAAAGAGATGCACGACACACAAGACGGGGAATGGCGGAATTCCATCTCAAGAGAGCATTGGCCCCAAACCTTGGTGCCCCTTTTGGTATTTCTTTATATTGCTTGAACTCAGTACAATGCCGGTACTCCAAGCTCTGCACCTCCACACTGAAGCGTGCCAGAGGATGAGCTCATGGACATATTTAAAGGCCGTGGCCTATGGAAAGCAGTTACATGAAAAGCTTCAAACTCAAAAGCATTTTGTCCAAAAGCGTTGAGCCCAAAAAGATGCCAACGCGTTTTGCGAAAATCCCTACAGCTGCCACTTTAGCATACTAGCTGCCACATTAGTATATTGTATCACGAAACGCGGAATTTTGTATATTTGCCATGTGGCACTTGTCAGTGCGATTCGCAGACTGTCCTTACATTCATGCCACATCATCAGCTAATTGCGCACTAATATCCTGTGTCACTTGGGCCCCATAGACGGGGTCCCATAAGTTGGTCGGAACTCTTTTTTAAAAATAGGCCACTCGACAAGGCTCTGTAAGTTGGTGAAAACTCTTGCTGTTGTTGCTACTTCTTCTGATGCTGCTTCTTAGAGTTTAGGCCCCTTGGGGGGGGGGGGGGGGGGGAGAGAGAGAGAGAGAGAGAGAGAGAGAGAGATCCACGGGGATGGGCATCACGTGCCAATGGAAAAGAACAGACTAAACAACTTTAAGCACTTCAAATAACACTTAGCTGAAAGAGATGCACGACACACAAGACGGGGAATGGCGGAATTCCATCCCAAGAGAGCATTGGCCCCAAACCTTGGTGCCCCTTTTGGTATTTCTTTATATTGCTTGAACTCAATACAATGCCGGTACTCCAAGCTCTGCACCTCCACATTGAAGCGTGCCAGAGGATGAGCTCATGGACATATTTAAAGGCCGTGGCCTATGGAAAGCAGTTACATGAAAAGCTTCAAACTCAAAAGCATTTTGTCCAAAAGCGTTGAGCCCAAAAAGATGCCAACGCATTTTGCGAAAATCCCTACAGCTGCCACGTTAGCATACTAGCTGCCACATTAGCATACTGTATCACGAAACGCGGAATTTTGTATATTTGCCATGTGGCACTTGTCAATGCGATTCGCAGACTGTCCTTACATTCATGCCACATCATCAGCTAATTGCGCACTAATATCCTTTGTGTCACTTGGGCCCCATAGACGGGGTTCCATAAGTTGGTCGGAACTCTTTTTTAAAAATAGGCCACTCGACAAGGCTCTATAAGTTGGTGAAAACTCTTGCTGTTGTTGCTACTTCTTCTGCTGCTGCTACTTCTTCTTCTGTTGCTGCTTCTTAGAGTTTAGGCCCCTCAACCGGGAATCTACAAGTTGGTTCCATTCTTCAATGACTTGACACGTCAGTAGTTTGTGGCATCTCCCCTTCTTGAAAGAAAGGAATCATCCGTGATTTCAACATATCTGCAAAACAACTCAAGTTAGCTCAAAATTTTTTGAGGGTCATTCTGAGGGACAATCAGTTTCCTCATTCCAGATTGGAGCTCTTGATATCTTGGATCGTTAAAATCTCATCCAATAAGGAGTCTTGTTCCAGATTGGAGCTCTTCATATCCTAGGTTGTTGGTTTCCCAGAAAAATATCATCTAATAAGGAGTATTCAGTGGTTGGCACATCACAATGCAACACAAAGGTTCACATATGCATGTTACAAGACATAGAAACATAAAGTCGCCGATGAACACTCCCCTCGCAAATAACCACAAGGGTTCGGGCCATCAGCTGTTCAACGACTCCCTCATCACTTCGCTCGTAAATAACCTAAAAAGATCCGAGCCGGGAGATATAGAGGCCTTTTACAACCATACGCCCCCCAGACCGTAGCTTGCATCGTTTGGAGGTTCAAACATACAACCAAACGCTCCCTGGGCATCTCGTCTGCGTCGTTTGGAGGTTTTCCAACATACAATGAAACACTCCCTAGACATCTCATTTGCATCATTCTGGTTGGGACAATACTAAAACAACATTTCTTACTACTCCACTTGGGTGTAAATCACCAAGCATTGAAGCCAGTATTAAAACCAAAGTCAAATAGTTCAAATTGGCACCAAGATAGGTTTAAAACAGATACCATCCATTTTAAACAAATTCCAAACAATACTTCCTCAAACAGAGTTCGAAAGTATTTAAAACAACTAGATAATTCATTGCGGCTTGTCCTTCTGCATCTCGATAATTGTACGATTTCGGATTTGAAGTGTCGCGTCATTCTTGTGATGCCAAGGCATGCCCAAGAGAACGTCACAATTGCCCAACTTCATGATGTAAAAATCAGCTTTTCCATGATATCCTTGGATGGTCATTGGAAGAGCAGCAATGAGAGGTACCACCTTCTGGGTCTGGGTGGCTAACTCGGCTTTCATTTTGCCACCCTATGGATCATAATTAAAGTCCATCTGGTTCAGGAATTCTAGATGGATGAAGTTTTCGGTGGCTCCTGGGCTTTCCCATATGCTCGACACAATTCATTTGTACTTTCAAGGTGTATGCCATAGATGTCAGGTACAAGTTCAACAGCCGGTTTAGCTCGTTTTGGTCTTGGGGTTTTCTCGACCATCAGCGCGGACGTTGGCTCCGCTTGTCTATCAGTGTGATGGGAACGACTATAATAGTTATGCCCTGTTTGAAAACATCCAAAGCATCCGCCTTCTTGTGATAAGGTGTCTCATTGTTGAGGCATCAAACAAAGCCTTTGCGATTGACTTTCACGAGAATCTCGAGAATTTGTTTGTTGTTGCCAGGAGTTCTAGTTATTGGCCGGAGGTTCTTCTGTAGTAAACTATAGCTTGCCTTTCATCAATTTGTAGCCGACCGTGGCATGGTCCATAAGCTCTTGCATGGTTGAGGCTTGCTTGGACAAACAATATTCCTACAATGGTGATGGTATTCGAATGGTGTATAGCTTGCACTAGTCCTCCAAGGGAATGAACTTAAAGAAGGACACCAAGAGATAGACGTCAAGAAACCTTTGGCTATAGTCGTCCTAGTCTCTATGGCAAGCATTTTTAAGTTGCCCCAATCTGCCAAGATTCGAACTTCAAAGAGAGAAGTCATATAACTACATGAAAATATTGTCTTGAAAGCTTGCCAAGTCCTTGGAGCATGTGGTTGTGTCACGATTTAATCCTGCCATTGCATAGCATTATCTTTAACAAATCCCGTTGCTCAAGAAATCTTGGATTCTTTTGTATAGTTCCCCAAAGCGTAGATGTTGTCAAATTGTTGTAGGAACTGCAATGCTTTCTTCTAATCTCACCTTGGAAAAGGTGAAAAATTTGACTGTCGTGCCACCATCCTTGAAATCTTTCGGTTGATTTCGGTTGATTAGGCACACATCCTAGTTACAGTTAATAATGGTATCCATATAGACTCCAATTGTAGCCTGGTGGCGTGGTGGGGGAGGTGTGGCAACGACGACGGCAAAGGCGGCTGCACTGGATAAGGATCAAATGGATGCACCATATTCCTAAAGACTCCCTCGATGAAACATACAGCTAGGAAGGTTGCCAGTTGGAAGCTCTCGTACAATCTGGTCCTAGAGGAGGAGGTACCACCTGGAGCATCAAAGGGGGTAACATGTAATTTATAAATTGTTGAAGACTTAGCATCTGGAGATTCCACTGAGGATGTCGCGAAAGAATGTCGCAAAGCTCGTCGAGAAGAACTACAAGTATTCTGTCAAATCCATGAATGCCATGTCTTGGGTTCCTTATGGCTTATGCTGTGCAAGACAAATCGATGAAGACGGAAGCGGGCTCGATGCGCGATGGAGTAAGGGTGGGAGTGGCCAATAAGTCCGGGTGTCGGGAATCGAAGATTCTTTAATAAAAAAATTTGTAATCTTAAGAGAAGCTATGATACCAACTATCGCGGGGAAAGGCACCACGTACCCACGGAAAAGACCAGAATGAACACTTTAAATAACACTGAATTTAAAGAGATGCACAACACACGAGACGGGGAGCGGCGGAATTCCACCCCAAGAGAGCCTCATAGTGGTCACCATGTATAAATTGTGTATATCACGTGCGTTCAAGGACTATTTATAAAACTCCTTATCTCTGAAATTTTTACGAATAAAATACAGCCTTTTCCTATTCAAATTGTATTGGAATTTTTTTTTCCAGTTCCATTTTATGATACCCTTCTGTATGTGAAAATGTGAGATAAAATAAAATTTAATAACCCCTTCTGTTGCACTCACATTATGGTCACATAATTATTAAATGACCCCCCCCCCCCCCCCCCCCCCCCAACTCAAAAGCATCTAGTCCAAAAACGTTGAGCCCAAAAAGCTGCCAGTGTGTTTTGTGAAAATCCTTACAGTTGCCATGTCAGCATATTGCAATGTGAAACGCGGAATTTCATACACATGCCATGTGGCACTTGTTAATGCGATTTGCAGACTATTCGTATAGTCATGCCACATCATCAGCTGGTTGCGCACTAATATCCTTTGTGTCACTTGGGCCCCATCGGATGGGGTCCCATAAGTTGGTGGGAGCTCTTCTTTAAAAATAGGCCACTCCGCAAGGCTCTATAAGTTGGTGAAAACTCCTTTTGTTGTTGCTTCTTCTTCTATTGTATTTGCTACTTCCTATGGTTTAGGCCCCTCGATCGGGGATCTGTAGGTTGGCTCCGTTCTTCAGTGGCTTGACACATTAGTAGTCTGAGAGAGAGAGAGAGAGAGAGAGAGAGAGAGAGAGAGAGAGAGAGAGAGAGAGAGAGAGAGAGAGAGAGAGAGAGAGAGAACGAAATGAAAATGAAAATGAATTGTTATATTAACATCTTCAAAAGGCCAAAATGACGTATGAGACCAAACACTTACAACACAGTGAATCTGATACAATCATTGAGTACAAAAAATAAAAAAGGTATTGAAAAAAGGGGTACTTTAGAATCATAAATTGTTGTATGGGAGCTAAGGAGCTAGCTGGGAATGTGTATGATATGAGTAGGGTGGTGAAAGTAGTGAATGAGGGCTACTACAACACAATGTGGGTGTATCCTTGAAATGAGCTAAATCACAAGAGATCCATCATTGGTTGCTTGTGGATCTCATCAATCTCCTCCATGGTCAAAACTCTGACCAAGCGTTGTGTCGGGCCAAAGTGATATGAATCCTCCGATGCAGCCTCCGTTGATGCTGTGTCGCCCTCCGCAGTCGTGGGCATTTGAATCTCCCTATCGCAATTGCTTGATCGATCAGCGTGCCTCTAGTGTGACGAGAATGTGAGCTCTGTTGTGGTAGCCACCCCTCCAGCTGCCTTCTGCCCGCTTTGAAGAAGTCTGTGATTTGGCTCTGGGACTGGCTAGCCTCTTCTCTCATCAGGCTCTCTCTGTGTTTGCGCAGCTCAAGCAAAAACAACCCTAGGCATCTCTGGTTCTCATACCCCATGACTATAGAGAGTGTTTCAAAGACCCTCTCTAAACATGCAATGAAAGCGGCCTCATATCTCATAGTAAACTGGGCAATGGCATGTGTAGTGTAACTCTATCTCAAGCTCCATGTGACATAGGAGACATGTCCTAGCCTCTGTTGGTACTCTGTTGTATCCACCAGTCGGTCTCGTAAAAAAACCATCCCCAGTAAGCTGGAGAAGGTGCTCTCTATAGATAGCCATCTTTGTGCCCAGATCATGTGCCGGCTATATCCAAGTCCTCCAAGTGTCTAGCTGAGTCAGGTCCTCGCAAATGAGCCTGGTGATCTCGGACTATGTCAGAGTCAGAGAGGGTGCATCCAATGAGTATTGGAAGGGGGGACAACTGTCCATGTTGAACCCATGTAGTCTCTCGCTGACATGATTGTAATGTAATCAAGACTATTTTGTCTCGCACTTTAATACATGCATAGGGTAGACCAAGCCAATCTTCGTTCTTCTTACAACGACTAGTAAACATCAATGCATCTAAAAAGGTGTCTCTCTAAGTAGTACCTGGTATCCACTATCTCTCAAGCATCTCACTACGATCAGGCTATGTGCAATCTTAGAAACATAATGCACATGTTGTAGCATGTAAAATGCACCATTGGTAATGACAAGCATACATCTCCTCCACCCTCTATGTCATATGACGATCTCTTAGCTAGATGCACACAACCAAGGCTTCCACTAGCAAAAGTGTTGAGCCATTCACGACATGATGTGACATGGAACACTCCATACTCATGTAGCAGCACTTAAGAGCAAGTGGCATCTCTATGAGACATACAAGTGACACGGCCACTAGAGGTAAACCTGACATCACCGTCACTAGCATATGAAGCCACCTCTCTATACTGTGTCAAAATCGTCTCTGCATCACGCATAAATTTATGGTGCTGCCTCATGCATCTAAAGCAACGTCGTGTAATGTGCTGTGTGTGACCACAATGCCAACATCTCAAGTGTCAACATGAATGAGACCGCTATCTCACATCAGTCATCATCATAGATTCAAAATTGTCACACATATCAAGTACCATAAGTGAAGCTATGGCTCTATAGCATGTACAAGGGCAATGTGCATAGACCAATTCCAAAGAGAAGTGGACCAAAACTAGAAAAAAAGGAGCTCCCTATGGGGAGAAAACACTCTCAAAAGAGATCACCAGCACTTGTAATGCTCACGTCCATCAACGCATAAAATCTCCCATAGTAATGTCACCACATTATGCGCTACAATTGTCACACTGATGCAAGTCTCAATTTTCAAAAGTATATGGAACCTTAACCAGTACCTATAAACTGTATGTAGTAGACTCACAATCAGAATATTCATCAGTCAAAAATAGTGCATACCATAAATCTACATGTAGCCACTACGAGCATACACAAATCTCACTCTTTTGTGGACACATGTTGGCGGGTACGCCGCGAGCGGATGCTAGCATAGCGAGAACAGAACCAACAACTCTATGCCAGCCGAGGACGAAGCTTATCCCGTATGCATGTGAAAACAAGAAGATGGGTGTCAAGCACCGTCTCGACCTTCTATGACAATCTCTAATCGAGGAAATCAAATCTAAGTGTTCTTATGCACTAGTGAAAGCAATCCAACCCACGATGCTCATGCTATCTGAGACTAGGCCAAATGCATTCAAATGTCACGAAACTCACAGGATATACTCTCCTTATCACAAGATCAATACCCTATAGACTATGACTTGGTATCCGACCTCTAACTACCTCTTTCGACAATCGCGTATAAAGACAAGCATCAAAATATAGGCTACCATTTTTCTTTGCACATGGTCTCAACACGTAGCTCTACTCTCCATGAACCCATAGGTACAAAGAACTCACCAAATGGACACCCAGTTTGCAAGAAAACTCACCCGGACGCTCGTAGGAGCTCGCTTGGCGACATCGTCAGAATCACACACTTTTGGCGTTGGATGGAAACCCTCGCTGTTGCTAGCACGTTGGTGGTGTTGCCTTCGCAATGGACCTTCTGTAGAGCGTGTAGGGAAGAGAAGAACTCTCTCTCTCTCTCTCTCTCTCTCTCTCTCTCTCTCTCTCTCTCTCTCTCTCTCTCTCTCTCTCTCTCTCTCTCTCTCTATGACACAATGCACAGTGAAACACGAAATTGATTGATTCAAAAGTTAGGCTTATGGTTACAAAATTCCTCCCTAGAGGCTTGTTCCCACAAAGTCTAATGGCTGCTCAAATATTACAAAAAATATCAATCCGCTTCAAAAATAATGATACAACAAATTGGGGAAACTTCTTTTGTGTTCCGCCGTCAACACTCCCCCGTTCCGCGTCCATGTCATCCCTGACATGACAGGTCTTGATCTTCTACTTCTGGTGAAACCTGTCCTAGTGTCAATGGAATCCTTGGGGCTTTAGCAACTTCAGGTATGATTCATATCTAATATTGCCCAAGGTGACTGTGGGGTCGAATATTTTGCTATCATATGTGAAGAATCAGATGTAGAAGGCTTCCTCAAAAGCCTGCATGTGATAGCTGGGCAAAAACATGATTCTTTGATATAGTAGATGTAAAACCTCTGGAGATGGCTGTTTTGACAAATCATATGTCATTGCCGTGACAGTGTCGCCTGTTGGAAGGAGTGTTGAGTCTGTAGCATTGGAAGGCACAAACACTTCAATGCAAGCCAACAAGGTTTTGCATATTTTTTTGATCATTACACACGTAAAGTCACGAGAGCCAATGAAAATCTTAATGGTGCCCTTCAGGGTTTTCACCATATAAGAGACACTTATTCTCTCCCCTTCCCTGGATGGTGGGAGAAATGGGTAATTAAGCCAGTTTGAATGTCTCTTTAGGATTCTAAAATGGTTTGCCCATGTGCGAACATGAGGGACTGGGTAGAATAGGAGGTCATCCCTGATGATTTTTGGGGCCTATAGGTGACTCTTTCTTCTTTCTCCTTATCGCCAAGTGCAAGTGCGGTCTCTTCTGTTTCTTTTGGTGAGGATTCTGGTTTGGGTGTTGAGGGTTTTGGACTTGGAGGAGGGGTGGAAGAGCCTGGTGGTGAAGGTGGTGGTGTTTCAACTTTAGTTCGGTCGCCCTCCTGATCCTTCTTCATTGGAGGTTCTAGCGTTTCCTTCAGCTTCTTCTTGATGTCTTGAACTTCCTCCATCGTGAAGGGCTCTAAGTTCTGCTGTTCAAGCACCCTTTTCGTCTCCTCATGTGCCCGGATGTAGTGATCAAACTTGTCCTCTAGAGGTCTAGAGGAGCTTCCTCCGACTTTTTTCGAGTCTGGCACTTAGTACTCTACAAAATCCCCCTTGAGTGCTCTTTCTGTCCTGAATTGCTCAATCAGCCTCTCATTTCGAGCGGATTTTTGGCTGTGTGTTTCCTTGGGTCTTGTTTCTTTGGTCATTGCTATTTTTCCTTTCTTCTTTGGTGGCTCCACAGGCTCTTCTTCAGGCACTATTTCTAACCTTTTTCGTAGTCTTGTGGTGACTGGTGAAGCCACTGCACTGACTGGCTCATCCTCTGTATCTGGCTTTAGCTTGAACCACTCATTGTGTGTTGGCAGCTCTCGCCACTGTCCTCTAGTGCCGATGGCTTCATATGCAATCTTCATCAAGGTTTCCCCTCCTCCCATGTACTTTGGTTTTTCCATGCCCATGCCAACCACTTGCTCATGCAAGTATTGGGCGTAGTTCACTTCTTTGAGCACGATGCTTTTCAATGCCCAGGTTATGGTTGTTGACATTGCATGGGGAGGAGTAGTGTATTTTTGGGACCTCTTGTTGCAAACATGAAAGTATCTGTTGTATAGCTTGCAGATCTTTACAGCCATCGGGTCCACCAGGTCTTCGAACGTTTGATTAGGCTTCCCTTATTGTGGAGACCCAGTGCGTCTGCTATGGTTTGAGGAGTGATCAAAGTTTCTGTCTTCTGTCCATCCAAGGCCGTGATCACTACCTTTTTGTCTTTTTGAATTGAGCTGACTAGCTCATAAACTCTCTAAATATCCACACCTGCTGGTGGTGATGTGAAGAAGTTATAGAGGTCTACTCTTTCCAACTGATTGATGGTTTCTTCCTGGTTTGCAAATTCTAACATCTCCCTTGGATTCATGGGGATATCCACCACGTTGCCTTGTGGGTCTCTGAAGGTGCCTTGGTATACTGTCAATCCTTCCTTTTCTAGCGTGGCCTTGTCTACCCAGGCCTTAGCTGGCTTGAGTGTCTCCTCTGGCAGTGTGTAGGGATCACTGGCTGCAATAATTTCCTTCATGGAAATTCTTTTCTTCTTTGCTGGTGATTTACTGGCCTCCATGGATCCAGCAGGCACTTCAACTGCGAAAGTTAGCTAATCTTGCATTTTGTCAGTTTCTAGCTATCCAAATGACTTCAAAATTGAAACACAGGCTAATTAGGGCCTAAGGGTGTAGTGCACATGGTTATGATTTCTTTTTGGGTGCAGATTTATGCAGTGAGACATTAGACGCGTATAATCTAAGTGCTCAAAATAGAATGATTATTTCACATGTGCACAACTCTTATCATGTACTTTATGAGTATATGCATGGTTTCAATTTGAATGTTATTTGGGCAATTTGTGACCACTAGAACCCCCTGCAAGCTTGAAGCTGGATTTTGGCTTAGTTTTGAGTATATAAGGCTCAAATGGGATGAAATGAGGTAGATGCTCTCATAATCATGCTATGAAGGCTTAGAGGGGTTAAAGTTAGTTTCCAGGTTCATTTTCAATCTAGTGAGACATCATACACGTATGATGTCTACTATGTCAAAAACGGTTCAAACCTGAAGTGTAAGTGGGCATTGGCATGGTATATTCTCTTGTGACATAAGAATTTGATTTGGGCTTCTCCTCTTGTGCTTGGAGCCAAATATCAATCATAGAGCTTTGGATTCCGATTGGGGTTAAGATGGGTATAGAGCCACAAAACTTGATGGGACTTGAGCTTTGGGCTAATATTAATGGAGTAAAGACTTTGTGAGTGAAAAATTTGCCCAAAACTATCATTTCTCTATAGGGAGACATTATATGCGTATGAAGTCTTTATTGAGTTTTTTTGGCTTAGACTTCCTCGGTAGCTTCCTTTGGTGATTGGGATTCCATTCATCATCTCTGATTTTTATTTGGAGGTGAGTCATGTGGTTGGGGACCTAGAATGCTTCCTTTGTCGGGATTTTTTGATTTTGTGCTCCAAGTGGTCATCACCAAACCCAAACTTGTCCAAATTGAAGACATGATTTGTATACAACATGGTGCATAAGCTTGTGCTGCAAATTGTGGGGTTTGGCCTCTGTATATTAGTTTAGACATTATACGCGTATAAAGTCTACTGATGCAAAACAACTTGAGATACCATAGGCAGGTTTTGTATGGCTTGTGCAAGGTGCCCATGATCTCTGATATGAATTTGAACTCGTGAATTGTGTCAATGGGCTTCAAGAGGTCTCATCACACATGATTCTGCTCTTTTGAGTGATTGAAGGTCAAAACACATTCATTTGTGATTAAAGTGTGCTAGAAGCTCATGATGATGTGTTCAAAGAGTTAGAGTTTCCAAACCCATTAACCTGTCAATTCAAGGCTAATAGACATTATACGCTATAAAGTCTATTTTGGAATTTTTGGCCCAGACTTGTCGTAGAGGTAGCCCACGATGGTTATATGGCTTTTATAGGTGCATACATGAAATTGGACAGGTGCTCTTGAGGTCAAGGTCATAAAAACAAGTTATGACACTTTGATTTTGGAATTGATGTGAGTTGTGATCAAACATTCCCAATTTTGTCCAAATTTGGTGCAGAGACTAGGTGTGATATGATTTATAAGACTGGATGATCAAACTGTTGGCACCACTCCTCTGTGATAGAATTAGACTCTATACGCGTATAATGTCTATTCCTAGAAAATACATTTTTGAGCATAGGCATGTGATATATAGGCTATGTTTGTGCTGTGTATAAAATCTCACATGATTTGAAGCCCTTTTGATAAGTCCAAAGCCAAAAATTGAAATTAGGCTGAGACTTTGCGTTTTATGGGTCTTGAATACCCTAATTGGCTCCAAATCTGATGAAATCTTATGTGCTCCATGTTTAGGGTATGCAAAATGATTTGGTGAATTCATGTGAGTGCTTTTTGTGCCAAATTTGACAGTGAGACATCATGCGCGTATGATGTCTTCAGGGATAAAAAATGGTTTTGATGCCTTGTACTAGCTGGTTTTCACTTTTAAAAGTCAATTGTTCAACTTAGAAACTCCCTGTTTGGTATTTCAGTCTCCGAAAGAGATTTCTTCATTTGAGGACGTGTTCTTGCAAAGATTCTTCTTGATCTTTAATTCCCATGCATGTGGATGTTGCGGGGCACCCTTCCGCGGCTTTGATGTATCAATTGAACTCCCAAATACCCTTTTTGGCGATTTGTCGCTCAAAAAGCATCTTTTGCTGAGAAGAAAGTTGCCGATAATTTTTCTTGATGTTTGACCTTACATGTTGGTTGTTGATGATACGTCGATGACGCTTGTGAAGTTTGGTGGCAAACGGACACCTAGCTTGGTCGTGAGGCACAAATGATGCTTTGCGGTTCCGAAGCCTTACTCGATGTTCTGGTCCACTATTTGATGATCGACTCCGGAGGAGGCTAACTTGGCTTATAGACATGCTTGAGACATAACTTCTCATGAAGTTTCACATCATTTTGGCGATTCCTTCCCGATCAGTCTCTCTCGTGCTCGAAGAGGTTAGGGTTTTTCCGGTTGACCTATACCCACATCGGAGGTCATAGAGGTGTTCTTTTAGGTTAGGGTTAACCCTCTCTCAAGTCTTGTAGCTACCAGTTGGGTGATTGATGCGTTACGGCCCCATTTCGGTTTCTTCCACGCAAAGCCACATTGCCGTTTTTTGAAGTTTTACGCTACAAAGAGAGTGTAGAACAAGAAAAGCTCATGGTAACAAATCTACCTCTCATATCTGACGCCGATCGGTTTGTTGTGTGCGTCATACGGAGTCGTAGAAGATCCGAGCGCTCTAAGTCTCTCAAGCTCTCTCTCACTTGTAATAGTGAAAATGAGCTACTAAGTGGACCCAAGGAAACTTATATCGGGGTTCCTTCGAACACTTTTTACCAAATTTGACATGTACCCTTATCTTGTTGTGAAATATACTTTAGGCTCAGAAATTTCTTCATTTAGACTCCGATTGCTCGATTTTTGAAAAATCTGTCATTTCGCCCAAAAAATTGGCCAGATCGGCTTTCCACAACTTTTCTCATATTTGCAACCCATCTTCACCATAAGGTGTCATTCACTTATTGATCACTCCCATATTTTCTTTTGTCTCCATGTCACCATTTCACTTGCTTTTTCTTTTTTTTTAAATAATAAAAAATAAAGAAAAATATCTAACTTGACCCGAAAATTATCCAAAAATCAAGATAATCAGATTATAGTATGATAAACCACTATATAAATTTATACGTATTATTTTTGGCCAGATTGCTCCGTTTTCTCAATTTTTTTCATGAAAACTACGATTTTTACATATATACACACACCTAGAGGCTCACCTTGGTGTTTGTTCTCTATCATCTATTATCACACAATAATTAAGGACATATCTACTTGGGTTTACCAAAATAATCGCAATTAAATGCAAAAACCTGTAAAATCATGAAAAACAGTGTCCCTTTTTTTACACTTGTAGCGTGTTGGTTCCGCATTGAAATGCCAATGCCTCCCCCCTTCCTAGTCGAAGTCCTCCTGGAAGACAGTGTAGCGCCCATGGGCATGTGCTGTGTATGGGACTCAAGAAAGTGCAAATGATGGCCATGTAAATTGCGGCCCTATATGCATACTTAAGCAATAAATGGAAAATTAATGTTGTGCAAGAGGAAGGTATAAGCGTAATGCTTATTGGCATTCAATGTTGAAGCTTCGTATGGAAGTATGCTCCTGGTGAAGGCGTCAGAACAATAAACTTTCCAATATCATTGCTCTTTCTTTGATAGTCAAAAAAGTTTGTGAAAGCCAGAGTGCCCATTGTCTTTGTATCTGTGACTGTTCTTTGTTTAGGTTTCCAATTCTGAACTTTGGGTATTAATTGACTGGAACATGCATTTGTTTTTTTGTTGAAGTTGTTTACTGGTAGTTCCTGAGGTTGTTGCTTTCGAATCCAGATTCTTGTATGCTGGCTTTGATCCTAAGGAACTTCTTTGGTATCCATATCTATCTTAGGCAAGAGTTCGATTTCAGCTTCTTGTTTGTAGTAGATGTCATTGGAGAGCTATTTACAATATCTTGTTGCTCATCCTTGGCAACTTGATCCTTCTTGATCCAAATCTTCTTGGTAGCTTTGTTGTATGGAATATATGGGTTTTGTTGGGGTGCACTTGTGTGACTTCTATCCTTTGGTTTATGATTCATCAAACTCTCATTGTGAACAAGAGTATTTGCCCTAATGACTTGCTCTTCCTGCCTTGTATGTCTCTTTGGAATCCATTGTTGGACATTGGGTGCTTGTAAGGGCTGATTTCCTTTCTCCGTCGGTTGTCGTACTGATTGTTTGTTTGCAGCTTTTGTAGCAAAAGGAACTTGCTATTTTTTTGAATTAGATTGTATACTCACAGTGTTCTAACTCCAGTCAAGTTGTACGTTATATCTTCTCTGCCAAGGTTGCCCTAGCAATAAGGCATGTTGTGTGTGCGTATCTTCTACCACATAAAATTTATACGGATAGACATGTTGGTTGACCTGTACTATGAGCACCGTCCATCCCAGTAACTTAATCAAGTGTTCTGAATAAATGTGGAGTTTTTGTTTTGTTTCCTGTAATTGATTGTCAAGTTGAAGTTGCTTGTAAAGGTTGTAGGAGATCAAGTTGCCTTGAGCTCCCGAATCAAGCATTGATGTGGCCTTCACTTGATTGTGTCCTATTTTGACATTGATTTTGGGCTCCTTTATGTTCTCTGTGTCAAAGTCTGTTACTTGAATGGCATTAATATTCAGAGGTGGTCCATGTTGTTGTCGTTGTTAAAGAAGCTTCCTTTTTGTTATCTATTACTCGGTCTCTGCTTGAGCTTCTGCAATAATCTTCTATTTTTCTTGCGTCCATTTCTTTGCGTGATGGATTTGTTGGAGCATATTTGGGGCTTGTGGTAGATGAAATCATTTTAGTCCACAACCACTAATCCAGTTAGGCATTTCTTTCCCATCCAATGTAGCAAGCTTGACTGCTCCTCTTGGTGATAAGTCTTTGATCATAAAGGGCTCCGTCCCTCACTTTTTAAGTTTCTTAGCATGTTGTTTTAAGGTGTAAATCAAGACATAATGGCTTGTTTTGATTTTTTTTGGATCATACATGCTTATCAAAAAATTCTTTTTTCCTTCGTTTTTGTGCATAGATGGAAGCTATTGCTTTCAAGCAAAGCTCATCTAGCTTTTCAAGGTCATCTATTCGTGAAGACATTTCATGACCTGTCCACTCTAGACATTTTGCTACTCTTAGCGTTGGGATTAAGAATTCCATAGGCAGTATAGCATTGAATCCAAAGACCATGTTATACGGTGTTGTTCCTATTGAGGTTTTGTAAGCAATTCTATATGCCCATAATGTTGAATGTAGCTTTTGATCCCAATCCGTTCTAGACTCTGATGATATCTTAGTTAAGATTGTACATAGAGTTCGTAGCTTCTGCCTGGCCATTAGCCTGTGGGTGGTAAGGAGCTGACTTCTTATGAACTATCATGAAGTCTTCAAGGAGATTTTTGATTATCTCATTTATGAAATGTGTGTCTTGATCATTGACAATTTCTATAGATAGACCATATCTAACAAACATTTTCATATTGAAATTGTGAAGTAGTCCAGGCATCAGCTTTTTATGTAGCTTTGTAAGAAATGTGGAATACAATAAGGATCTAGTAGCAAGGAGAGTAGAGAGAGATACGATGCAAAGTAGATTAGTGGAAAATCAAAAACTTTAGATTAACACACTATTACAAAGTGATGGCGTCATCCACCCATGCGCTCTCAAGGTAGAGTTTAGATGGCAATTTAGACAACTAGAGTAAGTAGGAATATGAGGGACTAACATTCCTTACACAAGGATGTGTTGTGTGCGTCAAGTGTGCACACCATTCTACCGAATTACTCATGAGAAGGAGTCCTTATATAGATGTAAGGGAGCCTCTAAACGCCCATGTACAACCGCCCTTAGATAGCCAAGTCCAAGTAGGACTCTCCCATGTGCCCATGTGTAGCCGCTTTTGGGTAGACAAGTCCTCCTAGAACTTGGCCATCTGCCAAGGAAATCCGGCCACCGGCCAAAGACCACCGGCAACTGGCGACCAACCACGAACACTCGACGGCCATTTTCTGATTGTCTTTCGACCGTCGTCCAGCCAAGATAGTTCGACAAAAAGGAATATTCCGGCAAAGGGAATGAAAATTTGGCCTTGAATTTTCTCTGTATCCACGATCACAAAGAGCGATCTCATCAGTGTGCAAAGTTGGAATCCACCAAATATATGTGCACCATTGGCTTCTCCTCATATGGAGGCCTTACAAATTGTGGAACATACATTGTGGTGGCAAAACTGAGAGAGGTGGGCATTGCAAGCATACCAACAAGCTTTAGCTTTGACCCATTTTGTGAGATAATCTGTGGCCATGATGATATATTGGGCATGTGTTTTGTAAGCAGGGGGTGAGATAGGTCCTACAAAGTCGATTCCCCACTTGGCAAAAGCTCTGGCTCCCATCATTGGTCGTAACAACATCTCATCCCACTTTATTGGTATGTTGGTTCTTGAAAAGATTCACATCGTTTTGTATATTCGTTCGCGTCCATATGTAATGTTGGCCACAATATTCCAGAGGTGAGGACAATTTTTGTCGTCTTTTCCCCTGAGAAATGGCCTCTACTAATCCCTTCATGTGCTTGTTCCAGGATTGGAATGTACATGTTCTCTTTTGCAAACAGCCAAAGTTGGTTATCCTTTCCTCTTTTATGGAGTTGATTTTCAATCAGAGTGAAATCACGAGCTTCTATTTCTATCGTTCTCTGTCCTTCTTTGATGATATTTTTAGGAAATGTATGTTTCTCCAAGAAGTCAACAATGTATCGAGTCCATTCTGGCATAAGTGTTATTTGAAACAATGTTGCATGTTCGATGGGTGGGCTTGATCTACATTTGGCACAACTAGTTACATAATATCAACACGCATAGTCGGTCCATACACTTCTAATTGTTGCAGGCGTTGTAAAGGTTTGTAAGTGAACAATGAAATGTTAAAGCTTGATTATGCACTTCCAGCAGATAGGTTTTGTATTCCTCGGGGTTTATGCACACTCTTAGGATACCATCGGAGCTTAAATTATATAAACGTCCTCCAATCAACTGGAAGTTCTTAGCTTGGTGAATCGTTCTTTGTTTAAGGTCTAGGTCCATTTGATCAAATTCCCCGGCTTGTGATAGTAGCTTTACGATCTCTTGGGACCACTTAGGAACCATTTTTATATTGAAGAGATATGCATCCGGGAGATTATCATCTACACCCTCTCGAGCTTTTCCATTTGGTAATCGAGAAAGGTGGTCTGCTCTGAGATGCATCTTCCCCTTTTTAACCACTACCATAAAGTCAAACTTTAGCAATATGATGAACCATCTTACAATTCTCCCAGTGTTGCATGGTTTGTTGACAAGGTATAAGAGGGCTTGATGGTCTGTGAAAAACACAAATTTATTTGCAAGGAGATAATGCCAAATTTCTTAACAACATAAATCATTCCAATCCTCTCTCTTTCGGTGGTTGTGTAATTTTTTTTTGGCACTATTTAGTTGTCGGCATAGCTGACTGGGAAATCCATGGTTCCCTCTCCTGTTGAGCCAGAACACATCCTATAGCGAGTGCAGATGCATATATATGAACGTAATATATATTTTTCCAATCAGGTGCCTATAGCACCAGAGCGAATACAAGGGTATCTTTTAATTTCTTCAATGATTCCTCGCACTCATCTGTCCATTCAAAGATCACTATTAATCTATACAAGGGTTGGGCGGCGATAATGACATACATATGTATGAACCTCCTGGAATAACCACAATGTCCCATAAATTATTGTACTTGCTTTGCATTGGTTGTCTTAGGCATTTTGATAATTACCTTAATCTTATCCAAATCTGTGGATATGCATTTTTCGAGGCAATATGCCCCAAGATTCGTCCTTGTCTTACTATGAAAACGCATTTTTGTGGATTAAGGAAAATCCTATATGTCTTGCATTTTTCGAATATCTTTTTGAGGTGTTTGATATGTTCCTCTCTTTGAACAAAGTGTACACATAGGTCATCCATATAGATTTCCAAGAATATCCTCAAGTATTTCTCGAAGACATGGGCCATCAATCTTTGAAATGTTGCAAGTGCATTTGTCAACCCAAATGGCATGACACAATATGCAAATACGTCCCATTATGTGTCAAATGCCATTTTATATTGGTCATCGGGTGCAATTGCAAGTTTATTGTAACCAGAGAATCCATCCAAGAAAGAATATGCATGCTTTTCTGCCACTCATTCAACGATGTGGTTCGTAATTGGTAAGGGATAGTTAACCCTTATTGTGGTTGCATTGACTTTTTTGAGGTTGACGCACACTTAGAGTTTACCATTCCTTTTGGGTACAACAACAATTGGAGACATTCAATCAGTGTGCTCTATTTCATAGATAAACTCCGCCTCCTTCAGCTTATCAATCTCTTCCTTGATACTCTTAGCAAAGGTGTCATTGTACATGTATGGCCTTTGTCTGCTAGGTTTTGCATCAAGTTTTAAAGGGATAGTATGCTGACATATTGTTGAATCCACTCCCTTTAAATCCTTGTAAGACCATGCAAACACATCCTTATATTCCTGAAGAATGCTGAGAAGCTCCTCTTCCTCTTCTTGGCTATGATCGGTGGCTATATAGACGGGTTGCGGTTTCTCTCGGGGTCTTGCTAGGTCTACTTTCTTTGCATCTTCCAGCCCATCATAGGACTCCTTCTCCCCGGTCTTGCTAGCTCTACTTTCTTTGCATCTTCCGGCCCATTATAGGACTCCTTCTCCAGTCGTTCTCTTCTGGGCTGTGTCAGCACTATCTTCTGGTCTTGAATAGTGAACTTTCTATAATGGGATTGCTATTGTCTTTCTCATCTTCTCCGTTGTCAGTTTCGGTTGTCCATACTTCCCTCAAAGTCTTCTTGAGCTCTTGGTACCTTTTGTTACGTTCAACTTTCGTTAATTTCGGTTCTTCTATTTTGTTCGATTCTGTTTCCATTTTTTTAAATTTAGTTTCTGCATTCAACTTCTGAGTTTGTCTTTTTACATCCTTAGGAATGTCTTTTGTCCTAGACTCTCGATCTCAAGAGAATTGGCATGATATTTCATTTTTAATGCAGTCTTCGGCCTTTACCAGAGATAAGGATTCCATTCTATTTTTTATTTTTGGCCATCATTGATTGCTATAAAGATCAAACAATTCTATCAATGAGTACCCATCCATCCTAATGGGCAAGCAAGAGTCTTGCCATTAGTGATTTTTTGGGTGTTACTTTAGCACTACATACTTTTAGTGCGAAGATCACATTGAGTATTTGAACGTCTTAAACTCGTAAAGGCTTATCTCTACCAAGGTGTATAGATGAAGCAAACATTTCAGGCAGCACAATTGTCCCCAAGAAATCCAAGATTATGGGCTTTCAAGTCTACCAAAGAGATAGTCGTGAATATGATTTCAACTTGAGTGGATCCCCTACATTCTCTATAGCACTAGGAGTGGGACCCTTCTTGTGATTACTACATCACTCAATAAGTGTTGATAGTCAATTTTGGAAACCTTCACACTCTCCTTTTTTGGCAAAGAGCGTATTTATCTGCCTTGGGTAGTGTTATAAAATCTAATATCTAACCAACCCAAATGATTTTCTCATATTAAACTAATCATTTAATGTGGGAGAATAAACGAGAACAAGGGTTAGGATATAGACATGCGCTTATAGGTCTATCTCAACACAGGGCCAATGGTAATGGGGCCCAAATGAAAGATGGTCTATCAAATAGAAAGGCTAACCAATGGAGCATAAAGACCTTAGGGTTAGCTTCATTGAAGACCTCCAATAGTTAGTGTAAAAGGCCTTTGACCTTAGGTAAGCTAGGGTTGAGCTTGAGGTGGGAACCCGGCCCAAGCTTAAGGTGCTTGAGGTGCTTGACGTGCTTGATGACTAAGGTGCTTGATGACTGAGATGCTTGAGGTGCTTGATGACTGAGATGATTGAGGTTCTTGAGATGCTAGGGTTGTACTTGCGGTAGGAACCCGACCCAAGCTTGAGGGGCTTAAGGGCCAAGCTTGTGGTGGGAACCGGGTCCAAAGCTGAGTGGCTTGAGGTGTGCAAAAGTCAACACTAATCCCTACAAGGAGGGGGTGGATCCTACAAGAGGGGGGGATGAGAGAGAACATCCACACACTCACTCAAGGCAAGCTTGGTACAAAGAAAGCAAAAGGGACACTTGTCAAGTTCCTCCTCATGTTTCCCTCATGGTGTGCTTGAAGCCTATTGGTTGGCCACCCAAGGGGTCCAATAATAATTTAGAAGATTTAATTAATTGTTTTTACATTTATCAAGTCCTCTCTCTCTAAGGGAAAAGGGGGACACTTGTCATAAGGCTACCCTTGCTACTTGATTGGCCTCCTGCTTGTGATTGTTTAGGCCTAGAGGGGTCCAACGAGCTTCAAGCATGAGCTACAAGGGGGGGTCGACCAAGGAAGCTAGGGGCATGCTTGCGGGGGTATACTCTCCCATACACACTCACACACACTCTCATTGTGTGAAGTGCAAAGTGCAAGAGCTCCCTCTCCCTCCAAGCAAGTAGAGAGGTTGAGAGCCTACACCAACACTCTTGGCTATGGAATGCAAATCCAACCAAGAGCCATGCTTCAATGCTTAAGCTTTCCATCTTCTCCATCTTCATTACTATGCTATTATGTATGCTAGTAAGAAGAGTGATGATAAGTGAGGAACTAGTTCTTTCTCCTATGAAATGTTTCTTCTTCCTCTTCCCTACCCTCATTCCGTGCTATCTCTCTCCACCTTCAAAGGTGTTTGAGGTCTTGGGACTAAGGCTTGGGATAGTTAATGCTTTCCACAAAGTTCATGTTATGCTTGTGATGCATGAAGCTTTCCATCTTCATAGCATCACCTAGGTCACAAGGAACACAAAGATTGTCTTGTAACAAGTCTCTCTTGATGGGAGAAATCATAATACAAATGCCTACTGGAGGGGGGACCGGCTCCACATAAATCCGGTCCTCAATTGTTGTCATGTTCTCTAAATTCGCTCTCTTGCAAAAGTATTGTTCATGCCAAGTTTACTAAATGCTATGTTTATGTTGCTATTTTGAGTTATGATCACCCACTATGCTCACAAAGTAATTTCTCAAAAGTACTCTCTCTAATTTCCGCTACTCTCAAGTTAATAGGCCAATTCCATTACAGGTAGTAAGTCCTTTTCACACTCTCACTAAAGGACTTGGATTGGCAAGATATACCAAAGGGTTCAGATTGTTAAGGCAACACCCAAGATTAATAGTTTAAGTTTATTTAGCTTCACTAATGTCTATGTTTAGTGATTAGTAGGTCAAAAGAATTTGGATAATGTATTCTTACATGTTGAAATATCCACTTGACCTTTGGGTAAGTATAAGGTATTTTCCACCTCATTGTAAGTTTATGTTTTTGGTTCAATTTTATTTCCACCTACGTTTGCTTACGCTTTGCAAGAGGGATGCATAATCTAGAAGGTTTTCATCCACACAATAAGGTTGTGTAAGTGGATTTCATTTTTGGAAAGTAGTGTTTCAAGAACCACTTTGGCAACCTGTCACTTCACTGTTCATTATGATACCATCCTGAATTCGTTCCCTATTGCAAAAGTTATAGACCTACATATATGGTAGGGTTTTTCTAGTACGTTTGTTAGTCACACAGCGTGCAACATGGTCCAGGAACTCATGGAGTTTGGTTTAGCCAGTGTGGAGCACAATATATGAGGGTCCCTCTCGCTCATGTCACTATGCATATTGTTTGCAATCACCTCCATATTTGAGTTCATCTGGTCCTTGAAGGATTTTCTTTTTTTAGACATCCTTATTTGAGACAAATTCCACATGTGGAGAATATGAGTCTTTAAGACTGACACTGGCACCCGTTATTTCAATTATGTGTCGCGACAAAGTCCTTGTGATGGTCAAATTCTTTCTGTAGAACATTTTCAGCACGTGGTATTGGGAACAATTTCAGTGGCCAAGAATTGTCGGGTACTTAGAACAACTTATTAAGGTGAAAAATGCTACTAAAAAACATTAACGAATGGTTGTTTATGCATATAGCAAGGTTGTGTGTTGTTAATGCAAAAGTTTCATTGTTTCTACCTAGAAGTGACTTATGTTTCACATTCTATTATGGTTCAAATGTTTCAGCACGACTTGCAAATGATTGCAATAGAAAGTATTTAGTTTCCTTTTAGAACTATTTACACTGCTCTTTCATGGGTGCTATGAGCATCATATTCGCCATAAGTATGGGCAAGTATGATCATGGATATGCAGGTTCGGATCTGTTTTTGCTAAATGCATGCACACTAGGTGTTATGAGCCCTAGTGTTTAGCAAAGGCTGATTTGGAGCGGCATGCACATTCATGACATGGATCTAACAATCACCAATAGAGGTGATGACTCGGTTTGGGTGCTTGTGGCTCTCTCACGTTAACCAAGATGGTTATTCATAACATTGTTTATTCCTCAACCATGTTGTAAGGCATTGTGATCCCTATTTACCAATCATTTTGGAAGATTGCTTGTAAACGACGATTGGAAAACACACCTCAATATTGTCATTAATCCAAAGAGGATAGACAGATTACAAGTGTAATCTTGTGCTAAAGGATATGCAAATCACGTATGTCAGCACCAAGCAATACAATTAGAAAGCATGTATCGCTCTAGTTGGAGTTTGCTTACCATAAGGTAAAGCATATTTGCGACCGAGTTTAGTCTCTTGATGTGTAAGTCACGTTCTCAACCTTGAACACTAGTTATGGTTGGGTTGTTTACTGATGAAAATTGATAACTAGTCAAGGAGTTATACTTTGTTGATGACTTATGTTAGCTAATTTCTTTCATAAAAAGTGAAAAGAGGTACTCTTTTGGGTGCATCTTAGTTGTATAACTCGTTTAGCATACTCTAAGTGAGTTATACATCTACATGCTATGTTGGATATGTGCCTACTACACAAGACAATTGCAAATCGACAACAATGTGAAAAATCAACATGTTATTCTTGATTTCATTGAGCCTCCAATTTCACCATGTTCCAATCAAACGAACATCTGAATCCATGAAGGACGCCACTGTGGAAAACATTAGTGTTCTTCTGAACACACAAACACTTTTGTTTTTGAGAATGAAAATGCTTCTCCAAGGGGGGAGTATTGTCAGGCCTAGGGTAAGATAGAGCAGGCCAAGGGCCAAGACTTACATGCGGTCAAGGGGTGCCATATTTAGCGGGCCAGGAGCCTATATACTCTTTGATAATATTGGAACAAAGCTCAATTTATCTTCAACCTATCATCCTCAAATGAATAGGCAAAGTGAAATTGTGAACTCTATTGTTCTTGATCTACTCAAAGCTTCTGTAATAGAATTAGACCAACACAACCAATGAGAGAAGAAACTATCTTTGGTAGAATATGCATACAGCAATTCTCTACATTCTTATATAGGTAAAGCACCTTTTGAGGTAACCGAAGGAAGGTCAAAAGTCCCCCCTCATTTTGAAAACGCGTTGTTGCTGCTAGTGAGTATAGTTGTGACTTACGTGAGGCTTTCACTAAGATCAAAGAACCTATCTCTATTGCAAAGTAAAAGCACAACGCTAGTGTTGACAAGCATAGAAGAAATCTTCAGATCGATGAGAATAAGTGGGTTCTCTTAAAGTTTCCCAAAGCTCACTTAAGGCACACTACATGAAAACGTTGGCATGGAGAAATGATAGGTCATCAAAATTACTATGCATAATTAGCGCGCGGGTATTATGGACCATTACAACCAATCAATGAAACAACTTAACAACTTAAGCTACCCTCTCATTGGCCAATCCATAATGCATTCCATGTAAGTGTACTAAAGGGCTATAAGGGTGATCCACCACAAAAACCAGTACCAAGAGATCCTTCAAAATTTGAAGGGGTTGAAGAGATATTGCAACCCAAGCATATCATCCGCCACAAATACAAGGTGCTACACAATTGTAAGGTACGACATAAGTATCTCATTGAATTTAAATCTACCCTCTTGAAGATGTTAAATGGATGCAAGAGCCACAATTGAAGGATAGCATGTCACTTGTAGCTACCTACAATGGATTGCAAACAGAGCCCTAATGTCTTTACATGATGTATTCAATAAAATTGCAATGAAGAAGAGCAAGATTCTCTGTTTTCAACTCTGTTGTCTCAAGTTCTTTATTGATGTTTAAATGTAATATTTATGCATACCAAATGTTGCACACTTGTGGTAGAATTTCTCTTGAGTATCAAGTAGATTTGCAATCTACTACTACAGAATTTTTCTTGAGTATCAAGTAGACTAACAATCTACTACTACAAAAAGGTGCTCATGCTAACAGAGTAAACGTACTTGCGCAAATTTTCTCCCAAGTGCCAGTAGACTGGTCATCTACTTTGGAACGATGTCTAATGTGTTAAAAGTGGATCCTGAAAAGCCAATGGACCAAAGATACCTCTTTCGATTAGAATCATAGTCGAGGATGACTAAGGTTTCAAGAGTGGGATAATGTCACCAAATTTCATTTTTGGTCTACTTAACCTAGAATTTTCCATTCTAGTGAGAGAAAGTAAAAATAGAAAAGGGCCAATTATGCATAATGGGCAAAGGAATGTGTTCATGAACTAAAGAGTTGTAAAATTTGAATTCATTTTTCATAAGTGCCAATGGAATTTGATAAGGATTCAATTGGGATTTTATGGGGACGAGGACGGGATATTTTTTATTCCAAGAGAGTCCAAAACGGATCCCGAAAGCCTTCGAACATCGGCATTATGGTTAACCAAAAGGTGGGAATGGGAACTAAGGTGTTATTATCCAAACATGCCAACCTAAAGCTATGTGGAGATAAGGGATGTGGTCCACAAGCCTCCCATGCAAAAGAGAAGGTAAGATGAGTAATTCTAAAAAAGGTGATAGGATCTACGGGGATTAAGAATGAATCAAGTTGGAAAGAAGATATGTAAGCATTAAGAAGTAGTAACTATATAGTTGATTACGTAAAAGCTTGAGCAACCATAGCTATGGAAAGTTATGTGGGAGAGAGAGAGAAAAGGTGATGAGACTTCAAAAGAGCATGAAGAGTGTCATGCCAAGGGCATACCCAGGATGGGTCAAGGACCTGGGCCAAGAGGCCAGCTGTTAATGTGGACTGGGGATTCAGGCCAAGGGCTATATATATGGGAGGTTGGGTGGTGAATCCAAGCAGGTAGTTCCCTGGGCTTCATATTGGTATCAGAGCTAAAAGTAGTACAAGGCAGGTGTGGTCCTCTCATGCTTTTGCATGTGTGCATGCAATAGGGCCGTGGAGCTCCCCTCTTGCCAGGTGGGGACGAAGTCGAGGAGGAAGAAGGGGGAAATCCGATGTGCAGGCGCCCTTGAGCCAAGGAGGGGAGAAACTCGACCCTCGCCAAATTGAGTGCAGAAGAGCGCAACAGGGTCGCGAAGCCAAGGGGAGCAAAGCTCGACCTTGGCGCAAGGCAAGGCGAGCTATACACAATCCGCTAGCTGCATCTCTCTCTCTCTCTCTCTCTCTCTCTCTCTCTCTCTCTCTCTCTCTCTCTCACTCTCACTCTTCTTTGTCCGCCATCGCTTCAGTTGAAGCTTTTGGGTTCGCACAAAAATCAAGGGCCTTAGGACTTAATTCCATCAAGGGCGGGTACCAACAACAACACCCCAACTCCTCTACAATTCTCCGATGGTATTTGGTTGAGCTTCGTTTGAGATGCAAAAAATCACGAACTCGGAGTCAAGGCGTCTAAGGAAAATCAATTAACTTTATTTTTTGCAAACTCGGCAAATCTACAGAGTTGAGGTGTCGGACACCTCTCAAAATTCTGCTTTGGCATCAAGCACCACCGGTTTGGGATATACCCAACAACCGACAGATCAAGGGAAGTTCGATAATATTGAATTGAATCCGTTATGATTTCTTCCAATAACTATTTATGATTTGAAGGAGTAACTAGCACGGCTAATTATCGACGGCCAACGGTGCATATTAAGGTTGCGACCTCTTTTGGAATCAAGGTATTCTTCTGATATTCTTCCCTTTATTTGCTAGCACCACACAACCCCGTCATGGATTCCTCATCGACTTTTTAAATACGAAACTTTTTGAGAATTTTCTTTTAAAAACTTTGAACTTCCTTCGTGAGCACCTACTCCTCCTCCTCAGAGTGTGCTTGACATTTCTAAGGATACTAGTAATTTAATCGACGATAAAGACTACGTCACACGACGTGACTTTCAAAAGTTTGAAGAACGGTTTCAAATTGGCGGTTCGTGCCCAATTGCTTGCTACAAAGGTGGATCACCTTATCGAGCTGACCATCTCGTGCATCCCACAGGCTACAATATCTACACTTGTGGGAGTCGTCGAACCAGACTCCACCAAGGTGGCAAAGAGGAGACTTTCCACATTCGACTTTCAGAAAGCCAAATTGCAAAAGTTATGTTTCAATTGTATGGGACAGTATCAATGGAAACATTGTCCCCAGGTACTGGATTCATAGGTCTTTTTGATGGATTTTGATACTAAATAGTCAATCAATTTTCTTGCATGCTCTCTAGTGGTTATTTACCCTTTCAAAGAACCCTTTTAGTTATAGCATATTCATTCAAGATATCATACATGTTACAATGATGCTTTCTTTCTTTATGAAATTTCGACAAGGTCGATTCTTCTCTACTTGGACACATATGTGTCAATGGGAGCATCTATTAGCTATGAGCACAAGCACTCCATGAGTACTTACGTGAAGCACGGCTTCCCTTTCGACATTTGGCATAATGGTTTCCAAAGGTTTGGAGTATGCTAATAACAGGTTTTTACATCACAAGTGACTATATATGGCGTATGCAACAACATTCTCTTCCGTAGTAGATATGGCTAAGAGCCAAATTCCAGCAAGTTTTATTTTACCAAACTCAAGACAACTTGCCACAACCGTGCAACCAAGATACAATTTTACGTTTTCTTTAAAGTTGGCAACGATTGCCTATTGTACAAAGCAAAGTGCTTTGACACAATTTATGAGACACAAGGCTTCTAACTCATGCCATGATCATGCCGATGACTTCAACTCAACGACATTCGCACACAGTCCTGGGCTTTCGGCAATGTGCGGATATAAGCTAACAATTTACGTAAGACAAGAGAAAATTGTGATGTGTCCATGCCTGTATCGACTCAATTGGTAGAGGCTATCAATGTCGCCAAGGGCTTACATCTGTGCGTGCATGGCATGCCAATGAGATTGACATAATCTCATTTCATTACTATTTATGCTTCCGCTATTGCAATAGCTACTATGTCAAAGACGAGATATGTTATTGCTATCTTAAAATTTTTTTTATGTTTATTTGATGGCAAAGTACTATACCTACTTCACCTTGGTACAATCATGACCACATATAAGTTAGGTGGGTCCATATGTGAATTTTGGTACCTCTCTCTACAAGAGCGTTGTACACGCACACTGCTATACGCTTATAGGATAAGCTATGACAGATACATGGTCTACACTGGAGCATTTTCAAGGGCATACAACACATTAGAATAAGGGGTTTTCCTCAGCCCAACATTCTCTCTCTCTCTCTCTCTCTCTCTCTCTCTCTCTCTCTCTCTCTCTCTCTCTCTTTCCAACTTCTATGCGGGAAAGGTAAAACTAGGCTTAATTTTATTGACATCTCCATATGTCAATACAGTAAAACAGGAAGGGCTAAGAGCCATCTCTTGCCACCTATTTTGGAATGGCTAAGAGCCATCTGTTTGTAATTTATCAGTGATCGAATAGTCCTATTTAGTTGATTACCCATCGATTCTAATGGACAAGCCAGAGTCTTGCCATTAGTGATTATTTGGGCATTATTTTAACATTACACATTGTCATGTGAAAATCACGTTGAGTTTTTGAAAGACTTAAACTCGTAAAGACTTCTCTCTACTAAGGTGTATAGATGGAGCACGCATTTCAGACAACACGGCTATTCACAACAACCCAAGATTATGGATTTTTGGGTCTAGAGAAGCTCCAGTGGTGAATACGATCAAACTTGAGTGGATCTTCTATTTTATCTATAGCACTAAGAGTGTCTATACGAGTACAGTTTTGGGGTAAGACCCAGCTCGTGATATTACCAATTACTTATTAAAGTGTTGATGGTCAATTCTTGGACCCATCACACTTGCACTTTCAAGAAAAGAAGTCCATAAGCTGCCAAGGGGTAGTGGATAATTTCAACTTCCAAAGTTGAATTCATATATTGCTAGTTGCTAGTTGCTAGTCGATTTTAACCAAGGGGTTTGGATTGCAAGGGCAACACCCAAGGTTACATGTGCATATACTACTTGCACATCACTAATGTTCAATTAGAGCTCCCAAGCCTTTGCATGCAAGAAATTTGGGTAGGTGCCTTTGACTACAGGTAAGTGAACACTCTGTTCAACCTCCAAGTAAGTATATGGTTTGGTTTATTTCCATTTTTGCATATGCTTTGCTTGATTTTTTCAAGTTGGATGAATAAACTTCCATGTTTTCATCCATTTTTTCTCGTCAACGAGATGACAAGTTCATGTACGAGCGAAGAAATTTGGGATATAGAGTCCACAATAAGTTTTTGTATTACGCAGTTATGGACCCACTTGTAGGGTTTGATTTGGCACATGTTGTCACATGGAATACAACATGGTCTAGGAACTCAAGGAGTTTGGTTTAGCTAGTGTGGAGCATGGATAATGAGGGTCTCTCTCACGCACATCACATGCGTGTTTACAGTTACTTCCACACCCAAGTACATCTTGTACTTGACGGATGTTCTTTTTTCAGACATTTTTACATGAGACATATTCCACATGTGGCAAATATGAGTCTCTGGGATTGACACTGGCACCGCTACTTCAATTATGTGTCACAACAAAGTCCCTAGGTGCTGATTGAATCCGTTTTATAGGCCAGAAATTGTTGGATACTCAAAATGACTTGTTAAGGTACAAGTACTGCTTAACAACATTAACGACTGGTTGTTTATGCATATAGCCAGGCTATGCGTTGTTAATGAAAAGGTTTCATTGTCTGTACGTGGAAGTGATTAATGTTCCACCTTCTATTATGGTTCAAATATTTCAGCAAGGCTTGCAAATGATTGCAGTAGAAAGTATTTAGTTTCTCTTTAGACCTATTTGCACTCCTCTCTAATGTGTGCTAGGAGCATCACATCCGCCATAAGTATTGGCAAGTATGATCATGGATATGCAGGTTCGGATTTGTTTTTTGCTAAATGCATGTACACTAGGTCTTATGGGCTCTAGTGTTTAGCAAAGGCTGATTTGGAGCGGCATGCATATTCATCACCTTAGTGCTATGAAGCATTTTGCACTCTGTGTAGTATCTGTATGAGATTATGTTTGGATCTACCAAACACCAATAGAGGTTATGGCTCGGTTTGGGTGCTTGTGGATCTTTCAAGTTAACCAAGATGGTTATTCATGACAGTCATTTATTTACCAGTTATTTGGAAGACTGTCTGCTGTAAATCGTGGGGAATCTCAAACACCTCACTACTGTCAGTATCCAAGGGGATAGGCAGATTCCAACAGTTATGCTACTGTCAGTATCCAAGGGGATAGGTAGATTACAACAGTTATGCTACTACCATTATCCACAAAGGATAGGCAAATTAGGTGGGTTACAAAGCGTAATCTTGTGTTAAAGGATATGAAAGTGCGTACGTTAGCACAAAGCAATCCAATTAGTAAGCATGCATTGATTTAGTTTGAATTTGCTTACTATAAATTAAAGCAAGTTTACAACCTTGACCACTGGTTATGGTGAGGCTGTTTACTAATACGAGAAGAGAACAAGTCAAGGACTTAAACTTGGTTGATGAGTTACGTCAGCAAGTTACTTTCATGGAAAGTGCAAGAGGTACTCTTTCGGGTACATCTTAGTTGTGATAACTCGTTTAGCATACTCAAGAGAGTTCTAAATGGAGTTTATACGCTATGTTGTATATGAGACGGTTACTCCAAGATGGTTGCAGAGGGACAACAATGTGGAAAATCAAGATGTTATTTATGGTTTTGTTGAACCTCCCATAGAACCATGTTCCAGTCACATACACAGCTGGATCCATGAAAGATGCCACTGTGTAACACATTAGTGTTCTTAAGAAGAAGTTTCCCACTTTTGCTTTTGAAGACGAAAACACTTCTCCAAGGGGGGGTTGGCTACCAGTGTGGACCGGGGATTCATGCCAAGGGCTATATATATAGGAGGTTGGACAGTGAATCCAAGCAAGCAGTTCCCTAGGCTTCATAAAGGGCTTCATTTTGGATGAGGATTACATGGAGCTTCAAGAGATAGGAAGACAAAAGTTTCCTTGCTCTCTCTAGCACAGCCTTGCAAAAAAATGAAGGAATATCCCTCTTACGGTCCTTAAATGAAAATATTTTGAACTACAAAGTTGTTCATCTTGTTGTTTCCGGTATGTTCAATACATGTATGTGACGCTTTCACAATTGAATCTAAGTTAATGCTTACAATTGTTATGCTCGAATATAATTAATGTTACACAATTGATTGACTATTCTAGTTAATCTGTAATTTTCATTTCACTTTAATCCCAATTCTTTGACACACTATCTGAAGATCTTGTTGCAAACTCCTCAAAACACCCTCTTTGATATCGTAGTTCAAGGCCACTCTGAATGGCGAAGACGAATGCGTGAACACAAGCGTATCAACATGATAGGGACAAGAAGACCATTCTCCATCTCTCCCCTTTCAGGTTGGCTTCACCATTGATCCCATTTTCCTTTGGTCATTGTAGATAGGAAGGACACACAATCATAGGGACCATTGATCCCTCCTTGGAGTGGAAGTCATGTAGATTCTAGAGCATGAGAATGAGAAACAAGATCGAACAATCATAGGGACCATTGATCCCTCCTTGGAGTGGAAGTCATGTAGACTCTAAAGCATGAGAACGAGAAACAAGATCAAACACGAAATGCCTTTTATGTTTAAGGAAAAAATGACAAAAATATCCTTGATATTTGATATTTGGGAAAATTATCAAAATACCCCTCGCTCCATATTTTATTATAGAGAATCTTCCCAGATTTGTTCATGCCTCTAATAGCAGTAGCACATATAACAACAAAATTGGCATTCAATAATGGAATTCGGACTCAGACACACCTAATTCAAAGTCTTCGCGCTAACCACCTTGTTTAGGTGGTTTCATTGATGCCAACTCACCCCTTTAATATAGAAAAAAAGAAACTCCGTAATCCCTCCCGATCCCTCGTCTAGTGACGTGGTATTATTGCTCTCATCGTCCTCACACTACCTATCTCCCCCCCCCCCCCCCCCCCCCCCCCCCCACCAAACCAATGTGCACACATTGCCTATTAGTTGCTCACTCCCATGTTCATCCACACTTGACACCTCTTTCCTTTTGCTTTTCAATCATAAACAAAATCTCGCGTAGATTCCACTAATTGATTGCTTTTCAAAGATTGTAGGCGCAAACCCCTCAAATTTCAAAAATTCCCAAAATATCGCATGTTTTCTTGCAAACATTTCCAAACACTTCTCTTTTTGCAATTCTTCATAGGAAGAGTAGGGGGTACCAAGTGGGACAAATTGAAAAAAAGGCCAAGAATCAAGTGAGATGTGCTGGAATTAAAGTCTAAAGGGGGAGAGAGAAATGAGGAAGGCAAGTGGTGTACATGGAGACGGGCAGGGTCCAAAGTGGCGGCATCCAAGCAATACGGGGGCAGGATGCGGTGCGTAGTAGAGGACTTGCGTGGCTGCAAGTGAAGCGTTGGGGAGGGGTTGCGTCACTGCAAGGGGTTGTGTTTTTTTTTACAAAATTGGATTCACTGAGGCCATCCGCAGGCTTGGCAAGGTGGTCATGTGAATGTGACTTGAGTTGAACTCCTTGTTGTCCGAGTTCGAGCCATGCCCTGATGCCTTCGAATTTTTGATTGGCATGGACAAAGGTGATTTGTGCACCAAAACAGAATTTGCAAAGGTTCCACCTAGTGATGGAATAAAATAACGTAGTTGCCAGTAGTGCAAGGTAGAGTAGTTCTTGCTCAACCAAAGAGAATAGAACTGGGATTTTGGATGGCACTGAGAGCTCTTGAGTTGAAATGGTTTGAGCTCATTGGTGAAATTTTTTATCCGTAAAGATAGGTCTCTATTGTCAAAAATTCTAAACTATGCAAAATTTGGAGCAATCTATCTAAAATTGATACGAGGGTATTTTGGGAATTTCCCCAAATTTGAGGGTATTTTTCTGTAAGTTTAAATGTTGTGTTTTGAATGGAGCAGCCCGTGCTTATTGTACACTGCGCAGTGCGAGGTGAGGAACGCTAACATTATGCTAGGCTGCACTACAGCAGAGACAAAATGGTGGGCTTGATGTCAATGATTCCAAGAATGCGTGTCGTCTCCACTACGCCACTCCAGCCCAGGAGAGCACCAAAAACCTTCAACTGGCCTTCTTTCATGGGCCGTATTTGCGGACCACTGCGGCCCAGCGCCAACGCACCCCCGCTCGACTCTCTCTCAGCTTTTTGCTTCAGGCCCCTCCTGTTCCGACGCGTCTATTCATCCCTCGAACATCAGCCTTCCATCATCACCAGGTACTCTTCTCTCCTTTTTCTTGTCTATGAACATAAGAAAGTCATACAGCATTGCTTTGCTTGTAGGAGGTTACGATTGTTTGGAATGAATACCTCAGTGAGGTTTCCTACAATTTAGGATGACAAGTTGCATGCATTTATTTGTCTAAGGTTTCCTATTATCAGGGATAAAATAATTGTATGCTCCCACATCAAATTATAGGAGTATTAAAATCCAAGGAATTTATATATGGTTGCATTTTTTGCTGTGAAACACCAAATCTTTTGTTGACTATCTGACAAGGCTTCTCTCCTATGCGGCAATTTCTTCTGCATCAATTCTTGGGCTTTATTGTTTATGAGAGACAGATATGCTCTCATTTCTTTGCATACTTGGTATAGCTACTCCTCTTTTGATGGAGCTTAGGAATTAAGAAATTTCACCTTTGTCTTATGTGTAAGTTGGAGTAAAGATTCTGAGGTTTAGGAATCCGTCTTGCCATTGTCTCAAATCCTTGGCGTCAACAACACCAATGAATATGATTCAACAGAGTTTGTGAAGTTTATTTTGCCTATCTCTTTTCTTTGAAATAAAATGGAAATTAGTCTGGTCTTTTATGTAATTTAATCATAGTTTTTTTCACTTTGAAGGGTATATACATATCTGAACTTTTAGGTTCCATGTGCGTGTGTGTGTGCACTCACACAAACGTGACACATAATTGGGAAAACAACCAATGCACCTGCCATTAGGTTAAAATTGAGAAAGAATCTCTATCAGCTAGGTCAGACATAGAGCATAGGGGAATATCTGATGGGCCGCCTAGAACGGGTACTTGGGGGATTTCTACAGACTAATGCGTCAGGGTATGAGTGACTTAGAGCATTGCTAAGGAAATTGCTTCGTAAATTTTGGTAAGAAAGTGCCAAGTATGAGCATTTCTGGTTTATTGTAAGGTGGGTGATGGGAGCACCGGTACAGGAGTGTTTCATGGTCTAAGACGATTCTGGAGTAACTAAGAGACACACGCTAAGGACCAGCCACATGAATGAAGATGGGTTCTCAGAAGGCTTTTTAGGAAAGCAGTTGCATTTTGCAATTTATTGCTTTTTGAGAAAGCGTGTGCTTTTATGCAGAAGAGTCTTATTTTGACGTATCATCTGTGCATGAAGTTGCATCCGGGGATGCTTGGAATGTGTGAGCATGCATTTAACACTAAATCTCAGCTTTTCTTAGGTTTCTATAAGTTCGGAAAAGTCAACCGTGTTAAGTGGGTAGCTATCTGATAAAAACAAAGGCAATCCAAATTAGTGTCAAAGTTGTGATGTGGAAGCGTAGAGCCAAGGGAGAATGCCCGAGAGAGAGAAAGAGAGAGATACTGCTGAACCATCTTTTTTGAGTTTTGTTGGTGTGTCTGCTGGCTGTTGTCTACTATGGATTAAACCGCCTCGTCGGTGGCTTGTTAGTTGCAGTGGTATTAGAGATTCAATCAATTCTTTTAATTTCTTCTTCTATGGAGGATTCGGTCCGACTATTTGTAGCACACATGGATTCTTGTAGTGAATCTGATTAAGAACATGGAAGTAACTCGGCGACAATGCAAAACAATGTTGTTCCTGAAGTCACGTAAAATTGAGATTGTAATGGAAATGGCCTATGAACTTTGAGAAGAGCGGAATTAAGAGAATTAGAGAGAATATTTTTGCGAGACTACTTTGAGAACATAGAGGGTGAACTTAATTGATAGTAGCAACATAAACATAGTACTGAATTAACTTGGCGTGAACAATACTTTTGCAAGAGAGAGAGTTTAGAGAACTTGACAATAGTTGAGGAACGGATTTATGTGGAGCCGGTCCCCCCTCCAATAGGCATTTGTATTATAGATTCTCCCATTAATAGAGACTTGGTACAATACAATCTTTGTGTTCCTTGTGACTTGGGTGATGCAATGAAGATGGAAAGTTTCATGTATCATGAGCATAACATAAACTTTGCAAAAAGCATTAACTATCCCAAGCCTCAGTCCCAAGGCCTCAAACACCTTCGAAGGTGGAGAGAGCTAGCAGGGAATGAGGGTAGGGAAGAGGAAGAAGAAACATTCCATAGGAGAAAGAAGTAGTACCTCACTTATCATCACTCTTCTTGCTAGCATATATAATAGCATAGTAATGAAGATGGAGAAGATGACAAGCTTAAGCATTGAAGCATGGCTCTTGGTTGGATTTGCATTCCATAGCCGAGAGTGTTGGTGTATGCTCTCAACTTCTCTACTAGCTTGGAGAAGGAGATGGAACTCTTGCACTTTGCACTTCACACAATGAGAGTGTGTTTGAGTGTGTGTGGGAGAGTATACCCCCCAAGCAACCCCCCTTCTTGCTTTGGTCGACCCCCCCTTGTAGCTCATGCTTGAAGCTCATTGGACCGCTGTAGGCCTAGCCAATCACATGCAAGAGGCATATCAAGCAACAAGGGTAGTCTTGGGACAATTGTCCCCCTTTCCCCTTTGAGAGAGAGGACTTGATAAATGCAAAATCAATTAAGTAAATCAACTAAATTATCATTGGACCCCTTGAGAGGCTATCCAATAGGATTCAGGTAAACCTTGAGGGTAACCTAGCTAGGGGCTTGACACGTGTCCTACTTGTCTCTTGAGCAAGGGGTGTCCTTTGGGAGAGAAATAGGTCAAGCATGTGAGTGCGCGTGTGCGGAAGAGAGAGAGAGAGAGAGAGAGAGAGAGAGAGAGAGAGAGAGAGAGAGAGAGAGAGAGAGAGAGAGAGAGAGAGAGAGAGAGAGAGGACACAAACGCTAGAGATGGTGAAGAGGAGGCGATCAGCCCCCATGACTACCATGAGCAGAAGACCCTCAATACAATCAGTATGTGTTATCTCTGTGAGATGAGATATGTGGAAGTGGGTACCCTCCTGGCCCGATAAATAGGTGCCCATGGGGAGGTAGGGCAAGGGCTGATGAAAATCCCCATAACCGAGTAGAAAAATGATTTATGGAAATATATGGGGACGCCTGGACAAAAGTGGGTGGTCGGCCCCAAACTCGGGTAGCCAGACCAGGTACAAGCTAGACTATGGGTGGCCAATCCAGAGACATACTAGCCGTACATATATGCCCTAGAACTGTGAAGCAGTAGAGTGGTGTAAGTCTAACACGCCCTCTCAGCACCTGATGCTGAACAAACCGTATGAAGCCGAAGATGTGAGGCAAATGATGAAGATGTCTGCTGCAATGTCCACTGAAGGAAAATACTCCAAGAGTGTAGCAGCAGTCCGGGGTGCCCCGATCGCTAAGAAATCTCCGTGGTAAAGTGCTGTCACGAGAAGTGTAGCAAATTGCTGTACTCCGCCGATACAGGGTGAAAGATATTGCGTGAAGGTCCCGAAGTGAGTGTGAAAACAACTCCTTGTCGTAAAAGAAGTGCCAATAGATCTGCAAGTGTCCTGCCCAATAGGATCTGTGGTGTCTGTAGTCAAACCGTCTGGAGGAAATGGAGAAGCCCAGAAACCATCATGAGAATGACCGGAAGCCTGTCAATTGCATGAACCTATAACCCAAGGTGGCCCGGTGGCTAAGTTGTGTAAAACTCTAGGAAGGCCAGATGTAGTAATCTGCGCCGTAAACTCCTCCGAATCAAGGAAGCCAGACTAAATAGTTAGCACTGTAGAAGCTACCTTAAGCTGTAGCAATCACCAATAGACCACATGAACTACCACCGGATGGTGTCCAGCCAGTAGGTAGGGTAATCCAAGATGAGGGGAAAGCCAGACTCAACAGCTTGCGCGCTGTGAAGGTCCTCTGAGAAGAGGAAAGGCCAGACCAATGTGTCTGTGCCATCTTGCCTGTATCTCTTGCCTTCAATCCTTTGGTGTAATCCAAAACAGAATCCACGCCAACAACGCCGCCAAACCGCATCTCGGTGTGGCTCTCAATGTGAATGAGCTGGGAGTGGCCTACTGCCCAGGTCGGGGGATAAGTCTGTTGTAAGGTTACCGAGGGTGAGTGTAAGTAACTCTGAAGGTAGCAACCCAAATAATCAGGAATGTAGAAGAGCAACCGCACTATCATCCAAGCCAAGCTCTGTGTGACTTCGGATGTAGTCGTGTAATGATGCCTGATCTCCTGCATCTCGCGGGTAAACTCTCCAAGAGAGTCCAAAGCACTGAAGTCCCACTCTAGTTTGTAGATCCAAGCAATGAACCTGTCCAAGAAGAGATCCAAGATCCTCTCTCTAAGTCCATGTAGATGCTCCTGTGTAAGCAAGTGATCTGATGTGTCGAGGTCAAGTGGGTAAGTGTCTGTCCACCCAAGATGGTGGTGTTCTCTCTGGGAATGTCGGAATCCCATATGCCATGAGCATGGCCATATCTCGTGTGAACTCCTTTGATGAATGCATAGGTGTGTCCATAGCAAACCACAAGTCACCACCCCCTCTGGAGTGCGCAATCGCCGAATGATGGTTGGAACGAATGGATCCCCAAGGATCGTACACCTGTAGATAATCAAGCCGATGTCGAAGATACCGTGTACTGCAGCAGTCACTGAGAGACCGCACGGACCATGTCACAAAGTGATGACGCGGCGGACAGCAAAAACCCTAATTTCTGCCAAAAACCCTAAAATTCCTGCAAACCCTAATTTCTGCCAGAAACCCTCGTTTCCAGAAATCGCGGAGGCTGAAATTAAAAATAAAAATAAAATAAAATAAAATGATGAGCGACTCAAATTTTGCTTTTTCTCTACGCAATGAGAAAGAGAGAGAGAATGCTTTTGCTTTTAAGTTTTGATTCTCTGTGAGAGAGAGAGAGCAATTGCTTTTGATTTGAAGCTTTTGGGGCTCTGCTTTTGGGCATCCCTTGTAACCTTTAAATTAGTGGTGAGGGCCTCACTTCTCAGAGCATCTGGACGCAGAGTCTGAGAGTGAATCCCAACCCACTCTCTTGTACTTTGAACTGATTAATATAAAAAGAAATACTGAAAGGGGCGCCAGTCTTTGGGGCCAATATCTCTAGGCATGGAACTCCGCCGGGCAAGTGCAAATCTATTGTGATCTGTGAATTGTTTTGAAGTGGTTATTTGGTGCTGTCGCGGTTGATTCTTGACTTGGAGTGTCCAAGTCTGTTACAGTGGTATCAGAGCACGGCCGATTTCTCTTCTACGAAAAATCCGATCCCCAATTTTTTTTCCGCGGCACCTATGGCTTCACGCAAGGATTAGTCGACTCCCTCTGCATCTGGCGATGTGGGCAGGGATCACAACGAAGATTCCGGCTGAGAGTATGGCCCGCCTCGGCCTACTCAGGCGGAGCAGCGAGAGATGGAGCGTCGCCAGTTGATCGGCGATGCTACGAAGATGATGCTCAGTTTTGCGAAGGACCCAAAATTTGCAAAATATATGAGCGAGACTTCTTTTCAAGAAGTGCATGAGCAGTGACAGAAAACCACTACACCCACTTTCAAGAAACCTTCTGCTCACAAGAAATATTCAGAGAAGGAATTAGAAGAGGTGGTTGATGCACGGATTGCTCAGCTTTTCGACGCGCAAAAGAAAGCCAAAAAGCACGACAAAAAGTAGAAGAAAAGCACTGACTTCCCGGGATATTTGGGTCGTCAGTCGACTTTTGACAAGGCAAAGAAACGGAAGAAGTGTGTTCGATTTGAAGGAGTACCCAATTCTTCTTCTTCTTCTTCTTCTTCATCTAACAGTTCTTTTAGCTCTTCAGATTCGAGCGAAGAAGACAGAAAAGGTAAAAAGTGAAGCAAGAAACACAGCTTCGGAAAGGGCAAGAAAAAGGCAAAGAAGGCTACATCTCGCCCAGAGACTAACAGTCCTGAGGACTCGTCTACAGACAACTCAGATCACGATGACGGAAACTTTTATGTGAACAAGAAGAATTTTTACAAAGCTAACCAGTATGACTTTCTCGAAGATAAAAGCAAGAAAGTCCGAGAGTTTAAGGAAGGTGGCCACTCGATCAAGTTTGATACTTTTTCAGGATACTCAGATGCTTCGAAGGCTTTGTCTTTTATACAGCAGTTTGACATCGCTTTCGCGGGAGGACGCTATTCAGAGCACTCCAAGATTCGGAGAGTTGCCTCTTACTTTAAGGGGAATGCTCGTACTTGGTGGTCCACGCTTCTTTTAAACAAGACTGCGCCAGTTAAATGGCTGAAATTTAAGAAGCTTTTTATTTCTTCTTGGTTGATGCAAGAATATGAACGAGATATACAAGCTGCTTGGAAACATCTTCGGATGACCAAGAAAGATACAATCAATGCTTACTGTGAAAGATTCTGGAGCTCTTTTCTACCCGCCTCTTCATTCAAGAAGATCTCGTTCAAAGAACAGATTGAGCGGTTTACCTTGGGTCTACCTACAAAGATCCGAGATCACTGCTTGGAACAGAAGTCAGCTTTTATTTAGGAGTTGATGAGTCATGCGAAGTGGGGCTTTGCCATTCACTTTGGCAGTCTGATCTACCCCACAGATGAGGCCATGACACAACGAGCCGAACAGACTTCTGGGAATGAAAGTAGAAAGAAAAAGAGCAACCCAGTGAAAAAGGATGCACGACCCAAGCTTACTCCTGAGGAGAGAGCTCGCTTCATCAGAGAGGGGAAGTGCTTTGGATGCGGGGAACATGGACATATCTCCGCGAAGAGCCCTAAAAAGGCACAGAAAGAACAGAATGATAAAGACGATGACAGGCTTGAGAGTTCGAGAGCAGCTGAGGAACGTGGCAGAAAAGGCAGATAGAAAAGCAGAACTGGTACCACATGGCGTGGGACCTGCACCGAATCTAATGAATGAAAGTACAAACTTTGCCGCTTTTGGGGCAAAGTGAAGGATCAAGAAGCTCTTTTGAAGGAGCCAAGGCCAACTTCTTTTCACTTGGAATTGGCAGCTCGATTTGGAATTACGCCCGACAGACTGACGCCACAGGCGGAGGTAGTTCGACTGGCACCTGGATGGGATGTTGCCATTACACCGAGCATTGGCAAACTTCGTTTGCAATGACAGGGGTGTTCAGGGCATGCGAGTGACGTTCTACTCAGGATCCCTTGTTACCACAAGAACTACGCCGTGGTTGACTATCGGGCCGAGAAAGCGACTTTGATAAATGAAGGGCTTAGAGATTGTACTTGATGACCTTCAGTTTCTTACCCATTCTTTTGGGAGAGAACTGAACGATGGATAAAGGTTGAATATGTTTTGACCTGATCAAAAGAACGCCAAGATTTTTCTCCACACTCATGCCGATTGCTTTTCAGAGGGCCTGAAGATCAAACCATTGATCTGATACCTAGAAGCACGCCACCAAACCGGCCATCTTATCGTGTGAGCCGAGTACAGAATGAAAAGATTATGAACCCAGTGAAAGACCTCTTGGAAAAGGGTCTTGTCCAGCATAGTACTTCATCGTATTGCTCTCCACTGTTGGGGATTTGAAGAAAGACGGATCTTGGAGAACGTGCATCGATTATAGCGCTCTCAACGAAATCACCATCAAGAACAGATTTTCGATTCCTAGGATCGATGATGTACTCGACAGGTTACAGGGATCCTCGTTCTTTAGTAGGATTGACTTGAAGAGTGGATATCATCAGATCCGAATTGCGCTGGGAGACGTCTACAAGACAGCCTTTCGGACGACTTTTGGGTTATTTGAGTTTTTGGTGATGCCTTTTGACTTAACCAATGCTCTGCGACATTTAACCGGATGATGGACAAGATTTTTCAATAGTAGAGGCTATTTGTTGGCACTTTCTTTGATGATATCATTGTTTTCTCCAAGAATGAAGCAAACCACAGAGATCATATGCTTCAGAGATACATTTTTTTGGGGACACTTTGTCTCAGCAATAGGAGTGCAAATGGATCCGACCAAGATAGACACTATTTGTGATTGGCCCAATCTGAAGAATGTCTATGAAGTTGAAAGCTTCTTGGGACTGTGTTCGTACTACAGACGGTTCATCCGAAAGTTTGCAGAGGTTGCTTCCCCTTTGCATATCTTGATACAGAAAGGAGTCCCTTTCTTGTGGGGATCCACATAGGTGACTGCCTTTCAGACATTGAAAGAGAAATTGACTACATGACCAGATTTGACTTTCCCGGACTTACAGAAGTCATTTGAAGTATTTTGTGATGCTTATGGTCGTAGTCTGGGTGCGGTCTTGATGCAAGAAGGCCATGTCATTGCTTACGAGAGCTGATTGTTCTCTAGGCCGGAGATGACAGCACAGATTTATGAGAAAGAGCTTTTGCCGGTGAATCACTGTCACTGCCCCAAATGGGCTGAAAACAGAGAAAACAGCAAGGGGTAATGGCTGAAATCTGATGAAGACGGAGAGGATACTCGCCGGCAATGCACCAGATGCAAAGCCGGGTAGGTGGTGGCGGGGTTCAGACGTTGAGCGCTACCCTCCTGCTGCAAAAACGCAGGTCAATTTGCAGTCCACTTTTGCTGCACTTTTTGGCACCAAAAACCTTTTGTTTGCTGAAAAAAACAAAGGCTTGATAGGTACCCTAGGTGCCCAGCAACTTGTGGAAGGTGTCAACGACACAAAGTGACCAATAAAACCACCGAAAATGGGCTAAAAACCCAAAAACGCACATGAAGGTAAAAAACACAACTGGATCTGGAGGGGTTTTCCGTGACAGAGATGTCTAGAAATGGTAGCGCTAGCAGGGAATCAGCAGATTTGGTGTTTCTTGCAAAAAACGCAGGTTTAGGTGAGGTCCTCCGCGACAGAAATGGCTCCCGTTTCTGCGCTTGCCTGGTTGATGTAAAAACACTGGCAGATCTGGCTCCAATTTGCAAAATCGCTGGCTGATCCAGCCCTTGAGAGAAGAACGTGATGCAATGTAGCGCCTCAGAATAGGCAGAGCCTGAAGTTGCTCATACCATGTGAGTACGTGTGTGCGGAAGAGAGAGAGAGAGAGAGAGAGAGAGAGAGAGAGAGAGAGAGAGAGAGAGAGAGAGAGAGAGAGAGGAAGGACAGAAACGCTAGAGATGGTGAAGAGGGGGCGATCAGCCGCCCATGACTACCATGAGCAGAAGACCCTCCGTACAATCAGTATGTGTGATCTTTGTGAGATGAGATATGTGGAAGTGGGTACCCCCCTGGTCCCATAAATAGGTGCCCAAGGGGAGGTAGGGCAAGGCCTGATGAAAATCCCCATGACCCAACAGAAAAATGATATATGGAAATATATGTGGGCGCCCGGACAAAAGTGGGCGGTCGGCCCCAAACTCGGGCAGCCGGACCAGGTACAACCTAGACTATGGGTGGCCAGTCCGGAGACATACTAGCCGTATATGTATGCCCTAGACCTGTGAAGCAGCAGAGTGGTGTAAGTCTAACAAAGCAAACCCCCCCCCCCCCCCCCCCCCCCCCAACCCCTCCTTACATGCATGGCTCGCCCCCTCCTTGTAGGGATTTGTGTTGACTTTTGCGACACCTCAAGCCCCTCAACCTTGGGCCCAGTTCTCACCACAAGCTTGGCCCTTAAGCCCCTCAAGCTTGGGTTGGGTTCCCACCTCAAGTACAACCCTAGCATCTCAAGCATCTCAGTCATCAAGCATGTCAAGCATCTCAGTCATCAAGCATGTCAAGCATCTCAGTCATCAAGCATGTCAAGCACCTCAAACATCTCAGTCATCAGGCACGTCAAGCACCTCAAGCTTGGGTCGGGTTCCCACCTCAAGCACAACCCTAGCTTACCTAAGGTCAAAGGACTTTTACACTAACCTTTGGAGGTCTTCAATGAAGCTAACCCTAAGGTCTTTAAGCTCCATTTGGTAGCCTTGCTCTTTGACGGATGATCTCTCATTTGGACCCCTTTACCATTGGCCTTGTCTCATAAGCACATGTCTATATTCTAGCCCTTGTTCGCGTCTATTCTCCCACATCAAATGATCAGAGTTTAATATGAGAAAATCATTTGGTTTGGTTAGATATTAGATTTTATGACATTACCTCTCTCTTGAAATCATAGTCGTCCTCGACTATGAGGTAGAAGAGATAAAGCCTTAGTCATTAGTCAACGTTTCTTAGCAGGTGGAGGATCCCTTTTTACCTTACGACATTATTCCAAGATGGATGACTAATCCATTTGGTGCTTGCGAGACATAGCTGCCGCAAGCATGTCTGCTCTTTAGTCCATTTCATTCTTTCAAAGTAGAGTGGCAAATTCTACTTGGTGTTTGAGAGACGTCGTCATCACAAACATGATTCTAAGCATGCATACTAGTTAAATTTGTGCACAATAAAAAAGAGAACTAGTCTTGTAAGATAAAAACATTGGTCATTTAAAAGAAATTTGTACATTTGCTTACTCTAATGTAGCATTGTAAGCATTGACAAGGTTCATACTATCCTGAAGCTGTATTCGTTGCATCCATCTAGCATCTTCAAAAGGATAATCTTTGAACTTAATAAGATACTATCGGATAATCTTACCATGTCGTAGTACCTTTCTTCATGCCGAAGAATAGCTTCGGATTGTAGCACCTCTTCTTGGTCTTCAATTTTGGGAGGGTCTTCAATAATTAGTTCACTTGGTGGCTCTCCTTTGTAGAGCTTAAGTAGGCTCACATGAAAAGCATTGTGTATGAGTCAATGGTTGGGCAACTTGAGTTGATAAGCCTTTTCATTGATTGGCTTCAAGATTTGAAAAGGACCATAGTATCTTTTTGCTAATTTAGTGTAATACTTTTGATGGCTTGTAGGATTTTTGCCCGTCGTTTCCCTCAATTGAGCCTTGGGAGACTCAAGTAAGATCCAATCATTTTCTTTGAACGTTAAGGCCCTTCTGTGCTTGTTAGCAACAACTTTTTGCCTTTGTTGAGAGATGGATATAGCCTCCTTAATCTTTTGAAAAGATTCTTGTAGGTGACGGCTATACTCATCGGCAGCGAATATCTTCCCATGTATTGTAAGTAGCAAGGGACTTTTAGGTCTTCCCTCAATGATTTCAAAAGGTGCTTTTCATGTAGAAGTATGTACAATATTATTTTATGCATACTCTACAAGAGGTAAGTACTTTTCCCATTGTGAGTGTTGATCTACTTCTGTAACATAAGTTTTTAGTGATTGAGTATCGCAAGATTGACTATCTGACCTTGGCCATCCATTTATGGGTGATAGGCCAAAGAGAAATTCAATCTTGTACCTAGATTTTCAAAGAGATCTTTCCAAAAATTGCTGGTCATTTTAGGATCTCTATCTGACACAATGGATGCTGGTAATCCATGGTGTTTGAAAATCTGAGATACGAAGAGAGTTGCCATTTAATGTGCCTTAATAGTCTTTTTGACAGGAATAAAGTGTGGTTGCTTGCTAAACCTATCGACTATTGTCCATATTCCCGTATTTCCATTGATAGACTTGGGTAATCCAAAGATAAAATCCATGGATATACTCTCCCATGGTGAATTTGGGATAGGCAATGGCTCGAGTAATCCAGGTTGCTTCCCTCTATCATACTTAGTCTTTTGGCATACTACACATTTTGAAACATACTCATGTATGTCCACTTTCATGGTAGGCCAATAGAAGTACGTTTCTACTCCTTGGAGAGTAGGTTGAATGCCTCTGTGCCCCGCATAAGGAGGAGCATGGGATTCATACATGACTTTCTCACTAAGGGAGTAGGTAACACATAGCCTATTTCCGTGGAGAAGATAACCATCCTGCAAGGTGAATGGTTCCTCTTTCGTCCCCAAAGCAAGGGCTGACATTATGTCTCTAAAGTCAGGGTTAGTCGCATACCCATCTATCATAGAAGATAGATCATTGTGAGTTGCTATAGACACTGCATTAACTTTTGGTCGTCGTGAAAGTGTATCAGCCACTTGATTGTGCTTATCCGCAATGTGAGCAATATGAAAATTAAATTGCGAAAGAAAATTTGCCCAGCTCATTTGTTTGTCGGAAAGCTTGGTTTGCATCATGAAGTACTTGAGACTTTGGTGGTCGGTTTGTAAAATAAATGGAGTCCCCAATAAATAGTGCTTCCATGTGTCTAGGGCATGTAGAACAACTAAAAGCTCTTTTTCTTAAATGCCTAAGACTCGCTTATCCTCATTCAGCCTTCGGCTCTCATATGCTATGGCATGCCCTTCTTGAAGCAAGACTGCTCCAAGGCAATCACCACAAGCATCACATTGGACCTCAAATGGTTTTGAGAGATCCGGAAGCACGAGGACTGGTTGGGAGGTACGCTTCTCTTTGAGCTTGTCAAAAGCATTTTGTTCCTTAGCAGTCCATGAATACTTAACGTTCTTCTTGGTTAAGTCATGTAATTGTCCTGCTATTTGAGAGAATTTTTCTGTGAAGCGTCTATAGTATGCACACATAACAATAAAGCTTCTTAGTTCATGTAGATTCCTTGGATTAGGCCACGCTTTTATTACCTCCAACTTTGATGGATCCGTACGGATACCATCTTGAGAGATAATATGACCTAAGTATTGAATCTCTTGAAGGAAAAATTCGCTTTTCTTTTGATTGAGAAAAAGCTTGTTCTCTCTCAATGCTTGAAAAATCACTTGGAGATGTTGCTTGTGTTCCTTCAAGGACTTGGCGTAGATGATGATATCATCAAAGAACACTCCAGTGAATTTGTGGTAGGGTCTAAAGATTTTCTCCATTAGACGATTGAACGTGGCTGGTGCATTGGTCAAGCCAAAAGGCATGAGTAGATATTCATAAAGGCCAAACGTTGCCACTTTTAAGATCAATCCTACTAAAATAGGTAGTGCCTTGTAGCTTATCAAACAGATCTTCTACAGGAGGCACGGGAAATTTGTTTTTGACATAGTAACAGGGGACGCCCTTTTTCGGGCTTCCCGTCCCCACTTTTCTGTCCCCACTTGCCGTCCCGCCCTCTTTTTTACACTAAAAATCCATTTGAGCCCCGTCCCCCTGTTCCCTGTCCCGGAATGCGTCCCTTGTGACTATGGTTTTTGATAGTGATATGGTTTAGTGCTCGATAGTCCACACACACATATGGTATGTACCATCTTTCTTTTGCACTAAAAGGACTGGAGAACAAAAGGGAGAGGAGCTAGGCCTCACCATCCCTTTGTCTACCAATTCTTGCACTTGTCTCACGATCTCCTCTTGTTGAGCTTGGGAAACTCGATAAGGAGGCTTGTTAGGCGGTAAGCTTCCTGGTAGGAGCTCAAGTCGATGGTCATCATCCCCTCGTTTTGGAGGTAAGTCCATAGGGATATCATCGATGAACACATCTTGGAATCCTTTTAGAAAATTAGACAAGTCTAACTTTTCTTGATTCCTACCATTTACATTTGATGAAACATTAGGACCTTTTAGGGACTCTTTGACAAAAATCATGTACGTAGAAACTGAGCTCTTCATTGATTTATCAAAAGCAAGAGGATTTACAAGTGCTCTTTGGATTCCTCCGTATGGGAGAGAGTCTTCTTTTGGGGTCTCTTCAAGAGGCCTCTTAAGTTCTCTCTCCTCTTGGAGAGAAAGGGAAATCCCATAAGCGCAAAGTTGTTGAGTAACTTCGGCTTGCAAAGCAGGGTTGCCCATAGCTTGTTGCAACATAGTAACAAGATAATTGACAAACATGGGGCCATCATCATGAGCACCTTCATGTGCAAAATCAAAGTTATCAATGTACATTCTACTCTCTTGGTTATTGTCATCCATGTTAACCGAATTTGTGTGTTTGCTTAGGGTATCCTTTGGCAATTTAAAACATTAGTTGCTACTTCTCTTAGCCTTTGAAAATCAACACTTAAGTATCTACACCCACGGTTCGAATTGGTCAATTATAGAGAGTAGTGGAGTGGGTCTAATATTGCAGAATTACCAAGGGCTAGCTCCTTTCGGACTTCTTATGGCTCAATAATGGTAAAGCCATAGGTAAGTCTAAGAAGACCCCATTATTAAGACCAAAGCTCCGGAGGTGTGCACCATATCTCACAAAGTGGGCTCAAAAAATCGATAATAGATCCTAGTCCCACTTACCCTAATATAATTAACAAAATCAACCATTAATAGGCTACTTAAGGGCCACTCTTCTCAAGCAAGAAAAGAGAAACCAAATGCTCTGATACCAATATAATGGAAATGGCCTATGAACTGTGAGAATAGCGGAATTAAGAGGATTAGAGAGAACATTTTTGTGAGATTACTTTGAGAGCATAGAGGGTGAACTTAATCGATGGTAGAACATAAACATAGTATTGAATTAACTTGGCATGAACAATACTTTTGCAAGAGAGAGAGTTTAGAGAACTTGATGATAGTTGAGGACCGGATGTATGTGGAGCCGGTCCCCCTTCCAATAGGCATTTGTATTATAGATTCTCCTATTAAGAGAGACTTGGTACAATACAATCTTTGTGTTCCTTGTGACTTAGGTGATACAATGAAGATGGAAAGCTTCATGTATCACGAGCATAACGTAAACTTTGCAAAAAGCATTAACTATCCCAAGGCCTCAAACACCTTCGAAGGTGGAGACAGCTAGCGGGGAATGAGGGTAGGGAAGAGGAAGAAGAAACATTCCATAGGAGAAAGAAGTAATTCCTCACTTATCATCACTCTTCTTGCTAGCATATATAATAGCATAGTAATGAAGATGGAGAAGATGGCAAGCTTAAGCATTGAAGCATGGCTCTTGGTTGGATTTGCATTCCATAGCTAAGAGTGTTGGTGTATGCTCTCAACTTCTCTACTAGCTTGGAGAAGGAGATGGAGCTCTTGCACTTTGCACTTCACACAATGAGAGTGTGTGTGGGAGACTATACCCCCCAAGCAACCCCCCTTCTTGCTTTGGTCGACCCCCCCTTGTAGCTCATGCTTGAAGCTCATTGCACCCTTGCAGGCCTAGCCAATCACATGCAAGAGGCATATCAAGCAACAAGGGTAGTCTTGGGACAATTGTTTCCCTTTCCCCTTTGAGAGAGAGGACTTGATAAATGCAAAATTAATTAAGTAAATCAACTAAATTATCATTGGACCCCTTGAGAGGCTATCCAATAGGATTCAGGTACACCTTGACGGTAACCTAGCTAGGGGCTTGACATGTGTCCTACTTGCCTCTTGAGCAAGGGGTGCCGTTTGGGAGAGAGATAGGTGTCACCAGGAGGTGTATTTTTCCTGTTGCCTTCTCTAAATATGTAATACATATTTTTCTTTATTTTATTTTTACTTGTTTTCTCGGAACCCTTGAAAAGGTGCAAGTGGACATTACATGGCCAATGTAAAACGGTTGCGGCCGAATAGGTTTCTCACATCGGGAGTCTAGGTTGGTCAGTCTGGGATTGGTCGGGGCAATTAGCACTGAATTCTGATGAGTATGGAAGCATGTGCGCGCCAAATGAAGTCTGGGCCACTCGGAAAGTCACTTACAACTTTATAAGTTAGTGGGAACTAGGGAATTAACTCAAAATGGGCAAACCGGATACATGGCGGCTCCAGGCAGTTTTGCCACTTCCAGCATGAAGAGGGGGCGCCCAATTTGAGAGAGGAAGCTAATTTTTACACTAAGTGACCTACAGTTTGTGTGTGAGTAGTGGGTGCAGGTCTACAACTTTAATGGAAAGCTTGCCTTCTCCTCTGTCTCATGTAGCCTGATGATTTGCTCTCGTACATCTCTCTCTCCCCTTTGGCAGATATGATAATGCCCCACTAGTTGGGCTACTCAAATGAATATGTACAGTCTGGGGGTTTATGCGCGTTTGCCAAGGCAAGAGCCTTCTGAACGGGAACCGGATTAGCTAAGTGCTAATCCCCCACAAGTACGCACAGTTCCATCGTAGAAGATTGCGAGTTTGGAGAGTTTTCTCGTGTGAAAACTCGTCCGATTCACAGGGGAACTGTCCCATTGTGTGCTAGGGAGCCCCGTGAAAGCCTTGGGATGTGTGTAGGGGCTTTGGGGCACCCGACAGTGAAAAAAAGACAATTACAACATGCTGAATTTCTGTGACAGCTCACCATAAAGCTTCCAGATAACAAGGGAATTCGACATGGAGGTACTTTTGACCTACAGTTTTGCGCCATTATGCTACCGAAATCAGGTCGGAAACCTGCGTTTTCAGCCCTTGCCAGGTTTGAACTGCTTTGTGAAAGCTTGTACTAAGTTTTTGGATCGTCTACTTTAAATGGAATTACCGAAAGGGGCGCCATTCTTTGGGGCCTACATGGTGTTGGTCTTGTGTGCCCAGTGACATTCTAGTCGCTGGACGCATCTATGTTCTCTTTCCTTCTTAGTGCTCTGTGTCAAGTTAACAGGTTATTGAAATAGTACTGCCCTCTATGTTGTACATGCCGGTTACATGGTTCCATCGACGGGATAGTCACTTTTTCTTCAAAAAGTGCAGCGTGGATTGTTGTGGGTGAAAGCAACACAGAGCTTGTCGTTATGGCAGAGGAGAGACCAAGTACCTGAAGAGGGATCTTTCTCACATGGCACAAAGAAAGTTCCTTCAACTCTTCAAGAAGAGGACAGGTTGTTTAGAGCTCAACTGCGTTGCTGCATGGAAATATTTCAGTAGTTGGCTAGCAACCCAAGGATGCAGGAGTTCTTACAGGCTCCTACACAGGAATTTGAGGCTCCGTCATAGTGTTTCCAGCCTCCTACATAGGGCATGACTGAGCCGTTGCAAGAAAAGGAGATTTCCAATGCGCAGAGGACTCATGATGCTCGAGAGAAAGCCCATGTGGTTGAGCAACCAGCGGTGTCCAATGATCCAAAACAACTTGCTTTAGCTGGACAGGAACCGTTTGTGAATGGTCAAGGGAGTAATGAACAGGCTATGTGTCAGACCCTTCCATTACCTATTACTTATCCTGGTTATTTTGGAGGTGGTTCAGTGTTTCAAGCTATGGCTGGACCTTCTACAGGTTATATGCTAGGGAATGTGTTCGGGACAATGCAAACAGGCATGGGTAACCCTATGTACGCGAACATGGGTGTCCAACCAGGTTTTCAGGGTGCCTATGGTCAATTTAGAGTGCCTGGAACACAATTTGGTATGGTTGGTTTTTCGCAGCCATACGCCCAAAATGCAGGTTTGACAGGTAAAACAGGTGATGCGAGTGCTGGAATGGGCAATCGTAGAGCATCACTCTCCTTTGAGTCAGCCAAAGGAGTACAAGGAAGGTGGGCAAGGTGTGACTTTCCGAGGAACTGAGGATCAATTGAAGTCTTTGACTTTCATACAGCAGTTCGATGCAGCTTATGCTGGAGGAAACTTCATAGAATCTTCAAAGATATGCAAGGCTGCCACTTTCTTGAAAGGGAATGCGCTTCAATGGTGGACCGCATTGTTGAACAAGGGTCAAGCCCCAACAATGTGGATCCAATTCAAACAGCTCTTTGCGCCTACATGGATGACAAACACTTTTGAAGTGGATGTGATGACAGAATGGCACGAGGTGAATGCTAAATAGTGTGCGAATCTAGAAGAGTACAATAAACAGTTTTGGGCCGCACTGTTGCCAGTCACCTCTTACAGGTTTGTGCCATTGTCTGAACAAATTGAGAAGTATTGTTGCTGATTGCCCAAGAAGATCAGGGACTACTGCACAAAGACTACTGTCATGAATATGTTTCAGTTGATTGAGAATGCAAGAGTGTCACGTGACACATCCAACCCTATGTGTCCGTGGACAAGCTACAGCATGATCAGGGTTCAGTGCAGTCAAGTCAATCTAGATTAGAAGTGATCTGGCACTTTTGTGAGTCTGTTCGCAGACCGTGCATGCCCAGTCACTTAGTGTAGATGCATATCCTTTGGTTGCACACAGTATGATCATAAGCATTCCCATCAGAATCCATTAGAATCAGTTAGGGGAGTTTTCTAGTGCATTTAGCCTATTTTACCTATTTTTGACATTTTTCACTTATTATTTTTAAGTGACTTTTGTTGGAAAGTAGGTAGGGCAAATTGAGTAAGTTTGTACATAAGCAAACCTAGACTAGCACTAAATGGCAGAAGAGGCAGCAGGAGCACCTTGCTCAACAGGCAACTTCTCAGCAAGACCAAGCCTTGGTGGTTTCCCTCCAAGCAAAGATCCCTATCACTGGCGTTTTCCAACAAGTAGTCATCCCTAGCGTTTTTGATCCCTTATCGCCCAGCCCTCTCAGCGCCTGGTGTTTTTCAGCAGATCTCCACCGCAAGCATACCCCCATGCCTAGCGTTTTTGATCAAGCCATCGCCAACAGATTTCCAGTATAGCGTTTCTGGTACAGTGGCGTTTTGGACAGCTTTCAGCCTTGGCAATTCCAAGCAATGAAGACCAGCAGATTCAGCCCTAAAGAGTAGCAGATTCAGCCCGGAAAGACCATCAGTTTTCAGCCCTTAAGAATCTCAGTTTTCAGCCCTAAACCTGCAGATTTTCAGCGTCAAAGACCCACAGAAAACAGCCCCCAAATTAGCGTTTTTGGACTTGTAGCAGATTTCAATCCATAGCGTTTTTGGACAGCAGTAGAAAGATTGCAGATTTCAGCCCTTAGGTCGGTCTTGTCGCCACCATCGTCATCACCGATGGAGACGACATAGCTTAGACTTGCGTCGGTCACATGCATACCGTTTGTACCAGATTGTGCAATCATAAGTAAACCACTCTCGCCGACGAGAGTGGGGCCTTCGGAGGAGGGTTTTACGTCTCTGGTGTCGTATCTCTCTTCTCTCTCTATCTCTCAGTCTCATACACTTGCACGCACAGTGTCCATTCCCTTTGTTTGTGATCATAGCATTCTCTCATTAAGAACGGAAGGCTCTCCCTTCCATAAGAACAAAAGGAACCTTGAGCACAGTTTGGAGCACTCATCTTGAGCAAAGCGCAAACATTCATTCTGCTGCACCTAACATTGGTATCAGAGCTTTGGCAGTGTTTTGTATCACACAAGGAAAGAACCACAAGAATCAGAGTTGAGGTCGCACGAACCCAAGTTCGCTTGGGCGTGTCGATTCCTAATCGTGTTTTTGAAGAGTGACAGGAATTGCAAGAAAGAAGGGCTTGTCCAGCCTCCCCTTGTGTCTCTTTTCACTCATTGAGAGCGGACCGCGCACTTAGCGGCCGGCCAATCGACGTGAGTTGGGAAAAGCAACCTTGGTGTGAGCACAAGGCCGCCAAGGGGTGCGCCCGCAGAAAGGAGTAGAACTCGGGTGAAGAGAAGATCCTTCTCAAACACGGTTTGCAAGCAAAAGAAAACCCTCAAGAACCTCAAGAACCAAGACCCCCAAGAACCTAAGTTCCTCGTGAACTCAAGAACCCAAGAACCCAAGACCCGCAAGAACCCAAGTTCCTCGTGAACTTAAGAACCCAAAACCACAAGAACCCACAAGAACCCACGGCTTCAGTGGATGGTCATCACTCGAAGCGGAATGGATACTTCGCTTGGAGGTGATGAGCATCAGAGAGGCGAAGAAGAATTTTCCCCACCAGGAGGTTTTTCCGACCCTCCCCCTTTCCCATCTACGTCAAGAATTGCACTAACTCCTATGGAGGCTTTAGACCAGATGTTTCTGGAAAGGAAGTTAGAACGCGAAGAAAGAAATGCAGAAAGAATGGCAGAAATGAATCGCAGACACGCAGAAAGAAAAGCAGAAATGGATCGCAGGCACGCAGAAGACAAAGCAGAAAGAGAAGCAGAAAGAAAGGCAAGACAAGAACAGCGCGAGCGACACATACAAGAGTTCTTGCGACTCTTTTCTCAAGTGCCGGCACAGATGCAAGAGATTCATGAGAAGGAGACTCTCTCAGTCTCTTCTTCTCCCAAGCATGATATACAGGATTTGCATGATGATAAGCATGATGATTTGCATGATCAAGATGTGATTTCCCACAAGCATGATGATTTGCATGATCAAGATGTGATTTCCCACAAGCATGATGATTTGCATGATCAAGATGTGATTTCTCACAAGCATGATGAGTTGCATGAAGATGATGTGATTGTTCACAAGGATGATGTGTTAGTTGATTCTTTTTCTAGCGAAGCTAACCTTGTTGTAGATTCGATCAATCACGAAGAACCGATCTTGGCTTTCGAGTCGAGGTCCACAGAAACCCCATAGGAAGAATCGATCAAACAGGAAGAACCGATCTTGGCTCTCGAGCCTACGTCCAAAGAACCCTCACAGGAAATATTATGTGTTCGCATGATTCATACGCATGCATTGTACGAGTGTTTCATTCGTGATCGTTTCCTGTATTTTAGTCAGCGTCTTTATGTGATCCCTTTTCCTAGGCATGACATATCGTACGTTGAGCACGTTTCACTCATGGATGAGCACGAATGTAAGCGGATTGTTCATGAAAAGTATGCATTCAAGGACGTCACATTCCATGTCTCTTCCTTGGCATGACACAGTTGTAGAAAGAGCACAAGAAAGTATGAGCACCAAGCATGGGCATTCCCATTGTGAATTGCCACATTTGATTGCTTTAGATCAGAAGAGAAAGATTCGATCTCATTGTTTGCGTGTGTGTGGTGTACGGGTTCGCACTCCGTCTCTTTGTTCATCTACATTACATGCACGGTCTATTAGGACGGCAAGATTTGTTCGAGTCACTTTACATGGAATAGGTATGTTCATGGTTTTGTGTTGCAAATGGGTTCAAGAATTTTCAGCCATGGAGATTCGTGAAGAAGAAAGAAGCATGACTCTAAACGAAGTTGAAGCATCGAAGGAGCCACAGAAGACTGTGTCGCTTTCGGTGCGGCCCAAAGAAGCAAGCGTTGCAGACCTGTATGAAGTTCAAGTACCGCACGACCCACACATCAGAGTGGGCCGGCGAAGAGTGGATGCTATTGGCGATCTCCCTCGACGCCATACAATTCGGTACCAGTACCTCACTTTCAAAAGGAGGGGATGTCACGTGACACATCCAACCCTATGTGTCCGTGGACAAGCTACAACATGATCAGGGTTTAGTTCAGTCAAGTCAGTCTAGATTAGAAGTGATGCGGCACTTTTGTGAGTCTATTCGCAGATCGTGCATGCCCAGTCACTTAGTGTAGATGCATATCCTCTGGTTGCACATAGCATGATCATAAGCATTCCCATTAGAATCCATTAGAATCACTTAGGGGAATTTTCTAGTGCATTTAGCCTATTTTACCTATTTTTGACATTTTTCACTTACTATTTTTAAGTGACTTTTGTTGGAAAGTAGGTAGGGCAAATTGAGTGAGTTTGTTTATAAGCAAACCTAGACTAGCACTAAATGGCAGAAGAGGCAGTAGGAGCACCTTGCTCAACAGGCAACTTCTCAGCAAGCCCAAGCCTTGGTGGTTTCCCTCCAAGCAAAGATCCCCATCATTGGCGTTTTCCAACAAGCAGTCATCCCTAGCGTTTTTGATCCCTCATCACCCAGCCCTCTCAGCGCCTGGTGTTTTTCAACAGATCTACACCGCAAGCATACCCCCATGCCTAGCGTTTTTGATCAAGCCATCGCCAACAGATTTCCAGTTTAGCGTTTCTGGTACAGTAGCGTTTTGGACAGCTTTCAACCTTGGCAATTCCAAGCAATGAAGACCAGCAGATTCAGCCCCTAAAGAGTAGCAGATTCAGCTTGGAAAGACCATCAGTTTTCAGCCCTTAAGAACCTCAGTTTTCAGCCATAAACCTGCAGATTTTCAGCGTCAAAGACCCACAGAAAACAGCCCCCAAATCAGCGTTTTTGGACTTGTAGCAGATTTCAGCCCATAGCGTTTTTGGACAGCAGTAGAAAGATTGCAGATTTCAGCCCTTAGGTTGGTCTCTTCGCCACTGTCGTCATCGCCGACATAGCCTAGACTTGCATCAGTCACATTCCCACCCTTTTTGTGCCAGATTGTGCAATCATAAGGAGACCACTCTCGTCGACGAGAGTGGGGCCTTCGGAGGAGGGTTTTACAACGTGTCTGGTGTCGTATCTCTCTTCTCTCTCTATCTCTCAGTCTCATACACTTGCACGCTCAGTGTCCATTCACTTTGTTTGTGATCATAGCATTCTCTCATTAAGAACGGAAGGCTCTCCCTTCCATAAGAACAAAAGGAACCTGCACAATTCGGAGCACTCATCTTGAGCAAAGCGCAAACATTCATTCCGCTGCACCTAACAAAGAGTGGCTAGCAATCTGTCGAAGGGAGATTCCGATGGATTTAATAACCACAAGAAAGGGTCCCATGGCAAATAGTTTACAGCCAAGGGGAACGTTGCAGCAAAGCCTTCTGTGTCTCCCACAAAGAAGCCCTCCAATGAAGAAGCTGACACGTCCAAGAAGCAATCTAAATCTTCTTCGGGACGAGGACAAGGATAAAAAAGGCATTTTTCTGGCAAAACCTTTGAAGAAAGGAAAGCTCTTAGGGAGGCCAAGAAATGCTACATTTGTGAAGAGGAAGGACATTTTGCAAATGAATACCCATAGAAGAGGTCACAGGATAAGGATGACAAGTCAGACCATAAAGGGAAGAAGCCAAAGGCGAGTGCAGGACTTGTCCCTGATTTGGTTGGAGACCAGCCAAACATAGATGCCATGGAATTGTGCAGCGCTTGGAGCAAAGTTAGAGACCAGACAGTGCTGGTTTTCTTTGATCCATGAGCCCGTGCAAATTTCATATCAACAGAATTGGCATCAAAGTTGGGCATTCGTACAGAGGAGATGGGTATGATAGGGGAAGCAGGTTTGGCATGCCTAGGTCATTCAGAGCCTGTTATTCCCATTTTGGGGGAGCTTCGTCTGCACATTCAGAGCTATGTGGATGCGGAAGATTTCATATTATGCCACTTGAGGGCTGTATTGTGTTATTGGGTATCCCATGGTGTTACAGGTTGCATGCTATGGTGGATACTTACAACAAAAAGATTAACCTTGTTCATAGAGGAAAGACTCATGTCCTTGATGTAAAGCTTAAAGGCGAGTTTGTTCCTGTTGTCTCTGCTTCTGCTATTTCATTTGTAATAAAGAATCATCTTTCTGTGTACTTGATCTTTGCAAAAGAAGTACCTGAAGTTGTATCTAATTTGTCTACCTTAGATAAAGACAGGTCAACTTTTTTGAGTGGTTCCAGTGATTGTTTTTCGGACTCTTTGCCAGGGGAGTTACCTCCTGAGAGACCTAAGGATCATACCATAGATCTTGTGCCAGGTTCTAGTGCACCGAATAGACCACCATACATGGTTAGTGCAGCCCAGTAGAAAGAGATTATGAGTCAGGTCAACGAGCTTTTAGAGAAGGGGCTGATTCAGCCGAGTTTATTCCCTTTTTGTTTGCTTGTACTCCTAGTGCAGAAGAAGGATGGTTCATGACACATGTGCATTGACTATCGCGCCTTGAATAAGAATACCATCAAGAACAGGTTCCCCATACCGAGGATAGATGGCATTCTTGATTGGCTTGAGGGAGCGTCATTGTTTACAAGGATAGACCTAAAGAGTAGGTACCATCAGATACGCATTAGGCCAGAAGATGTCCATAAGAATGCGTTCGGGACAACATTTGGTCTCTATGAGTTTCAATACATTTTGGGTAGGAATTAGAGGGTTTATGCCAGTGGAAGTGAGTTCCAACAGGGGAATTGGTTTCGCGTAAGTTTTGGAGATGTTATGCTACCGAAATTTGGTTAAAACAGGTGGTATCTAGCTGGATATAGGTAAAGGATTCCCAGGACTCTACTTTGTAATTTACCCTCTCAAAGTATAAAGAAATACCGAAAGGGGCGCCAATTTTGGGGCCTACAAGTTGTCGGCGTCTGCTCGGGGCATTTTAGCTTCCGAGCTGTGTGTGTACTTAAGTGTTAATTCCCGTCGCAGGTTCCTTTTGCAAAGTACGCTCTCTCTCTCTCTCTCTCTCTCTCTCTCTCTCTCTCTCTCTCTCTCTCTCCGTGTGTGTGTGTGTGTCTAAAGGAGACTAAAGAATTTCGAGTGAAAGCCAAAGCCTACCGCCCCACGGGCCGATTTCAAGGTTCCATTGCCGGGATATCAATCATTTTTTCCTCAAAGAGTGAGCCTCGGTTGTTTTGGGTAAAGACATAGAGTACAGGGACACGGACTACACTATGGCCGACAAAGGGAAGGGCATTATGGAAGTGGGTTCCTCTTCGAAGGACAGGCACTACTATGGTGTTCGAGATTCGCGAGAGCTCACGGCCACGTCAGTCTGTACCTCCTGTTGATGTGAATGTCCCTTTGGTAGTAGTAGTAGTACAGGGCTTTATGACTGGGCAACTTGAGGATGATGCGTTCAGGACTCAACTTAGTTGCTGCGGTAAATGTCTTTTCGCAACTGGTGCAAAATCAGAGGTTTATGGAGTTCTTGCAAACGCCACCAGTGCAATAGGCAACCTACACTGCGTACGGAGCTTGTTGAGACTCAAGCTCAAGTACTTCATGCGACTCAGCAGGATAGGGAACACTCACATGTTGCGGAGTTAGGGGCTCCAAAAGAGGTTCCTCTCGTGCTTGAACAGGTGGCTTGAACGCCTATTCCACAGGTTATGCCAGTTCAGTCCGCCACCTTTCAGAGCCCACATGTTGTCTTGAATGGACAGGGAACTGGTTACCAGGCAATGCACCCAGTTTTTCCACCACCTACGGTACATTCTGGGTATTTTGGGGGTGGATTAGTGTTTTAAAATATGGCTGGTTATGCGTCTGGAAGTCAGCCGTACATGCCAGGAACAGTGTTTGGGGGTATGCAAGGCATGATGCCAAACCCCATGTATGGTAGTATCGGCATGCAACACAATTTTCAGTGCAACCAGGGCCAGTTTGGGGTGCCTCAGGGTCATTTTGGCATGGCTGGTTTTTTTGGACAGCAGCCAGATATTGCACCTCTGACGCAAAATGTTAATGGCCAAGATGTGCCGATTGTGCCTACTACAGTGCCCATGTTGCAGACTATTCTGTATGACAAGTTAGGGCCAGTGGAAAAGCCGAAAGCTTACAAAGAAGGTGGTGCAGCTGTAAAGTTTAGCACTATCAGTGGCTTTCCTGGTCACTCAGAGTGTGTTACTCCCATTATTGGAAAGCTATGTCTGCATATTCAGTCGTATGTGGACACAAAAGAGTTCTATATCATGCCATTTGTTAGGTGCAGTGGAATGAATGTTGTATTTTCTCAAGATTAGTGATCTTTATTGCTCAAGGTTCCTTTTAGTTCTTAGGGAAAGAGAGAGCTTTCCATCTTATGGAGAGTGCTATGATCACGAACAAAGTGAGTGGATATTGTGCGTGCAAGTGAATGAGACTGAGAGAAGAAGAGAGAAGAGATACGACACCCGAGAGGTTGTAAAACCCTCCTCCGAAGGCCCCACTCTCGTCGGCGAGAGTGGTCTACTTTGATTGCACAAAGGTGTACAATGCGTATGCAATGGACTGATGCAACTTGGACTATGCCGATGACGACGACGGTGATGACGACGACGACTTGATGGCTGAAATCCGGGATCTTCTAATCGCTGAATTCGGGGACTGTTTTGGTGGCTGAAAATGACTGTTTTGGCTGCGTTTTTATGGCTGAAAATGGGGGAAACATCTACAACCGACTGGGGGCCGATCTGCTACTGTTCTAAGGCGGAAAACTGCGAGTCTCCAACTGCTGAATTCTGCGTTTTGCTACTGCTGAGTTTGCGGTTTTGTCAAGGCTGAAAAATGCTGAATCTGCAAGTGATGCTGGCTTTTTTGTCAAGGCTGAAAACGGCTGGCTGGGATGTATTTGCTGAGGTTGGAAAACGCCAGGCAAGAGGACTTGTAGACGATGGCTTGTCGAGAGGAAACGCCAAAGGGAAGGAGTGGATGGCGAGGGTCTACTGTTGAGGGGTACTGTTGAGAAGTTGCCTGTTGAGCGGGAAGCTCCTGCTGCCTCTTCTGCCAGAAAGTGCTAACTTGGGTTTGCTTATAAATTAACTTAGCAAAATTGCCCTACTTACTTTTGTTGGAAAGTCACTTAAAAATAATAAGTGAAAATACCAAAAATAGGAAAATAGGCTAAATACACTGGAAAATTCCCTTAACTGATGCTAATGGATTCTGATAGGGATTCCGATGATCATGCTGTGTGCAATCGGAGGATATGCATCTATGCTAAGTGACTGGGTATGCACGGTCTATGAATAGACTCACAAAAGTCAGATCACAGCTAATCTAAACTGACTGAACCCTGCTGTGGTGTAGCTTGTCCACGGACACATAGGGTTGGGATGTGTCACGTGACATCCACTCCTTTTCAAAGTGAGGTACTGGTACCGAATTGTATGGCTTCGAGGGAGATCGCCAACAACATCCGGAATCTTGGAAGGGACTTTTCGTCGGCCCACTCTGCTGTGTGGGTCGTGCGGTACTTGAACTTCATAAAGGTCTGCAACGCTTGCTTCTTTGGGCCGCGCCGAAAGCGACAAAATCTTCTGAATCTCCTTTCTTGCTTCAACTTCGTCTAGAGTCCTGCTACTTTCGTCTTCAAGAATCTCCATGGCTGAAAATTCCTGAAACCATCTCCAACACAAAACCATGAACATACCCATTCCATGTAAAGTGAAGGAAAAAAATCTTATCTTCGCTACAGACTGTGTATGCAATGTAGATGAACATAGAGACGGAGTGACAACCCGTTCATCAAACACATGCAAACAATGAGATCAAATCTTTTCTGTTTGATCAAAATCAATTAACTGTGGCAAATCACAACGGAAATGCCCATGCTTGGTGCTCATACTATCATGTGCGCATTCGGAAACTGTGTCATGCCAAGGAAGAGACATGGAATGTGACTTCCTCACATACAAACTTTTCAGCTTTTCACGAAAAATCCGCATACATTCGTGCTCATCCATGAGAGAAACGTGCTCAACATACAATATGTCATGCCTAGGAAAAGGGATCACATAACGATACTGACTAAAATACAGGAAACCTTCACGAATGAAACACTCAAACAATGCATGCGTATCAATCATGCGAACACATAATACTTCTTGTGATGGTTCTTTGGACCAAGGCTCGAGAGCCCAGATCGGTTCGTCTTGAATGATTGAATTGTCCTGTGGGGGTTCTTTGGACCTCGACTCGAAAGCCAAGATCGGATCTTCGTGATTGATCGAATCTACAACGAGGTTAGCTTTGCTAGAAAAACCATCCACTAACACATCATCCTTGTGAACAATCACATCATCTTCATGCAACTCATCATGCTCGTGAGAAATCACATCTTGATCATGCAAATCATCATGCTTGTCATTGTCATCCAAATCATTATGCAAATCATGGTCAATCAAATCATCATGCAAATCATTATCATTCAATTCATCATGCTTCTCATCATCATGCAGATCCTGTGTGTCATGCTGTGGAGAAGAAGAAACTGAGAGTCTCTGTCTCCTGAATCTCTTGCATCTGTGTCGGCATGGGATACAAGAGTCGCAAGAACTCTTGCATGTGTCGGTGGCGCCGTTCTTGTCTTGCCTTTCTTTCGGCTTCTCTTTCTGCTTTTTCTTCTGCGTGTCTACGTTTCATTTCTGCCATTCTTTCAATAAACTTCTGCTTTAACTTCTCCATAGGAGTTAGTGCAATCTTTGTCGTAGATGGGGAAGGGTCGGAAAAACCTCCTGGTGGGGAAAATTCTTCTTCGCCTTTCTCATGCTCATCACCTCCAAGCGAAGTATCCATTCCGCTTCGAGTGATGATCATTCTGAAGTCGTGGGTTCTTGTAGGTTCTTGTGGTCTGGGTTCTTAAGTTCACGAGGAACTTGGGTTCTTGGTGGTCTTGGGTTCTTAAGTTCACGAGGAACTTGGGTTCTTGCGGGTCTTGGTGATCTTGAGGTTCTTGAGGTCCTTGATTCGTGAGAATCTTGGGTTCTTGAGGTTTTCTTTCGCTTGCAAATCGCGTTGGAGAAGGATCTTCTCTTCACCCGAGTTCTACTCCTTTCTACGGGCGCACCCATTGGCGGCCTTGCGCTCACACCAAGGTTGCTTTTTCCCACCTCACGTCGATTGGCCAGCGGCTAAGTGCACGGTCCGCTCTCAATGAGTGAAAAGAGACACAAGGGGAGGTTGGACAAGCCCTTCTTTCTTGGGATTCCTGTCACTCTTCAACAAAACGCGATTAGGAATCGCCACACCCAAGTAAACTTGGGTTCGTACGATTGCAACAAGCAAAAAAAATAAAAATAAATTCTTGTGGTTCTTTCCTTGAGTAATGCAGAACACTTCCAAAGCTCTGATACCAATGTTAGGTGCAGCGGAATGAATGTTGTATTTTCTCAAGATTAGTGATCTTTATTGCTCAAGGTTCCTTTTAGTTCTTAGGGAAAGAGAGAGCTTTCCGTCTTATGGAGAGTGCTATGATCACGAACAAAGTGAGTGGATATTGTGCGTGCAAGTGAATGAGACTGAGAGAAGGAGAGAGAAGAGATACGACACCCGAGAGGTTGTAAAACCCTCCTCCGAAGGCCCCACTCTCGTCGGCAAGAGTGGTCTACTTTGATTGCACAAAGGTGTACAATGCGTATGCAATGGACTGATGCAACTTGGACTATGCCGATGACGACGACGACGACTTGATGGCTGAAATGTGGGATCTTCTAATCGCTGAATTCGGGGACTGTTTTGGTGGTTGAAAATGATTGATTTGGCTGCGTTTTTATGGCTGATTATGGGGGAAACATTTGCAACCGACTGGGGGCTGATTTGCTACTGTTCTAAGGCGGAAAACTGCGAGTCTCCAACTGCTGAATTCTGCGTTTTTCTACTACTGAGTTTGCGTTTTTGTCAAGGCTGAAAAACGCTGAATCTGCAAGTGATGTTGGCGTTTTTGTCAAGGCTGAAAAACGCTGGCTGGGATGTATCTGCTGAGGTTGGAAAACGTCAGGCAAGAGGACTTGTAGGCGATGGCTTGTCGGGAGGAAACGCCAAAGGGAAGGAGTGGATGGCGAGGGTCTACTGCTGAGGGGGGTATTGTTGAGAAGTTGCCTGTTGAGCGGGAAGCTCCTGCTGCCTCTTCTGCCAGAAAGCGCTAACTAGGGTTTGCTTATATATTAACTTAGCAAAATTGCCCTACCTACTTTTGTTGGAAAGTCACTTAAAAATAATAAGTGAAAATACCAAAAATAGGAAAATAGGCTAAATGCACTGGAAAATTCCCTTAACTGATGCTAATGGATTCTGATGGGAATTCCGATGATCATGCTGTGTGCAATCGGAGGATATGCATCTATGCTAAGTGACTAGGCATGCACGGTCTACGAATAGACTCACAAAAGTGCCAGATCACTGCTAATCTAAACTGACTGAACCCTGCTGTGGTGTAGCTTGTCCACGGACACATAGGGTTGGGATGTGTCACGTGACACCATTGGAAGGGTGCGATGCGCTACTTGGAATTCCCTGGATGTTCAGAGTGCATGGCGTGCTGGATGCCTTCGGCACGACGATCACCCTTCATCATAGGGATGTAAAGCTCAAAGGGGAGTCTGTCCCTATTGTATCTGCTTCTGCTATCACTTCTGTAATAAAGAATCATCTTTTTGTGTACTTGATTTTTGCACGTGATGTCTCAGATAATTGTCAGTGAAATTGAAGTGTGTTAGATGAAGAAAGGTCAGCATTTTTGCGAGAGTTTAGTGACTGTTTCTCTGATTCATACCGTCGCAATTGCCGCCAAAGAGACCTGAGGATCATCGGATAGATTTGGTGCCAGGGTGCAGCCCACCAAATAGACCTCCCTACAGGGTTAGCCCGGCGCAGCAGAAAGAGATTATGGGCCAGGTTGAGGAGTTATCAGAGAAGGGGCTGATTCAGCCTAGTTCTTTACCCTTTTGCTCCCTAGTGCTCCTAGTGCAGAAAAAGGAAGGCTCATGCCGCATGTGTATTGATTACCGTGCGTTGAATAAGAATACCATCAAGAATAGGTTTCCTATTCCTAGGATTGATGATATTCTTGATCGTTTAGAGGGTGCTGGAATTTTTAGTAGGATAGACCTTAAGAATGGCTACCATCAGATTCGTATAAGGTTAGAGGATGTGCACAAGACTGCGTTCAGAGTCTTTGAGTTTCTAGTGATGTCGTTTGGGCTAACAAATGCTTCTGCCATGTTCAACAGAATGATGGACCGGATTTTCCGCTTGCATCAACAGTTTGTTGGGACGTTCTTCGATGACATGATAGTCTATTCGAAGAATGAAGAGGAGCATAGACGTTAATTGACCATTGTGTTCGAAGAGCTGTGCAATCGCAGGCTACTTGTCAATCCTAAGAAAAGTGAATTCTTCTTGGAAGAGATCCACTTTCTTGGCCACATAGTCGCAAAGGATGGTGTCAGAATGGATCCCTCAAAGATTGAAGCTATTAAGACAGTGCCAGACGTGAAGACTGTGCACGATGTCAAAAGCTTCTTGGGATTGTGTTTCAACTATAGAAAATTTATCAGTAATTTTGTAGAGATAGCATCACCTCTTCACGCTTTGCAAAAGAAAGAGATCACTTTCAGATGGACCCAAAAAGAGATTTCAGCTTTTAGTCTCTTAAAGGAGAAGTTCACTACAGGTCCAGTAATTGTTTTGCCATATCTCAGAAAGTCATTTGTGGTCCAGTGTGACGCGTGTGGTAGTAGCATCGGAGCAGTGCTAATGCAAGACGGACGGGTAGTAGCTTATAAAAGCCGAATTTTGCAAGGGCCAGAGAAAACTATGCAAGTCTATGAGAAAGAGCTCTTGGCCGTAATTCATGTGCTTTCTAGCTGGAAGCACTACCTCTTAGGTGCTGATTTTGTTGTCCAAACAGACCATTAGACCTTGCGATACTTCTTGACACAATCAAAGTTATCTGAAAAGCATATGCGATGGGTAAACATTCTTTCTATGTTCCACTTCCAGATTATGCAGGTGGAAGGCAAGAAGAATGTTGTGGCTGATGTGTTATCAAGGAAGCCACAAATTTCAGTTGTGTCAATTCCTTATCATCATGAGTTAGATGACATGAAGGAACAATATGCTACTGATGAAGATTTTGCAAGGATATTTGAACTGTTGCAAGAAGGGCAACATCATGAGCACTATCTCCTCAGAGATGGTTTTATGATGATGCATGGCAGACTTTGTGTCACTAGACCATTGCGATATAAGGTCATGGAAGAGAGTCATGTCCCACTGTATGCAGGGCATCGTGGTATTGATGTTAGAGTTAAAGCGGTAGAGACATTCTTCTATTGGCCTACCTTGAGGAGAGATGTGGATGCCTTTGTGCGAGCATGCGTGATTTGCCAAAAGGTCAAGTTTGACAGGCAAAAGGCACCATGGCTGTTACAACCACTGCCGATTCCGGATAAGCCATGGGAAAGCATTGCTATGGACTTTATCTTTGATCTTCCAAGAATGCCAACAAGGAACGATGGTATATGGACCATTATATTCTGGTTCAGCAAGCAGGCCCATTTTATCCCTGTCAAGAAGAAGATAAATCTGATCAGATGGCATGCTTGTTCATGTACAATGTGTTTAAGTACCATGGTATGCCACAATTGATTGTCAGTGATCGTGATCCTTGCATGACCAATTTGTTCCGGAGAGGATTGTTTGAGAACATGGACACTACGCTTAAGTTCTCGTCTTCGTTTCATCCACAAACTGATGGACAGTCAGAAGAGGCTAATCCTACTGTCCTAGATCTGTTGAAATGTTAAGTGTCAGATAATAAGGGCAAGTGGGAACAATGTTTGCCTATGCTTGAATATGCGTACAATAATACGTTGCATTCATCGACTGGCAAAGCACCTTTTGAGATTGTTGAAGGCGGCAAAAAGGTTCCTTCTATTTTGCATACAAAGGACAAGATCTTTGAGGTAGATCGATAAGTTGAGAACATGGATGAAATGTATAAGAAAACTAAAGTTGCCTTGGAGAAGACTCAGGCAAAGCAGAAAAAGGTTGCTGATCGTCACCATGAATTGTTATTACCACCTGGTGATTGGGTCCTGTTAATGTTAAAAAAGGCAAGGTTAAAGAAGATGAAGGGCAAGGAACGGCTGTTTCCTAAGCTCAGTATGCGTTACTATGGGCCTTTTCAAGTGCTCGACAAGATTAGCGATGTGGCTTATAGGCTGAAATTGCATGATCGGTGGAAGATTCATAATGCGTTTCACGTGAGTCTTCTAAGACCCTTCGCGGGTGATGTGCTAGAAGATATGCTTGATGAGGATCAGCGAGAAGTTGAGGAACTTGATGAGATCCTGGTATCTGAGCAAGTTGGGGCACATAAGGACAGAAAAGTTAAAGGATAGGTTGCAAGACGCTACTTGGTGAAGTTGAAGAACTATCCGCCTATGGATGCAAAGTGGATGGAAGAGCATGAACTGTCAGAGTCACCAAATGTATTGCAGCTTTACCTTGAAGCCTTTGGGTTATAGCCTACCTATGCTCCAACCCAACGTGTGCAAAGGAGGGGTAATGATAGAGCTAGCACATCAAATGTACATATGAATTCAGTGTAATAGATGGAAATGACAAAAGTATGAAGGTCTCATTAAGTCATTTGTATCTACCCTCTCAAAGTATAAAGAAATACAAAAGGGGCGCCAATTTTGGGGCCTATAGGTTGTCGGCGTTTGCTCGAGGCATTCTAGCTTCCGAGCTGTGTGTGTACTGAAGTGTTAATTCCCGTCGCAGGTTCCTTTTGCAAAGTACTCTCTCTCTCTCTCTCTCTCTCTCTCTCTCTCTCTCTCTCTCTCTCTCTCTCTCTCTCTTTGTGTCTAAAGTAAAGTAAAGAATTTGAGGTGAAAGCCAAAGCCTACCGCCCCACGGGCGGGTTTCAATGGACATAATTTTAAGACCACATAGAAACTTCGTGGGTACCTTCTTTGGTGACATGATTTTTGTCACTTGACACATCCAACCCTATGTGTCCGTGGACAAGCTACAACATGACCAGGGTTCAGTCAGTTAAGTCAGTCTAGAATAGGAAGTGATATGGCACTTATGTGAGTGTGTTCGCAGACCGTGCATGTCCAGACACTTGGATTAGATGCATATCCTCTGGTTGCACACAGCATGACCATCAGATTCCAGTCAGATCCCATCAATAGCATTTTTACAGTGCATAGACTTATTTTCCCGATTTTTAACATTTTTCACTTATTATTTTTAAGTGACTTTTGTTGGAAAGTAGGTAGGGCAATTTTGCTAAGTTTGTATAAGTAGAAACGTAGCGCTAGCACTTTTTGGCAGAAGAGGCATTAGGAGCAGGAGCACTCGCTCAACAGGCAACTTCTCAGCAGAACCCAAGAGGCCTAGCGTTTTTGCATCACAGCAGAGGACTGGCGTTTTTGGACCAGATCAGCCAGCATTTTTGCTCTTGCAGATTCTTGGAGATAGCAGACCAAGCAGACTCCCTAGCGTTAGCTAATTCTCCACAGCTTCAGCCCTAGCATTTTTGCATCTGCAAGGCACTTCAACGTTTTTGCAGATCTTCGCGACGGAATCCCCACAAGCATCAGCGTTTTCAGTTTTCAGCAGTCAGACTCCACAGTAGAACCCCCGAACCTCGCAGATGTCACCTTCCCACAAAAGTTCCTCGCCGCACGGTCATATTCCGCAAGGTTTACAGATTCAGCCCAAAAAACGCAGATTTCAGTCGTCGCATCGTCGCCATCGACATCGTCACCGACATAGAGTCAGAATTCAGTAGATAAAGATTTGCAGATTTCAGCCCTTAGCATTTTCAGTTTTCAGCCCGTCTCGTCGTCGTCCTCATTGTCGTCGACATCGTCGGCAAGTCCAAAGCATTGTAGAGATTTGTGCAATCATAAGTAGACCGCTCTCACCATAGAGAGTGGGGCCTTCGGAGGAGGATTTGACAACATTCTTGTGTCGTATTCTCTTTTCTCTCTATCTCTCAGTCTCATGCACCTTCATTCACAGTGTTCATCACTTTGTTTGTGTCCATTGCGCTCTCTCACTAAAGGAACGGAAGACTCCCTTCCGTAAGTAAAAGGAACCCTTGAGCACAGTTCGGAGCACTCATCTTGAGCAAAGTTCAACATTCATTCGGCTGCACCTTACAATTGTCTACTCAAAGTCCGAAGAGGAGCATAGGAATCACTTGACTGCAGTTTTCAATGAGTTACGTAAGAACATGCTACTTATCAATGCGAAGAAGAGTGAATTCTTTTTGGAAGAGATTCACTTCCTTGGGCACATTGTTTCAAAGGATGGGGTACGCATGGATCCGGCCAAAGTGGAAGCAATTTGTCACGTGCACATCTAACCCTACGTAAGAACATGCTACTCATCAATGCGAAGAAGAGTGAATTCTTTTTGGAAGAGATTCACTTCCTTGGGCACATTGTTTCAAAGGATGGGGTACGCATGGATCCGGCCAAAGTGGAAGCAATTTGTCACGTGCACATCTAACCCTACGTGTACGTGGTCAAGCTATTTCATGGCAAGGGTTCAGTTCAGTTTAGTCAGCCTAGATTAGGAAGTGTTCTGGCACTTTTGTGAGTCTGTTCGAAGACGATGCATGTCCAGGCACTTAAGAGTAGATGCATATCCTCTGGTTGCACAGAGCATGATCATTAGATTACTGTCAGAACCCATCAGGAGCATTATTACAGTGCATAGACCTATTTTCCCTATTTTAGCCAATTTTCACTTATTATTTTTAAGTGACTTTTGTTGGAAACTAGGTAGAGCAATTTTGATAAGCAAGTATATAAGAAAACCTAGTGCTAGCATCAGATGGCACTTCAGGGAGAAGCCTAGCGTTTTGGCATCAGATGGCACATCAGTCCTAGCATTAGCAGAATCAGCCTAGTGTTTTTGCAGCAGGACACACATCAGCCCTAGCGTTTTTGGAGCAGCATAGCAGCCTAGTGTTTTGCAGTTCCATCGCGAAAGAACCTAGAATAGCATCAGCGTTTTCAGTTTTCAGCATCAAGACTCCGCAGTAGAACCCCCGAACCTCGCAGATCTCACCTTCCCGCAGAGGATCCTCGTCGCACGGTCAGATCCATCGAAGTTTGCAGATTCAACCGGGAAAACGCAGATTTCAGCATCTGCGTTTTCAGCGCGTCGTCGTTGCATCGTCGCCATCGACATCTTCACGACATAGAGTCAGAATTCAGCAGTTAAAGATTTGCAGATTTCAGCCCTTAGCATTTTCAGATTTCAGCTTGTCTCGTCGTCGTCCTCATCGTCGTCGACATCGTCGGCAAGTCCAAAGCATTGTAGCGATTTGTGCAATCAATAGTAGACCGCTCTCACCATAGAGAGCGGGGCCTTCAGAGGAGGGTTTGACAATGTTCTGGTGTCGTATTCTTCTCTCTCCATCTCTCAGTCTCATGCATCTTCATTCACAATGTTCATCACTTTGTTTGTCTCCATTGCACTCTCTCACTAAAGGAACGGAAGGCTCTCCCTTGCGTAAGTAAAAGGAACCCTTGAGCACAGTTCGGAGCACTCATTTTGAGCAAAGTTCAACATTCACATCCGCTGCACCTTACATTGGTATCAGAGCTTTGGCAGTGTTCTGTATCACTCAAGGAAAGAACCACAAATTTTATTTTTTTTGCTTGTTGCGGTGGCACGTAACCCAAGTCCTCTTGGGCGTGTCGATTCCTAATCGTGTTTTTGAAGAGTGACAGGAAACCCAAGAAAGAAGGGCTTGTCCAGCCTCCCCTTGCTCTCTTCTCACTCATTGCGAGCGGACCGTGCACTTACCGGACGGCCAATCAACGTGAGGTGGGAAAAAGAAACCTTGGTGTGAGCGCAAGGCCGCCAAGGGGTGCGCCCGCGAGGAAGAGTATAGCTCGGGTGAAGAGAAGATCCTTCTCTGACACAGACTGCAAGCGAAAGAAGAACCTCAAGATCCTCAAGAATCTCAAGACCCTCAAGAATCTCAAGAACTCAAGAACCTCAAGACTCTCAAGAACTCAAGAACTTCAAGAACCAAGATCCACAAGAACCCAAGTTCCTTGTGAAGTTAAGAACCCAAGATTGCAGTGTATGGTCATCACCCGAAGCGGAATGGATACTTTGCATGAAGGTGATGAGCATGAGGGTGGTGAAGAAGAATTTTCCCCACCAGGGGGTTTTTCCGACCCTCCCCCTTCCCCATCTATGCCACGGGTTGTTGGAGTCCGAATCTCGGCTTGCGCCACTTGATGAGCTACCAACATCTTTGGCCGGCTCAGATTTCGAGGTGAGAGCCTGTCGAACCAACTCTTGCATGCATAGGTCTCTCTGCACCTCTCGATCTGCCTCCAAGGCCGCTCGTCTGTCTCCGGCTTCCAAGCACGCTTTCTCACGCTCACGCTCAATAGCCGCCTTGTTTTTGCTTTTCTTTCTTTTCGTTCATCACCCTCGGGTTCCAAGGCAACGTGAGTCGCTTCTTGTTGTGCCATCATGTTCATCATCGACTTGACCAAAGCCTCCATAGGATTTGGTGCAACCCGTGGCATAGATGGGGAAGGGGGAGGGTCGGAAAAACCCCCTAGTGGGGAAAATTCTTCTTCACCACCCTCATGCTCATCACCTTCATGCAAAGTATCCATTCCGCTTCGGGTGATGACCATACACTGCAATCTTGGGTTCTTAACTTCACGAGGAACCCAATCTTAACTTCACGAGGAACTTGGGTTCTTGTGGATCTTGGTTCTTGAAGTTCTTGATGTGGGGGAGCAGGAGAGAGAGCCCACTTGCTGTCCTATGCAATGAGAGTGAAGGAGAAGGGGAGATTGGCGCAGAAAGAGCACACGCAGAGAAAACGTGAGAGAGAGAGAGAGCTCGTTGGATTTTTGGGAAAAGCCACGCTATTAATCTTTTGGGCTTCACATTTGAGTATATGAGTAAGTGACTAGGGGGCCATTCACATTTGGGCCCCCTCACTTATAAGTCCTTTTAACTTACAAGTTATAAGTACAAGGCACTTAGGCCTTTATTCCCTAACAACCTCCCACCTAAAGGCAATGTACCTTGGGAGATCAAAGAATCAGCTAACTATGATACAACAGCTGATCATGCACTTACTCATTCAACACCCATCATCTGACGGCAATATGCAAACCGCTCTGCTGGAAGACTCTTGGTCAAAAGATCTGCAGGATTGTCATCTGTGTGCACCTTGACAAGTGTAATGCTCTTGTCATCAAGCACACTCCTGATAAAATGATACTTCACCTCTATGTGCTTTGTCTTGGCATGAAAAACAGGATTCCTTGCAAGCATAATAGCACTCTGACTATCACAGTGTAGCACAGGAACCGGTGACTTAATGCCAAGCTCTTCTACCAAACGCATGAGCCACAAAGCTTCTTTGCATGCCTCAGTGGCAGCCACATACTCAGCCTCAGTGGTAGACAAAGCAACACATTTTTGCAGTCTAGAAATCCAAGAAACTGCACCTCCTGTGAATGTAAACACATATCCAGAGGTAGACTTCCTGCAATCTGGATGTCCAGCAAAATCTGCATGTGTAAAGCCATGCACAGATGTCTCACTCTTCCCAAAACAAATGCACAAGTCTTTAGTGCCTTTCAAGTATCTCAAGATACACTTCATTGCTTCCCAATGCTTTTTGCCAGGATTGCTCATGTACGTGCTTACCACTCCCACCGCAAATGCAATGTCCGGACGTGTAGCAACCATAGCATACATCAAACTGCCAACGGCTGATGCATAAGGAATCTTGGCCATTTCAGCCCGCATATCATCTGTGTTTGGGCAGTCATGTGCAGTCAGTTTTACATATGGTGGCAGCGGAGTACCAAGTGCCTTTCCCCCATCCATATGAAAACGATGTAGCACCTTATTAACATAATCTCGTTGAGATAGATACAGACGCCTGTTAGGTCTATCTCGAGAGATACGCATGCCCAAAATATGATTAGCATCACCAAGATCCTTCATGTCAAAGCGATTCTTTAAGCTTTGCTGTAATGCATCCAACTCCGTGACATTTTTACCCGCAATAAGCATGTCATCAACATACAAAATCAGCAATAGAAGAGATCCATCACTTGCCGTTTTGATATACAAACAGTGATCAGAATTACTTCTTTTGTATCCTTGAGACCTCATGAATGTATCAAACTTGTGATACCATGCACGGGGAGACTGTTTCAAACCATACAAGCTCTTCAAGAGTCTACATACTTTCTTCTCTTTCCCCTTTGACACAAAACCTTCTGGTTGCATCATATAGATCATCTCAAGCAAATCGCCATGCAAAAACGCTGTTTTGACATCCATTTGCTTTAAATCCATATCTTCAGAAGCAACCAGGCCTAAAACAAGACGTAATGTGGCAAGCTTTACAACAGGAGAAAAAATCTCATCAAAATCCACACCATGCTTTTGCTTGTACCCATTAGCAACCAAACGTGCCTTGTACTTAGAAGAAGCATCAGATGTGACCTTGGTCTTGTAAACCCATTTACATGGCAGAGCCTTATGCCCTTTAGGCAAATCAACCAAGTCCCATGTATGGTTTTTCTCCAAAGACTGCATTTCCGAAACCATTGCTTTGAACCATTTCTTACTGTCTTCCTGTTGCATAGCCTCTTTATAGCAAGACGGCTCACCACAATCAGTAAGCATGACATAGTCCAAAGACGGTTTATATTATCGGGGGGCCTTGTCACCCGAGTAGACCTACGCACCCAATGATCCATAACAGGTGGATTTTCAGCCTGTAAACCATCAAAAACAGCAGGCTGTTCAGCCGGTTGCATCGCAACAACGGGCGGTCTAGGAGCATCAACCTGTTCCTCTACCTGTGGTGCATCAATGGCAACTTGTTGGGGCTGATTTTCAGCAGCTAATGGCTGATTTTCAGCACCATTTTCAGCATGTAAAGGCTGCTGAACATTGGGCCTTCTTGGCTGTCCATATGTAACATCTTCACGAAAAACAACCCGGCGCACTTCCTCGACCTTCGTGGGCTGTTTGTGCATGCAATTCTCATTGAAGATGACATCATTGCTGTGTATGATTTTCCGTAATGCGGGATCCCATAATCTATACCCCATTTCACCATCCTCACCATATCCTAGGAAAATGCATTTATGAGACTTTGGTTCTAGTTTGGTGCGCAGTTCACTCCGGATGTGAACATAGGCCTCACAACCAAACACTCTTAAATGTGCATATGAGGGTGATTTGCCAGACCACACCTCCTCAGGCACCTTTCCACCCAAAGCCTTGCTAGGTGAGCGATTAATCAAGTGAATAGCTGTTTGCACAGCTTCTGCCCAAAAACCATGAGGTAATGCAGCATGTGACAGCATACTCCGAACTTTCTCTTGGATAGTCCGGTTCAACCTCTCTGCAACTCCATTCTGAGAGGGATTAAAAGGAGCCGTGAGCTCTCTTTTAATACCTTTAGTAGCACAAAAGTCAATAAATGCTTTTGATACATACTCCCCCCCATTGTCTGAGCGCAAAGACCTAAGCTTCTTGTCAGTTTGATTCTCAACAAACGCAAGAAACTTCTTGAAAGTATCCAAAACATCGCTTTTAGCACGTATTGGATACACCCACACCTTACGGGTAGCATCATCGATAAACGAGACAAAATATTTCTTTCCCCCTAAGGACAACTGTGGCATTTCACATACATCGGAATGCACTAAGTCTAACCTGTGAGACTTTAAAGAAAGTGACCTTTTGTGCGGTGTTTGACTGTGCTTACCATAAATACAGTGCTCACAATGAGAAAAATCAGCATACCTCAAACACGGCAAATAACCACAACGAGACAGAGTTTCCATTCCTCTTTTACTCATGTGTCCCAACCGGCCATGCCACAAAGAGACACTTGGCTGCTCGGTTACGGCGACAACATGGTCACGCACACTAGATACATGCAAAGGATACAAAGTGTCCGATTTACAACCCTTGGCTACAATCCGGGCCCCTTTACAAATTTTCCACTTGTTATCACCAAAAGTGGTGTGATAGCCTGCATCATCTAGGTGCCCTGTACTAATCAAACTCTTCTTGAGTTGTGGCACATGACGCACTTTGTGCAAAACAAAAGTCATACCATCAGCAAAGGAAAACTGGACACTGCCAATACCTGCAATGTCACATGCATAGTTGTCTCCCAAATAAACAGTGCCCTGCACCTCACCTGAGTACTGTGTAAACCAATCCCTATGAGGTGTTACATGAAAGGAGGCACCTGAATCAAGAATCCAAGTATGCATGTCCACATCAGAACCCATAGCAAGGGTATGTGCATCCACAGAAGAGGCATTGAGTACATCAGTGCTGCTGTCACTGTCACAACTACTAGCAACATTGATTTCCTCAATCAACACAGTGTTCTTCTTGGCATTTCCCTTGTCCTTTGCATCAGTTTCAGCACCCTTGTTCTTCTCTTTCTTCCACTCATAGCATTCCCGTTTATAATGCCCTTTCTTTCCACAATGATGACACACAACATCTTTCCTACGAGATTTGCTGCATGCCTTGTCCTTACTGTCAGATTTCTCCCTCTGTTGAGACCTGCCTCTCAAGTGCAATGCATTAGAAGACCCACCTGTGGTGTTCTTCCTGTTCATCTCTTCCATCAAGAGAGAACTCTCTACATCTGCATACTTAAGTGACGCACTTGAGTTACTAAGAGCTGTCCGGAATACATCCCAACTCTCGGGCAATGTGCATAGCAGAAAAGTAGCTTTGAACTCCTCATCAATCGTGAATTTCAGCTCTGTTAGTTGGCTGAAAATAGAATTGAAGTCATTGAGGTGCACTGACATGTGCGTGCTCTCCTTCATGCGGAGATCCATAAGCTTCTTAAGCCAATACACTTTACTGACAGCACTCTGCTGTGCATACAACTCGTCTAAACGCTTCCACATGCCCCATGCTGTCTGTTCATTCTCTACATTGAAGAGTAAATTGTCAGACACCGAAAGCATAATCGTGGAGCGAGCCAACTCGTCCACTTCTTCCCATTCTTCAACCTCCATATCAACCGGTTTCACACCCTGTAACTTAATAGGTTTCGCCTGTTTCTTCTGCAACATCACATTATAACATTGCTTCTTCCATATAGCAAAGTTATGGGCACCTTCAAGCTTGCGAATGTGCAACAAATTGCCACTTTCACTGCTAGAAGCCATTCTGAGTGATTGCAAACACTGAAACCCTGTTTTGCCGACCTAAACACGCCTAAATGTGCGCAATCGGGCAAAAAACAGCTTGCTGTTACAGAAAAACAGCGAGAAAATTTCACGCGAAATCACCCCAAAACGGCGTACATTCACTGCCAAACCCTTACCAAAGGTTTCCACAAGGTGTATACATCATTTGCTTGCTGAAATTCCCTGTTTTAGGGCAAAAATCAGACCTGTAAACACCTGTTTTGCTGAATTTTCAGAACCTCGTTGGTGGAAACACCTGTAAGATTGACTTGTGAGACTTGCCCTAATGAAATTGCATCAAATTGACCCCGAAATTGGTCAATTTCAGCAGAAATAGGCTGCTGTTCGCCAGTTTTTGAAACCCTAATTTTGGGGAAACTGTCACCGGAAGTCGATTCTACACGGTGAGAGGATCCCTTCGCGACAGAGTTGATCGAAAACGGTTGAATATCCTTCCCGCAGCGAGCAAGAACAGAATTCTGATCTGTGTTGCGAAGATGGCTCTCTTGGAAACCCTAAAGCTTTGATACTATGTGTGGGGGAGCAGGAGAGAGAGCCCACTTGCTGTCCTATGCAATGAGAGTGAAGGAGAAGGGGAGATTGGCGCAGAAAGAGCACACGCAGAGAAAACGTGAGAGAGAGAGAGAGCTCGTTGGATTTTTGGGAAAAGCCACGCTATTAATCTTTTGGGCTTCACATTTGAGTATATGAGTAAGTGACTAGGGGGCCATTCACACTTGGGCCCCCTCACTTATAAGTCCTTTTAACTTATAAGTTATAAGTACAAGGCACTTAGGCCTTTATTCCCTAACACTTGAGTTCTTGAGAGTTTTGAGGTTCTTGAGTTCTTGAGATTCTTGAGGATCTTGAGGTTCTTCTTTCGCTTGCAGTATGTGTCAGAGAAGGATCTTCTCTTCACCCGAGCTATACTCTTCCCCGCGGGCGCACCCCTTGGCGGCCTTGCGCTAAAGGGAAGGGGGAGGGTCGGAAAAACCCCCGTGGCATAGATGGGGATGGTAAGCATGAGTTAGTAAGTATGATGGTAAGATGGATGCTACGATTATTCATTCTTGGTTGCATCAATTTAATGCTTATTTTGCGACAACTAAGAAGACAGGAAATAGCAAGGTTTTGACGGCAGCTATGTACCCTGCCGGTGATGCCATTAATTGGTACCACGCATGGCAAGAGGCACATTTGGCCGCGCACCTAGAGGAAGCCGACGAAGACGTGCCCCTTTCTTTCAATTAGGCAGACTTCCAAGACAAGGTCAAGGCGCGGTTTGTGCCACCCCAGTACCTCGCACCATTGAAGGACGATTGGCGCGGTCTCAAGCAAAATGGTATGCCAGTTATGTCTTTCTCTAATCGTGTTTTGCAGCTCGGCACTTAATTGCGCAAATCGGATGTGGAGCGTAGAGAGGCATTTCTTTTATGGATTGGACGAGTATATCAAGTATGATGTCGAGGTGCTCGATCCAATCGATCTCAACAAGGCAGTAGCGATTACTCTCGCACAGGAAATGAAGCACGACAAGGGAAAGTGTCGCGTGACACATCCAACCCTATGTGTTCGTGGACAAGCTACTTCATAACAAGGGTTCCGTCAATCCATTTAGTCTAGATTAGAAGTGTTCTGGCACTTTTGTGAGTCTATTCGCAGACCGTGCATGCCCAGGCAATTAGTGTAGATGCATATCCTCTGGTTGCACACAGCATGATCATAAGCATTCCCAGCAGAATCTTCAGGGGAATTTCCCAGTGTATTTTACCTATTTTCCCTATTTTGACATTTTTCACTTATTATTTTAAGTGACTTTTGGAATTGAGTAGGGCAAACTGGGTAAGATAATATATAAGCAAACCAAGGCTAGCACTATTTGGCAGATGAGCAAGGAGAACACAGGCCCTCGGTAGCAAGTTCCCCCTCTCTCTCAGCAAGACCCCCAACCCTTGGGCGATTTCTTCCAAGCAAGCTCCCCCTAGAGTTTTCATCAGCATCCCCATAGCCTCTCATTGCTTGGCGTTTTCAGCACGTCACCCTCGCCCTACAGACCCAAGCCTTGGTGTTTTCAGCAGAAACCTCCATCGCCAAGTCTCATCAGGTCTAGCGTTTTTCATCCAAGCATTGGTCGCCACAGATCTCAGCCCTTGGGCAATTCCAGCAGGCCTTTTTCAGCCTCTTTCCATAGCCATTTCAGCCTCACAACAGCAGCAGATTTTCAGCGATAAAGACCAGCAAATCAGCGTTTTTCCCTTGCGTTTTCAGCAGTAGCAGAATTCAGCCAGCAGCGTTTTTGGACGGCAGTACAAGGAGTCAAGGACAGCAGAATTGAGCCCTTAGATCGGTCTCACCATCCCCGTCGTCGTCATCGATCTAGCCTAGACTTGCATCAGTCACATGCATCCACTTTGTACCAGTTTGTGCAATCAATCGTAGACCACTCTCGCCAACGAGAGTGGGGCCTTCGGAGGAGGGTTTTACGTCTTTGGTGTCGTATTTCTCTTCTCTCTCTATCTCTCAGTCTCATACACTTGCACACACAGTGTCCATTCACTTTGTTTATGATCATTGAACTCTCTCATTAAGAACGGAAGGCTCTCCCTTCCATAAGAACAAAAAGGAACCTTGAGCACATTATGGAGCATTCATCTTGAGAAAGAACAACATTCATTCCGCTGCACCTTACAGAAAGCCTAAGGAAGACAAGACTTCGACAAGTACCTCTCAGACTTCTCACACTCCTTAGAACGGTAAGACTGGTAAGAATGGTAACTCTTCTAACCAATCTTCCAATAGTCTCTTAGAAAAGAACTCTCCAAGTGAACCTAAGGGTAAAGCTAACACAATTGCTAAACCTAAGCTCACTCCATATGAAAAGGTAGAACACGGAATTTTAGGTGGATACATCACTTCGGAAGAACAAAGCATTTATTCTAAGGAAGGTCGTTGTTTTCATTGTCACATCAAGGGTCACATAAAAAGAACATGTCCTAAGCTTGAATCGAATGAATCTAAAGAACCCACAGAACCCACTTCCTCTGTCAATGCAATAAAGGAGAACACGAGTGTGACCCAAGTCTCTCATGATCCTCCCATTGATGAGTCTCTCATTAAATGTTATGATCATGTGAAGGGTAAGCATTTTGTCATATTGTTTGACCCATGCAGTATGCATGATTTGATTAGTGACTCTCTTGTCGAAAGAGCCCGCTTGGAGGTTCGCAAGACATCTCCTTTCGAGGTGTCAGGCTTCTCTCCCCGTATGGACTCTCTCATTACGCAAGAGTGCCTTGATGTTTTGTTCACTGTTCAATAAGTGTCCTTCCGCAGAAAATTCGTAGTCTCTCCTCTTTCAGGATGTGATATGCTTTTGGGCATTCGATGGTTTCGTGAGCATAACCCTCTCATTGATTGGGCTGAAAATACGTTCACTTTCAATGCCAAAAGTGACTCTCCCCTTGTCATTCGTGGTGAGCAAGTTGTTCATTCTTCATCTCTCATTTCTAATGTGCAAGCAAAGATGGCAAAGGATCCGGAAATAGAGACTCTCTCAGTCTCTTCTTTTCCAGAGCATGACACGCATGATTCGGATAAGCATGATGATTTGCATGATCAAGATGTGATTTCTCACGAGCATGATGCTTTGCATGATCAAGATGTGATTATTTACGAGCATGATGATTTGCAGGAAGAAACTGTGATTGTTCACAAGGATGATGGTTTAGTTGGTACTTTGTCTAGTGAAGCTAACCTTATTGCAGATTCGATCAATCACGAAGAACCAATCTTGGCTCTTGAGTCAAGGTTCCAAGAAATCCCACAGGAAGTATTATGTGTTCGAATGATTAGTCAGCATGCATTGTTCGAGTGTTTCATTCGTGATGCTTTCTTGTATTTTAGTCACCGTCCTTATGTGATCCCTTTTCACAGGCATGATATATTGTACGCTGAGCACGATCCACTCATGAATGAGCAGGGATGTATGCGGATTACTCATGAAGAGATGAAATGTTTGCATTCAAGGAATTCACATTACATGTCTCTTCTTTGGGATGACAAAGTATCAGAAAGAGCACAAGCAAGATTGAGCATCCAACATCGGCATTTCCATTGTGTTTGATTGATTTAGGTCAGAAAGTAAAGATTCGACCCCATTGTTTGCGTGTGTTTGATGAACTGTTTGGCATTTCGTCACTATGTTCATCTGCATTACATGCACAGTTTTTTCAAAGGAATAGTCTTCTTCCAATCACTTTGCATGGAATGGGTATGTTCATGTTGGAAGTGGTTTCATGAATTTTCATCCTTGCTGATTCTTGAAGAAGGTAGATGCATGACTATAGACGAACTTGAAGCATTGAAGGAGCCACAGATGACCTTGTGTCGCTTTCGGCACGGCCCAAAGAAGCAAGCGTTGCAGACCTTTATGAAGTTCAAGTATCGCATGACCCACGTATGAGAATGGGCCGGCGAAGAGTCCTTTCCAGGATTCTAGACGCTGTTGGCGATCTCTCTCGACGCCATACAGTTCGGTACCAATACCTCACTTTGAAAAGGAGGGGATGTTACATGCACATCTAACCCTATGTGTACGTGGACAAGCTACTTCATGGCAAGGGTTCAGTTCAGTTCAGTCAGTTTAGATTAGGAAGTGTTCTGGCACTTTTGTGAGTCTGCTCGTAGACCGTGCATGTCCAGGCACTTAGAGTAGATGCATATCCTCTGGTTGCACACAGCATGATCATCAGATTACAGTCAGAACCCATCAAGAGCATTTTTAGAGTGCATAGACCTATTTTCCCTATTTTAGTTAATTTTCACTTATTATTTTTAAGTGACTTTTGTTGGGAACTAGGTAGGGCAATTTTGATAAGCAAGTGTATAAGGAAACCTAGCGCTAGCACTTTCTGGCAGAAGAGGGAGCAAGGACCTGACATCCAACAGTGCACCTTCTCAGCAAGACCCCCCCCCCCCCCCCCGAGCAATCAACACAGCGTTTTCAGCCAAAGACCAGCCTAGCGTTTTTGCCAAGGACAGCCAGCGTTTTTGCATTGCAGCAGCCTGACGACATTAGGATCAAGGAGAAGCCTAGCGTTTTGGCATCAAATGGCAGATCAGCCCTAGCTTTAGCAGAATGAGCCTAGCATTTTTGCAGCAGGACACACATCAGCCCTAGCGTTTTTGGAGAAGCATAGCAGCCCAGCGTTTTGCAGTTCCATCGCGACAGAACCCAGAATAGCATCAGTGTTTTCAGTTTTCAGCATCAAGATTGCACAGTGGAACCCCCGAACCTCGCAGATCTCACCTTCCCGCAGCAGATTCTCGCCGCACGGTCATATCCATCGAAGTTTGCAGATTCAGCCCGGAAAACGCAGATTTTAGCATCCACATTTTCAGCGCGTCGTTGTTGCATCGTCATCGGCGACATCGTCACCGACATAGAGTCAGAATTCAGCAGATAAAGATTTGCAGATTTCAGCCCGTCTCGTCGTTGTCCTCATTGTCGTCGACATCGTCGGCAAGTCCAAAGCATTGTAGAGATTTGTGCAATCAATAGTAGACCACTCTCGCCATAGAGAGTGGGGCCTTCGGAGGAGGGTTTGACAACATTCTGGTGTCGTATTCTTCTCTCTCTATCTCTCAGTCTCATGCACCTTCATTCACAGTGTTTATCACTGGTTTGTGTCCATTGTACTCTCTCACTAAAGGAACGGAAGACTCTCCCTTCCGTAAGTAAAAGGAACCCTTGAGCACAGTTCGGAGCACTCATCTTGAGCAAAGTTCAACATTCACATCCACTGCACCTTACACAATTAGGTCGTGGCCAGACTTGAAGTCCGTACATGACATTCGAAGCTTTCTAGGCTTATGTTCCTACTACAGGAGGTTCATCCGAAATTTTGCTGAGATTGCTTCTCCACTCCATGCACTGCAAGGCAAAGGAGTTACTTTCAAGTGGATAGCAAAGGAAATTTTAGCCTTCAAACACTTGAAAGAGAAGCTGACTTCAAATCCAGTAATCATTTTGCCAGATCTTTGAAAACCTTTTGTGGTTCATGTGATGCGTGTGGCCATAGTCTTGGTGCAGTTCTAATGCAGAATGGCCGAGTAGTTGCATATGAGAGCAGAATTCTTTTGAAGACCGAAAGGAACTTGCAAGTCTATGAGAAAGAATTGCTAGCTCTCACTAGTTGGGAACACTATCTGCTAGGGGCTGATTTTGTTGTCCAAACAGATCATCAAACCTTGCGATATTTTCTCACACAAACGAAGTTGTCTAAAAAACACATTCGATGGGCAAACATCTTGTCAATGTTTCATTTCAGACTGTGCATGTGCAAGGGAAAAAGAACGTGGTGGCTGATGCATTGTCACGAAAGCCCCAAATTTCAGCAGCGTCAATTCTGTACCATTGTGAACTAGACGAAATGAAGAAACAATATGCTAAAGATCCAGATTTTGCAAGGATCTATGATCAGCTTGTTGATGGGCAACATCATGAGCACTATATGCTTAAGAATGACTTTCTCATGATGCATGGAAAGTTATGCGTTACTAAATAGTTACGGCCAAAGATTTTGATGGAAAGTCATGCTCCACCTTATGCTGGTCATCGTGGAATTGATGCGACAGTGAAAGGGGTTGTGGCATTCTTTCATTGGCCAGCTTTCGTCAAGATGTTGACACATTTGTAAGATCATTCCTAGTTTGCCAAAAAGTCAAATTTGACAGGCAAAAGCAACCGGGATTATTGCAGCCATTGCCGATCCTTGATAAGCCATGGGAAAGCACAGCGATGGACTTTATCTTTGATCTTCCAAGAATGCAAACAGGCAATGATGGGATTTGGAGTATCATTTGTAGGTTCAGTAAGCAAGCCCATTTCATTTCTGTTAGGAAGAAGATAAAGCCAGAACACATGGTCAAGATATTCATGAGCAATATCTTTAAATACCACGGGATGCCTCAGTTAATTGTTAGTGACAGGGATCCACGTATGACGAGTCTTTTCTGGAAGGCATTGTTTGAGAATATGGGCACTACGCTAAAATTCGCATGTCACGTGACACATCCAACCCTATGTATCCGTGGACAAGCTACATCATGATCAAGGTTCAGTTCAATCAAGTCAGTCTAGAATAGGAAGTGATCTAGCACTTTTGTGAGTGCTCGCAGACCATGCATGTCCAGAAACTTAGATTAGATGCATATCCTCTGGTTGCGCGCAACATGATCATCAGCATTCCCATCAGAATCCATCAGGGGAATTCTCCAGTGCATTAAACCTATTTTCCCTATTTTTGACATTTTTCACTAATTATTTTTAAGTGACTTTTGTTGGAAAGTAGGTAGGGCAATTTTGCTAAGTTTGTATATAAGCAAACCTAGCGCTAGCACTTTCTGGCAGAAGAGGCAGCAAGAGCACCTTGCTCAACAGGCAACTTCTCAGCAAGACACCCCCGATGGCCTAGCGTTTTGGACAAGATCAACCTAGCGTTTTGCTTCTGCATCAACTTGGCAACAGTACCACAACAGCAGGACCAATCACGAAGCCTAGCGTTTTGCATTCGCGGGACAACCGGCCGCAGCAGACAGATTTCGGCCCTAGTGTTTTTGCATCAGCATAGCGTTTTGCAATTTCACCGCGACCGAACACCAAGACTCATCAGCGTTTTCAGTTTTCAGCCCTTAGACACAGCAGAACAAACCCCGAACCTCGCAGATCTCACCTTCCCGCAGCAGATCCTCGCCGCACGGTCAGATCCAGCGAAGTTTGCAGTTTCAGCACGGAAAACACAGATTTCAGCATCTGCGTTTTCAGCGCGTCGTCGTCGCATCGTCGCCATCGACATCTCACCGACACAGAGTCAGAATTCAGCAGATAAAGACTTGCAGATTTCAGCCATTAGCATTTTCAGATTTCAGCCCGTCTCGTCGTCGTCGACATCGTCGGCAAGTCCAAGCATTGTAGAGATTTGTGCAATCATAAGTAGACCACTCTCGCCATAGCGAGTGGGGCCTTCGGAGGAGGGTTTGACAACTTTTTTGGTGTCGTATTCTTCTCTCTCTATCTCTCAGTCTCATGTACCTTCATTCACAGTGTTCATCACTTTGTTTGTGTCCATTGCACTCTCTCACTAGAGGAACGGATTTTCTCCCTTCCGTAAGTGAAAGGAACCCTTGAGCACAGTTCGGAGCACTCATCTTGAGCAAAGTTCAACATTCATTGCGCTGCACCTTACATCGCATCTTTGTTTCATTCGCAAATTGATGGACAATCAGAAGAGGCAAATTCTACTGTCCTGGATCTCCTCAAACATTATGTGTCAGAGCACAAGGCAACTTGGGAACACCATCTTCCATTTGTTGAATATGCTTCTAATAACACTGTGCATACGCCAACAGGTAAGGCATCATTTGAGATAGTGGAAGGAGGCAACAAAGTCCCGCCCATTTTGCAAACTAAGGACAAGATATCTGAGGCAGACAAGTATGTGCAAGATACGGATGAAACATAGAGGAAGATAAAGATTGCTCTTGAGAAGACTCAGGCTAAGCAAAAGAAAGCTGTTGATCGTCACCATCGTGAACTTGTATTTTCACTTGGTGATTGGGTGCTTTTGCGCTTTGAAAAGGCCAGGTTAAGGAAAAGGAAAGGCAAGAAACGTTTGTTTCCTAAGCTTAGCATGCGATATTATGGTCCTTTTCAGATTTCAGAAAAGATCAGCGATGTAGCTTACAGGTTGAAGCTACCAGAAGGCTAGAAAATACATAATGCTTTTCATGTCAGCCTTTAAGACCCTTTGGATAATGTGCCAGAGAATATGCTTGATGAGAAACAACCAGAAGTGGAAGAATTGGATGAGATCCTTGTTCCTAAACAGATATTGGCACATAAGGAAAGGAAGGTTAGAGGAAAAGTTGCAAGACGCTACTTGGTGAAGTTCAAGAACTATCCATCTTTGGATGCCAAATGGATGGAAGAGCATGAATTGTTGATTCACCTCAGCTATTGCAACTGTATCTCGAAGCCTTTCAGATGGAACCCACAGTGACTAGATGTAGCCTTTTTGGAGCAAGGTAAGAGCATGGCTCATGATGCCCAAGAGAGTAGTTAACCAATTGTATCTACTCTTTCCATACAGAATTTGGCTAGAGAAGTTTGTGCTTGAGAGTACAATAGAAGACTTCTCTGCTTGATATATGTGTGGTAGCCAGGTTGGTGCAATTGTTTAATCGTCCAACGCGACATTTTCGGAAGCATGTATATCTTGGATTTCCATCATAGAATATATGTGATATCAGGAGATATACGCATGTATTATTGGCATGCAAGCGAGGTCGCTTGCAGTATTTCAAGGGTGGGGTGTGTCACTAGGAGGTGTATTTTTCCTGTTGCCCTCTCTAAATATGTATTACATATTTTCCTTTATTTTATTTTTACTTGTTTTCTCGGAACCCTTGAAAAGGTGCAAGTGGACATTGCATGGCCAGTGTGAAACGGCCGCAACCGATTAGGTTTCTCACATCGGGAGTCTAGGTCGGTCAATCTAGGACTAGCCGAGGCAGTTAGCATTGAATTCTGATGAGTTTGTAAGCTTGTGTGCGCCAAATGAAGTCTGGACCACTTGGAAAGTGACAACTTTATAAGTCGGTGGGAACTAGGGAATTAACTCAAAAGGGGCAAATTGGACACATGGCGGCTCCAAGCAGTTTTGCCACTCCTAGCATGAAGAGGGGTGCCCAATTTGAGAGAGGAGGCTAATTTTTACACTAAGTGACCTAGAGTGTGTGTGTGAGTAGTGGGTGCAGGTCTACAGCTTTAATGGAAAGCTTGCCTTCTCGTCTGTCACATGTAGCACGATGATTTGCTCTCGTCCCCACTAGTTGGGCTACTCAGATGAATATGTACAGTTTTGGGGGTTTATGCGCGTTTGCCAAGGCAAGAGCCTTCTGAACAAGAACCGGATTAGCTAACTGCTAATCCCCCACAGGTACGCACAATTCTATCGTGGAAGATTGCGAGTTTGGAGAGTTTTCTCGCGTGAAAACTCGTCCGATTCACAGGGGGATTGTCCCATTGCGTGCGGGAGCCCTTGGGACACGCGTAGGCGTGTTCGCTCCGCGAAAAACTATCCAAAACAGAGGATTACAGCCTGTTGTGGTTTTCTGTAGGTTTAGGGTTTCGCACCTAATGTCACAAAATGGTGACGTGGCAAACCCTAACACACATACACACTCTCTGTTGGCCGATGATGACCTAGCTGCCTTGCACACAGATGATGATGTGGCTGGCTGGTTGTAGGGAACCCACAAGCTGACATGTGACAGGCTGTATGGACGCCCGTGCAAAATGCGACGCAGATTGCGGAATTCCATACTCATGGCGTGGTTTTGGGCAGAGCTTTTGCGGCAGTTTTTCCTACGCTATTTGCTGGCTTTATTCTACGCAAATAGAAAGAGAGAGAGTGAGAACTCTTTTGCTTTATTTTATAAAAGCATAAGAGAGAGACAGAAAGAGCTCTTGTTTTATTTTAAAAGTGCTTTTGAGTTTACCAGCTTTTGGGGCTTTGCTTTTGGCATCCCTTGTAATCTTTAAATATGTGAGCAGGCCTCTCACAACTCAGAGCATCTGGACGCAGAGTCTGAGTGTGAGCACCTGTCCGCACTCTTGTACTTTGAACACAGATTAATACAAAAAGAAATACCGAAAAGGGCGCCAGTCTTTGGGGCCAATTCCTCTAGGCACGGAACTCCGCCGGGCCAGTGTCGAATCAATTGTGAATTGTGAATTGTTTTGAAGTGGTTATTTGTGCTATCGCGGTAGATGCTCGACTTGGAGTGTCCATGTTTGTTACAGTGGTACCAGAGCGCGGCGGATTTCTCTTCTACGGGAAATCCGATCCCAATCTTTTTTCCCCGCGGCACCTATGGCTTGAGGCAAGGATCAGTTGACTCCCTCTGCATCCGGAGATGCAGGAAGGGATCACAACGAAGATTCAGGCAAGGAGTATGGCCCGCCTTGGCCTACGCGGGCGGGGCGTCAACGATTGATCGACGCCGCAACAAAGATGATGCTAAATTTTGCCAAGGACCCGAAAATGGCAAAATATATGAGCAAGACTTCTTTGGAGGAGGTGCACACGCGGTGGCAGAAGACCACAGAACCACCCCGAAAACCTGCTCTCAAGAAACCTCCTGCTCCCACGATGTATACAGAGAAAGAATTACAAGAGGTGGTTGATGCACGGATTGCTCAGGTTTTTGACGTGCAAAATAAAGCTACAAAGCACGACAAAAAGAAGAAGAAAGGCTCTAACTTCCCGGGTTATTTGGGTTGTCAGTCTACCTTTGAAAAAGCAAAGAAACAGAAGAAGCGTGTTCGATGTGAAGGAGTATCCAGTTCTTCTTCTTCTTCTTCTGCTGACAGTTCTTCTAGCTCATCTGATTCGAGCGCAGAAGACAAAAAAGGCAAAAAGCTAAGCAAAAAGCAAAGCTTCGGAAAGGGCAAGGAAAAGGCAAAAAAGTCAAAATCTCGCCTAGTGATTGAGAGTTCTACTGAGGGCTCGTCTACAGATAGTTCGGACTCTGATGACAACAACTTTTATGCAAAGAAGAAGAATTTTTACAAAGCCAACCAATATGACTTCTTGGAAGACAAAAGCAAGAAAGTCCGAGAGTTTAAGCAAGGTGGACAGTCAATTAAATTTGACACGTTTTCTGGTTATAGAGATGCTTCGAAGGCCTTGTCTTTTGTACAGCAGTTTGACATCGCTTTCGCGGGAGGGAGTTACTCAGAGCACTCTAAGATTCGGAGAGTTGCCTCTTATTTTAAGGGGAATGCTCGAACTTGGTGGTCCACGCTTCTATTAAGCAAGACAACGCCAATTATATGGCTGAAATTCAAGAGGCTTTTTATTTCTTCTTGGCTGACTCGAGAGTATGAATGCAATATACGCACTGCTTGGAACCATCTTCGGATGACCAAGAAGAATACAGTGGACGCTTATTGCGAGAGATTCTGGAGCTCCATTCTACCTGCCTCTTCATTTAAGAAGATCTCGTTCAAAGAACAGATTGAGTGGTTTACCTTGGGTCTCCCTACAGAGATCCCAGATCATTGCTTGGAACAAAAGTCAGCTTCCATTCAGGAGTTGACGAGTCATGCGAAACGGGGTTTTGCCATTCACTCTGGCAGTCTTACCTACCCCACAGATGAGATCATGACGCAAAGAGCCGAACAGATTTCGACAAATGAAAGGAGAAAGAGGAAGAGCAACCTAGACAAGAAAGATCCACGCCCAAGCTTACTCCTCAGGAGCGGGCTCGCTACATCAGGGAAGGGAAGTGCTTCGGATGCGGAGAAACTGGACATATCTCTTTGAAGTGCCCTAAAAAGGCACAGAAAGAACCGAACGACAAGAATGATGAGAGGCGTGAGAGTTCGAGAGGAGCTGAGGAACGTGGAAGAAAAGGCAAGATGAAAATAGGATTGGTTCTAGATTGCGTGGGTACTGATCCCAGCACGTTGGACGAGAGTACAAAACTTTGCCGAGCTTGGGGCAAAGTGAAAGACCAAGAAGCCTTGATCTTTTTCGATGGAGGAGCCAAGGCCAACTTCATTTCATCGGAATTGGCGGCGCAGCTCGAGATCACTCCCGATCGGATGGGACCACTAGCGGAGGCAGTTCTAGCGACACCAAAGACGGATCTTGGAGAATGTGCATCAATTATAGAGCTCTCAACAAAATCACCATCAAGAACAGATTTCCGATTCCTAGGATTGATGATATACTCGACAGATTACAGGGATTCTCGTGTTTCAGCAGGATTGATTTGAAGAGTGGATACCATCAGATCAGAATCGCACCGGGAGACGTCTACAAGACAGCCTTTCGGACGACTTTTGGGTTATTTGAGTTTTTGGTGATGCCTTTTGGCCTAACCAATGCTCTTGAGACATTTAACCTGTAGCGCGGATAATGTGTCGTGCTCTCTACAGTGTGGGTGCCCCTCAGTGCAATGTGCGTGACAATCTCACTCAAACAAATGGAAACTCTCTCAACAGAATGAAACACAGAAACAATGGATAACAATAGAGACACAACAGTGGACCAGAACATGTGGACTAGACTAGTTCAAAGAACCATGTACAAGACTTTGGCGTGGCAGCACACTCAGCTCTAGCCCAGGACTCACAGGTACAAATGGGGGTGTTGAGGCTCAGATGTGCAGGGATGGTGAAGCAGTGCTCTGTGTAAGACTCGCTCTAGACGACTACGTACAAGATAATAGAATTGCCCCAAACGACTACTCATATGTACAACCATAAAGAGCCACCAACGGCTCATAAATGTCCAGCCAGCTAAGTCTATCTCCAAACTGAGTGGTGGTGGTGACCTGGCCACGATGTCCACTAGACCACCGTAGGTACCCTGCCACGTGTCACTCCCAGCCCAAAGGGTCCATCCAGTGTGAACCAGACCAACTGTAGCTAACTGTCCAACTGCCTGTCCTGTGAAGTGACACTGTAGCCCTGCTACAGGTTGCCCGCCACAAGACCTCTCACCGTCTTGGTGAGAGGAAGACTGAAACTGTGAAAGAAAACTACTAGTATGTACTATGGTGAGTTCCTGAATCTGTCATCCAAGAGATAGAGTGGTGGCCACTGCTGCATCCGAAGTATCAGCCTCTGGAGGTGGAGCCATCAAATCGATTGTGGGGCCTTGCTGTATGTGAGCTCTCCTGTCAGTAAGTGTGTTTCCTGAGAAATGACCAGCCACCTGTTGCTGGGCAGATGGTAGCACCTGTCCTGTAGTGTACTGAGGACGTCGAGTAACACAGCCATGCCGATGTGCTCCAGCAACTCTATCACAACAAGTCATATTTTGCATCTGAGGCAATGGTGAAGACTGAAACCCCTGAGGAGGAGGATACTATTGTTGTTGTTGTTGATTGTAGTACTGAACGGGAACTGGAGTGTGGGGAACTGGAGTGTGGGGAACTGGAGTCTGTGAGTAAAGTCCCATAAACTGCTGAGAAGGACCTGTTGCTGCATGCTGCATTGGTGTACCTGCTCTAGTCCACCCATATCCCATACCCATCATCGTAGGCTGCGTTTGCCTATTTTCCTGTAACAGCAATTCTCTAAATCCTTGTAGTTGATTCTGAAGGTCACTAATCACTTGAGACTTTTAACTTCAGGGCTTGCTGGAGTGCGAAAATAGTGGCATCCCTATTAGCGATGGCGCTCTCAGCAACCTTCAGAGCTCCCTCCATAGCTGCGTAAGTAGCTGCGTGACGCTGGTGTGTGGCTGCTAAACGCTCTGCTCCGAGCTCAATGGTGGCAATGGCTTGCCTAGACTTCTGCAATATATCCTCCGATAGCCGAAAAAATGATGAAGAGTCCGACCCTGTGGAAGGTCCTGTAACAGTGTCAGGGTGAAGAGAGCTGGCGAGTGGTACAGCTGGTGGGACTGGTGTGACAAGTGGCACTGCTCGCGGTGGACTAGGCGCATGCCTCTGTCGAAGTAGAGATGGTAGGAGTGGTTGCTACAGGACTAGGCATAGGAGAAGAAGCAACGACACTGGGACGTGGGGGCAGTGGGGGCTAGTCACTGTGGTGGTAGGGATAAAAATAGCAGCAGTAGAGAGAGGAACACACTGTAGAAGCCACAACTGTGACATGTGTAGTGTGATCTGCACCACCCGAACTTACCATCGAATCGGTAGCGACCGTATGCGAGGAACGTCGAACTGGTTGCTTCACTCGAAGCTGTTGGCTTTCCGAAACTGGTAGGGATACTAAAGATTCTACTGTGTCCTTCACTACCTTTGCTCTCTTTTTCTTTGGCTTTTCAGATAGATCCATTGTTTGTTCAATATCTTTCCCTTTTCCCTTAGAGCTTTTACGTTGCATCGTCGCATCCACATCCATAGGACTAACAGGTATATTAATGACCCAGGCCAACATCGGAGCTGCGAAGCATTGAAAGCTAGATTGCACAGATTGCACCTGAGCTCGGAATCTTTTTGCTCGCAACTGTAAAGAGGTAAATAAAATTTGATGAAAGCCACACGGGATGGTGTGGATGAGGCAGTATAGGCCTTCGCAGTGCGAGAATATAGTAGGCACGTCACATCTGGCCTTGCCCTTGCCCTTGCCTTTGCCCTGGCCCTGGTTGACTTTAGGATCTCTGACCAAAAAGTAATACTTGAAAATGGCCCAGAGCTTTTTATTCCTTGCATAGTCAGCATGACTCGTACTAAGTAGCTCTTTGCATGCCTCGATTGTCACATCTTTCGAAAGTTGTGAATAGGTGCGCGTAGTTGGTTTTATTGCAGGAAAGGTTGTCATCCCCAAAGCGTTACCTATTCGTGTAGCAGTCAGTGGGTGTCCTCTGACTTTGGGAAAAAACTTGAGGAGTGCATGCACCATATCGATGGGAATATCCGAAGGCAGCTCGGTGTCTGCTAATGCTGACAGACCTAGCTTGTGTAGCTGGTCTTTTGATAAGACTTCTCGAAGCGACGGATGAGGCTGCTGCAGATCGAAGTTCAATGTGAACTTGGTTTGGGTCTTGGAAGAAGGAGGCCGAGGAATTTGATGACTCAATACCTGCATGATGGCTTTCCTCTTCTTTTGGTTCTTTACAGCTTCTTCTTCTTCATCCTCTTCCTCTTCCTCTTCCTCGTTGCTCGAAGACTCTGAGTCGGAAGCAGAGCTTCAGTCGGACTCCTTGTAGTTTTCATCACTGTGGTCAGTGGAGGACACATCGGTGAGGCCATGGCTGGATGTATCTACATCCTCTTCCTCTGCATAACTCTGGGATGTCGCAGTTGGCCTCTCTGGAGAGAGAGCTCTTTTCTTCCTTGCTTGTTTGCTTGTACCAGCCATCGTAAAGAAAACTCCCTGGTTGTGTCAATCTGCAGTGTGCAGGGCGAACTCTGAAAAAGCTTGATTAAGCAAGAAGCTAGAAGCCTGTACTTTCACAAGCGATGGAAAAAGCAAAGCTGACGATCAAGCAAAGCAATTTCAAAGCGATCCCAAAGCTGACGATGCTTTCAACAAAGCGATGGATGCAGTTTGGGCGAGGGGATTTGGGTAGGGTAAGGGCGAGGGAAGTAAGGCGGGGGTTGGGTTGGGTAGGAGCGAGGGTTGCAAGAAGGGGGGTAGGGGCGAGGGTAGAGATTGGATGGGGGCGAGGGAAGAGGGAGAGGGTAGGGTCGAGGGGTTGAGGGTGGATAGGGGCGAGGGGATGATAGTGGATATGGGAGAGTGTATGTGAGAGGTAGGTAGGGGCGAGCAGTAGGGGGAGGGTAGGTAGGGGCGAGGGGTTGGGATAGGGTAGGGGCGAGGGGAGTGTGAGAGGGTAGGTAGGGGCGAGGGGGTTGGGATAGGGTAGGGACGAGGGGGTGTGAGAGGGTAGGGGCGAGGGGCAGGGGAGGGTAGGTAGGGGCGAGGGGTTTGGGAGAGTAGGGTAGGTAGGGGCGAGGGGGGTTGGGATAGGGTAGGGGCGAGCAGCAAGGGAGGGTAGGGTAGGGGTGAGGGGGTTGGGAGAGTAGGGTAGGTAGGGGCGAGGGGGTTGGGAGAGTAGGGTAGGTTAAGGGCGCAGTGAGCGTGAGCAGGTACAAAGTGCGAGCAAAGAGAGGACAATTTTTGACTCCAGATAAAGAAGGGTATTAGTAGATTAAAGTTCACAATAATGTTTACGTAGCAAGCTTTGGAGCACAAAAGGACAAAATGACAGAACTCTAATGGCCCCTTCCTGAAGCAAAGCTGAAATTTTAATGGCACCAAAGGTTTTCTGCTGCTATTGGAATCAAAAGTTCTTTGACATAAACTCTGCCATATTCTTCACATAGACATTATTGCATTGGGAGTCTCATCAAGTCCTTGATTACATATTGTTCACTGTTCCAATCGCCATCTAAGTAGATTCCCCAAGCAGATTCCACTTTTTCGAACTGAACAAAACCACTCCGACGAGAAGCTTGACTGAAAGCTTAACTGGAAGGACCTTAATACTTAGCTGCAAATAACACTGAGAATAGAAACAATTAGAGGAGTGACTGATTAGAGGAGGAGTGACTGGATTGTAGAAGTTCCCGATAATACCCAATTACCGGGACTTGGTGGAGAAAAGATATCTTAGAGGAAAGGCGGAAACTTACAGACATAGCAGAAACTGAGACAGTAACAGAATATCCATTCTGGTGGAAAGCTAGTGGGGAGGAGAGCAAAACTGAGACAGTAACATGAGACAGTAAGAGAACATCCATTCTGGTGGAAAGCTAGTGGGCAGGAGAGCATAACTGAGACAGTAACAGAACACCCGTTCTGATGGAAAGATAGTGGGGAGGAGAGAGATGGGACTTAGAACCTACAAATGGCGGAATAGTTGCAGACCCTTTACTCAGAGGAGTAATAGCACTTGATTCTGGAGCCATTTACCAGTGGCAAAGGAACGCCTTCCAAAGTGACTAACTGGACAGCCCCCTGTGGCAAAATCTCTTGTACTATGAAGGGCCCTTGCCAGGCTGGAACCAGCTTCTTTGCTTTTTTCAAATATTTTGCCTGATAGAGTAGCACTAGTGTGCCTTGCGTTATTCTTGGCTTTCTGAGGTGGCGATCATGCCACGCTTTGCAACGAAGTTGCTCCTCTTGCAGAGCATGTGAAGCTAAACGGCGGCTTTCATCCAATAAGGTGAGACGGGATATAGAAGCAGATTCCATGCCCCAACTTGCACGCAGACTGCCCACCCTAGGGGATCCGGAGTTGAACTCAAATGGAGCTATGGCTTCCAAACCGAAAGCGAGTTGAAAAGGCGTTTGATTCGTTGTTGCTTTGAAAGATGTGCGGTATGCCCAAAGAGTGCCGTGCACAGCCTGAGCCGACGATGCTGGATGGAGATGACATGATTTCCTCAGGAGTGCAATCAGAACCTTGTTGGTGCTCTCGGCCTGCCCATTGGCTCTAGGGTAATAAGAGCACGACTTGCGATGAAAAATCTTGTAATTTGCCAATAAAGTTGAGATCATGTCATTGACAAAATGACTGCCCCTATCACTGGTGATCTCTAAGGGACATCCAAATCTGCATAAAATATTTTCATATAAAAATTTGGCTACTGTATTGCCAGTGAAATCTACTGTTGCCAGTACCTTTGCCCACTTTGTTGCATTGTCTGTAGCCACTAGCAGATATTTGCGATTACCTGGTTGAGCCGGGGGATATATTGGACCCACAAAGTCCAAGCCCCATCTCTCAAAAGGTAGCCATGCCATCGAAACCTGCAGAGGACGGTTGGATTGCTTACTTGGCTTCGGCCCATAGCGCTGGCACACATCACAAACCTTAGAAAATGACACTTGTTCGGATTGAGCTTCAAACGTGCCTCTCTGCACCTGAGGACGACTGCAGAGAGCTGAGCAAGATGCTCCTTTAGATTTTCTACTGGGGTCGAACATTGAGCACCCGAGAAGGTGGAAAAGTCGTCCATGAACATGCGAAGGTGATCAGTAAGCAGAGGACAAAAAATGAGATATACTATGCGATTGAAAGAAGGCGGTGCATTTTTAAGCCCAAAAGACATTCTAGTATAGATGAAAATACCCCAGGGAGTCACAAAAGCTGTTTTGATTTGGTCGTCAGGATGTATTCCTAACTGATTGTAGCCGCTGAACCCGTCCATAAAACTATACTATACATGACATCTTCGAGGACTCTCTCAGTGAAAGGTGTCGGAAATCCATCCGGGATTGTGACCTTATTCAGAGCCCGGTAGTCGACGCAAACTCGAATTTTGTTGGATTGCTTCTTTGGGGCAATAACCATAGGGGACAACCATTCTGAGTGCTCTACTGGTACAATAATACCTGCTTCTTGCATTTTTTCCAACTCGATTTTGACTGCTTCTGCATACTTGGGATTCAGTTTGTAAGCCCGTCCTCTGACCGGCTTTGCCCCCTCAAGCAGAGGAATTGTGTGGACTCCTAGCTCTGCTAGGATTCCTTCCAAATCGTGGTAAGACCATGCAAACACATCCTTGAAAGAGCGCACGAAAGAGATTACCAGGTCGAGTAGAGCAGGGTGATCCCATAACCAAGTGGCTAACAAGATGGGCTGATGGTTGTCAGCGCCGCCTAGGTTGACTTCTCTAACTGGGTCAGGCCGTGCAGTGGGCGAGGCTGCGTCAGGGAGAGAAGACCGAGCCGCCTCTGTTAGCTTTTGGACATTATGAGCTGGCATCTGATCAATGTTGAAATCAGCATACTCTTCCTGCAACCATCTTGATGGAAGCTCTGCAAATGGTAAATCCTCAGATACCTCAAAGTGCTCCGGCATGGGTGGAGAGTCAGATGGAGTAGAGGCTAAGGGAGGAGCTGGGGTGTTGGCCAACTCTTGCAAGGGGGACTTTTTCCCCCTTCTATGGTGGGTTATAGGCTCACCCAGGCCGACGATTTCCATCAAGGGACCCTCTGAAGGATGGACACCAGAGACCGGTCCACTTGGTTCTGGCTCACTTGGGTGACTGGGATTATTGGCTTCAGTTGTAGCTTCAAGTTTAGCTTCAGGTGTAGGATCAGGGGGAGAGGGTGAATCTTTTGGTAAAGGTTGAAGAGAGACTACATAGCATGGCATCGAAGAGGTAGCTTCTAACCACTGCAGTAAGTCTTCATCGGACCCATCAGGAGGGACCGGCTGCTCCAAGTCAGGGTTGGACACTACTGACAAAGAGCTATGCTGAACGATCGGATCCATACCTCCTTCGAGACGAATTTGTTGCATAGGAGAGCTAGGAGTATGTATCCACATGGCGTCGTTTCCCCAGTCGTGAAGTGCTTTCATATGTCGCAACCATGGCCTACCAATCAGCAAGGGATAACCTCCCTCTACGTGGGGAAGATTAACTACCACAAAATCCAAGTTGAAAGTGAAATCTTGTACCTTCAGAGGCACCTTGTCGACTATGCCCACTGGGTAGATTGTTCTCTGATCGGCCAATGTAACAGTGAAAGGAGCAGGTCGGGTAGGCTTTAGACCTAAGGCCATCATAGTGAATTCGGGCATCAAATTGATTCCAGATCCACCATCAACAATGACGCCGGATAGCTGGTGCCCAAGAATAGATACAGTGAGACGAGGACTTTTATAATCGGTGAGGGGAGCAGATGGATAGGAAATCAAATAAGACTCTGAGGGCTGTACAGGGAGGTGCCCGCCACTAGGCCCAGCCCCCGGGTACAGAGACTGAATGACTGACAGGGTGTCACTTCTAAGTGTGGCGTCGAGCCTTAGCATATCATATAGTGACACCTGTTGAAAAGTATTTTTCAAGATGGCTTCTGCTGTGGGCTTGGCGCCTTCGAACCGGGCTTCCCTTGGGGCCTTAATCTGTTCCAAGTCAGCCACTGCTTCCAAGAAGGCTCCATCAATGTCAGATAACAGGGAAGTTGGTTTGCTCTGAGAAATTTTGAAGGACTCGTCCTTTGGGTCAAATAGACCTGCTTGAGGAAGTGAGGACTGGCGAGGTGGACCTGTGGGCAAACTGAGACCAAGAGCTGCTCTTTGTGCCCGAGTAAGGACACCAGCAGGCTCCTCCTCTTGTAGTGGCTTAACCACATGAGTAGCAGGTGATGGTTGAGGCACGGTGTTCACAGTAATCAAGTTTATCTTCGGGAAGGTGAATTCTTGCTGGTTCAGAGTCGAGCTTGAAGACGTGGATGCCCTTTGCGTGGGACAATCCTTACTGTAGTGATCTTTTGAATCAGGGCAATGACGACAAGGAGGGGACCCCTCAGGTAAAGGACACTTGCTCTGATAATGCCCATATTCTCCGCATCTGTAGCAGAGTATGGGCCGATTGGAAGGACGAAACGGGGGACGAGGTGGTTGCTGCATGGAGTTGGAGGCTAAAGTGTAGAAGCTCTGAGGGGTTGAGGTGGCATTAGCATTATAAAAACTTTGAGTCGGGAAAGTACTTGACATACCTTGGACAACAGGGGTATTGAGCAAAGGTGGCATGTAGTTGGGATGGCTGTAGTGGGAAACCATGTTGGATGCTGGTGCTAACCCCTGTTGGAGAGTAGGACCAAGACTTTGCTGTATTTTGTGCAATCCCTTTATATAGTAGCAATCCTTATCTTCATGACCCGATTTTTCGCAGAAGTGACAATAAGAGCGAAGGGGACAGTCCTGTGGAGGGTGTCCTGGAGAGCGGCATGAACTACACCATACCATAGCCTTAGTCTCCTGCTGAGACCTGAGCTCTTCTAACTCTCTTTTAAGTTGATCATAAGCCTCTTGATGTGGAGGCTTCTCCTGTCTGAGAGAGAAGGATCTCTCTTCGTGAAGGGCCCGCTGTAACTTTAGGGCTTCCAGTTCCCCTCTTAAAGAAGTCAAGGGGTTTGATGGACTGTCCACGAGTACAGGGGCAATATCTAATTGAGGAGAGTCAGTGAACTGTCTTTATGCTCCATCTATTCTAGTAGCAGTAGCAACAAAGTCCTCCAGACTGGCTTCAGGACGGAGACTTTCTCTGAGCTTTTGTTGAGAAGTCTTAGGCAAAGCCTTCTCTACCCACTTCTTCACCATGAATTCCCCTGGTTGCTGAGGCAGCTTGGCGACCAAGGACTTTGTTCTGGTCATGAGCTCTGCAAATGTCTCCTTGGGCTGGAGCAACAGGTTGGCCAACTCACCTAGAATCTTCTCTTGATAATCCCCTGGTCAGAAAGCTTCACAGAACTGCTGTCTTAACATAGTCTAAGTAGTAACGTGGTTTTCAGCAAACTGACTGTACCATTTATCTGCAAGACCATCCAAGGTGGACGGGAAGAGCACCAGGTATGCGTCTTCTCTGCTGAGGCCACGACCCCTGCAAAGAGAGACAAACCTCCAAGCATGGTCGTCTGCATCTTCTGCGGAGAGACCTTTAAAGGTAGGGAACTTGATGTTCACCTTTGCCAGAACACTTGTGAGCTCCTCCATGGCCTCTTGCGCCTGAGTCTGTTGCTCCCTAGCTTGTTGTAACAAAAAGGGGGAGAGCCTTACCGGAGAAGGTGACCTGGAGGATGTAGAACCGGTCGAAGGAATGGAGGTAGCCGTATGAGTAGGTATGGGTGATGGGGTTAATATGCTTCTATTGGGCACCAAGGGTTGACGCCTTCTGTGGTAGTACTTCAGAGGACTCAGTAGTGCACTTTGACGCTCCAATGACCTCCTTGTATGTGTCATGCAGCAACCGCCAACCCCACCGAGCTTTGGGCAAGAAGACCTTCACTTGGGCAAGACAACCTTCACTTGGTTGAACATTGGGCTAGACTCTACTAGACCAGGGCGAGTGACCAGACCACGTGGCTGGACCAGGACGAGGAAGGACTAGACTGGGTGGACCAGGGCGAGAGAGGACTAGACCAACAAGGCGAGAGACTAGACCAACTAGATTAAGCTGTCAAGGGTGAAACTGGACCAGACCAACAGGCTGCACAAGCGAAGCGAAGAAACCAGATACTCAACAGAGTGAGACTTCAGTTGAGGTCCCACCGTGATAGCCAAAATGAGAGCACCTGTAGTGCGGATAATGTGTCGTGCTCTCTACAGTGTGGGTGCCCCTCAGTGCAATGTGCGTGACAATCTCACTCAAACAAATGGAAACTCTCTCAACATAATGAAACGCAGAAACAATGGATAACAACAGAGACACAACAGTGGACCAGAACATGTGGACTAGACTAGTTCAAAGAACCATGTACAAGACTCTGGCCGCTGGCGTGGCAGCACACTCAGCTCCAGCCCAGGACTCACAGGTACAAATGGGGGTGTCGAGGCTCAGATGTGCAGGGATGGTGAAGCAGTGCTCTGTGTAAGACTCTTGCTAGACGATTACGTACAAGATAATAGAACTGCCCCAAACGACTACTCATATGTACAACCATAAAGAGCCACCAACGGCTCATAAACATCCAGCCAGCTAAGTCTATCTCCAAACTGAGTGGTGGTGGTGACCTGGCCACGATGTCCACTAGACCACCGTAGGTACCCTGCCACATGTCACTCCCAGCCCAAAGGGTCCATCCAGTGTGAACCAGACTAACTGTAGCTAACTGTCCAACTGCCTGTCCTGTGAAGTGACACTGTAGCCCTGCTACATAACTGGATGATGGACAGGATTTTTCGAGAGTACAGGCTATTTGTTGGCACTTTCTTTGATGATATCATTGTTTTCTCCAAGGATGAGGCAAAGCATAGAGATCATCTGCTTCAGGTCTTTCAGGCATTATGAGATCACAAGTTGGTGATTAATGCGAAGAAAAGTGAATTTTTTCTACCAGAGATATACTTTTTGGGACACATTGTGTTTGCGGGCAGGAGTGGAGATGGATCCGGCCAAGATAGAGAATATCCATGATTGGCCCGATTTGAAGAAAGTCCATGAAGTTAGAAGCTTCTTGGGATTGTGTTCGTACTATAGGTAGTTCATCCGAAAGTTTGCAGAGGTTGCTTCCCCTTTGCATATCTTGACACAGAAAGGAGTCCCTTTCTTGTGGGGACCCACAAAGGTGACTGTCTTTCAGACATTGAAAGAAAAATTGACTACGGGACCAGTTTTGACTTTGTCGGACTTGCAGAAGTCATTTGAAGTATATTGTGATGCTTGTGGTCGTAGTCTGGGTGCGGTCTTAATGCAAGAAGGCCATGTCATTGCTTACAGATTTATGAGAAAGAGCTTTTGGCAGTTATCCATGCTCTTACTCAGTGGCGGCACTGCCTACTCGGAGCGGATTTTACTAGACCATCAGAGTTTACACTACTTGTCATAGAAGTAGCTATCGGAAAAGCAGATGCGGTGGGCAAACATCTTGTCACAGTTTCACTTCCAGATTGTCCATGTGCAGGGACATAAGAATTTGGTGGCAGATGCTTTGTCTCGGAAGCCGTTGGTTCTGGCTATTTCCACAATACATCATACGAGCTTTGAGAATATGGTCGATCAGTATGCCACAGATACAGATTTTGCAGATATCTTTACATGGATACGGGATGGGGAGACAGTAGCAGGATATTCAATTCGGGATGGCTACTTGATGAGAAAAACCATGTTGTGCGTTACACAGCCAAAGAGGGAAAATGTTATGACTGAATGTCACTGTCCACCGTTTACGGGTCACCGCGGCATTGCTACCACCATGCCACGTGACACATCTAACCCTATGTGTACGTGGACAAGCTACTTCATGATATGGGTTCAGTCAGTTCAGTCAGTCTAGAATAGGAAGTGATCTGGCACTTTTGTGAGTCTGTTCGTAGACCGTGCATGTCCAGAAACTTAGAGTAGATGCATATCCTCCGGTTGCACACAGCATGATCATCAGCATTACCATCAGAATCCATCAGGGGAATTTTCCAGTGCATTTAACCTATTTTCCCTATTTTTGACATTTTTCACTTATTATTTTTAAGTGACTTTTCTTGGGAACTAGGTAGGGCAAATTTGCTAAGTTTGTATAAATAGAAACCTAACGCTAGCACTTTCTGGCAGAAGAGGCAGCAGGAGCACTCGCTCAACAGGCAACTTCTCAACAGAACCCCCAGATGCCCTAGCGTTTTTTCTTCACAACAGAAAGCTAGTGTTTTTGGACCAGATCAGCCAGCGTTTTTGCTCTTGCAGATCCCTGGCGACAGCAGACCAAGCAAAAGCCCAGCGTTAGCAGATTCTCCACAGCAAGACCATTTTCAGCCCTAGCGTTTTTGCATCTGCAAGACACTTCAACGTTTTTGCAGATCTTCGCGATGGAATCCCCACAAGCGTCAGCGTTTTCAGTTTTCAGCATTTAGAACCCGCAGAAGAAGTCCCAAACCTCGCAGATCTCACCTTCCCGCAGCAGATCCTCGTCGGACGGTCTGAATTTGCGAAGTTTGCAGTTTTAGCCCGGCAAGCGCAGATTTCAGCATCTGTGTTTTCAGCGCGTCGTCATCATACTGTCGTCATCGACATAGAGTCAGAATTCAGCAGATAAAGATTTGCAGATTTCAACCATTAGCATTTTCAGATTTCAGCCCGTCTCATCGTCGTCGACATCGTCGGCAAGTCCAAAGCATTGTAGAGATTTGTGCAATCATAAGTAGACTGCTCTCGGCATAGAGAGTGGGGCCTTCGGAGGAGGGTTTGACAACATTCTGGTGTCGTATTCTTCTCTCTATCTCTCAGTCTCAGCACCTTCATTCACAATGTTTATCCACTTTGTTTGTGTCCATTGCACTCTCTCACTAAAGGAACGGAAGGCTCTTCCTTCCATAAGTAAAAGGAACCTTGAGCACAGTTCGGAGCACTCATCTTGAGCAAAGTTCAACATTCACCTCCGCTGCACCTTACATTGGTATCAGAGCTTTCGTAGTGTTCAGTATCACTCAAGGAAAGAACCACAAGACCACAAGATTTTTTTTTTTTGCTTCTTGTGGTCGCACGTAACCCAAGTCCTTGGGCGTGTCTATTCCTAATTGTGTTTTTGAAGAGTGACAGGAAACCCACGAAAGAAGGGCTTGTCCAGCCTCCCCTTGTGCCTCTTCTCACTCATTGAGAGCGGACCGTGCACTTAGCGGCCGGCCAATCGACGTGAGGTGGGAAAAAGCAACCTTGGTGTGAGCGCAAGGCTGCCAAGGGTGCGCCCGCAGAAAAGAGCAGAACTCGGGTGAAGAGAAGATCCTTCTCTAACACAGATTGCAAGCGAAAGAAGAACCTCAAGAACCCAAGAACCTTAAGACCCCCAAGACCCTCAAGAACCTCAAGACACCCAAGAACCAAGAACCACAAGAACCCAAGTTCCTCGTGAGCTTAAGAACCCAAGACCACAAGAACCCACGACTTCAGTGGATGGTCATCACTCGAAGCGGAATGGATACTTCGCTTGGAGGTGACGAGCCTGAGAGAGGCGAAGACGAATTTTCCCCACCAGGAGGTTTTTCCGACCCTCCCTCTTCCCCATCTACGCCAAGGATTCCACTAACTCCTATGGAGGCTTTCGACAAGAGGATGTTGGACAAGAAGTTAGAAAGCGACGAAATAATGGCAGCCATAGATCGTAAGTACCAAGAAAGAATGGCAACCATAGCGCGTGAGAGCGAGCAAGCACACTTGGAAGCCAAAGCAAGAGAAGTAAAATTTGATCGCGAGAACAAAGCAAGACTAGCAGAATCTGATCGCGAGAACAAAGCAAGAATGGAAGAGATGTTGCAACTCTTTTCTCAAGTGTAAGCACAGATGCAAGAAATTCGGGAAAAGGAGACTCTCTGAGTCTCTTCTTCTCCAAAGCATGACACACAGGATTTGCATGATGATAAGCATGATGAATTGCCTGATAATGATAGGCATGATGATTTGAATGACAATGACAAGCATAATGATTTGCATGATGATCACGATGTGATTTCTCACAAGCATGATGATTTGTATGATCAAGACGTGATTATTCACAAGGATGATGGTTTAGTTGATGCTTTTTCTAGCGAAGCTAACCTCGTTGCAGATTCGATCAATCACAAAGAATCAATCTTAGCTTTCAAGTCGAGGTCCACAACACCCCCCCAGGCAGATTCGATCCAACACGACGAGCCTAGGTCCAAAGAACCCTTACAGGAAGTATTATGTGTTCGAATGATTCATCAGCATGCATTGTTCGAGTGTTTCATTCATGATCGTTTCCTGTATTTTAGTCAGCGGCTTTATGTGATCCCTTTTTCTAGGCATGACATATTGTACGTTGAGCACGTTTCACTCATGAATGAGCACAGATGTATGCGGATTTCTCATGAAAAGCTGAAAAGTATGCAATCAAGGAAGTCACATTCCATGTCTCTTCCTTGACACGACACAGTTGTAGAAAGAGCACAAGAAGGATTGAGCATCAAGCATAGGCATTTCCATTGTGAATTGCCATAGTTGATTGATTTAGATCAGAAAGTCAAGATTCGACCTCATTGTTTGCGTGTGTTTGACGAACGGTTTGGCACTCTGTCTCTATGTTCATCTACATTGCATGCACAGGATCTACAGAAGAATAGTCTTTTTCCAGTCACTTTACATGGAATGGGTATGTTCATGTTTTTGTGTTGGAAGTGGTTTCATGATTTTTTAGCCTCAAAGATTCTTGAAGCAACTAGATGCATGACTATCGATGAAGTTGAAGCATTGAAGGAGCCTTAGATGACTTTGTGTCGCTTTCGGCGCGGCCCAAAGAAGCAAGCATTTCAGACCTTCATGAAGTTCAAGTATCACACGACCCACACATCAGAGTGGGCCGGCGAAGAGTCCTTCCTAGGATTCTTCCAGATGCTATTGGCGATCTCCCTCGACGCCATACAGTTCGGTACTAGTACCTCACTTTGAAAAGGAGGGGATGTTACGTGACACATCTAACCCTATGTGTTCGTGGACAAGCTACTTCATGATATGGGTTCATTCAGTTCAGTCAGTCTAGAATAGGAAGTGATCTGGCACTTTTGTGAGTCTGTTCGCAGACCGTGCATGTCTAGACACTTAAGTAGATGCATATCCTCCGGTTGCACAGAGCATGATCATCAACATTACCATCAGAATCCATCAGGGGAATTTTCCAGTGCATTAAAGCTATTTTCCCTATTTTTGACATTTTTCACTTATTATTTTTAAGTGTCTTTTGTTTGGGAACTACGTAGGGCAAATTTGCTAAGTTTGTATAAATAAAAACCTAGCGCTAGCACTTTCTAGCAAAAGAGGCCGCAGGCGCACTCGCTCAACAGGCAACTTCTCAGTAGAACCCCCAGATGCCCTAGCGTTTTTGCTTCACAGTAGAAAGCTAGGGTTTATTGGACCAGATCAGCCAGCATTTTTGGTCTTGCAGATCCCTGGCGACGACAGACCAAGCAGAAGCCCCAGCATTAGCAGATTCTCCACAGCAAGACCATTTTCAGCCCAAGCATTTTTGCATCTGCAAGACACTTCAGTGTTTTTGCAGATCTTCGCGACGGAATCCCCACAAGCATCAACGTTTTCAGTTTTCAGCATTTAGAACCCACAGAAGAAGTCCCAAACCTCGCAGATCTCACCTTCCCGCAGCAGACCCTCGTTGCACGGTTAGATTTTGCGAAGTTTGCAGTTTCAGCCCGGAAAACGCAGATTTCAGCATCTACGTTTTCAGCGCGTCGTCGTCGTACCGTCGTCATCGACATAGAGTCAGAATGCAGCAAATAAAGATTCACAGATTTCAGCCATTAGCATTTTCAGATTTCAGCCCGTCTCGTCGTCGTCCTCATCGTTGTCGGTATCATCGGCGAGTCCAAAGCATTGTAGAGATTTGTGCAATCATAAGTAGACCGCTCTCGCCATAGAGAGTGGGGCCTTTGGTGGAGGGTTTGACAACATTCTGGTGTCGTATTCTTCTCTCTATCTCTCAGTCTCAGCACCTTCATTCACAGTGTAGCACCTTCATTCACAGTGTTTATCCACTTTGTTTGTGTCCATTGCACTCTCTCACTAAAGGAACGGAAGGCTCTCCCTTCTGTAAGTAAAAGGAGCCTTGAGCACAATTCGGAGCACTTATCTTGAGCAAAGTTCAACATTCACTTCCGTTGCACCTTACACACCATGAAAGGGGTAGAGAGATACTTCTTTTGGCCGAGACTCAAGAAGGATGTGGACGAGTTTGTGCGCAGTTGCTTGGTATGCAAGAAGGTCAAGTTTGACAGGCATAAAGCACATGGATTGTTACAGCCTTTGCCCATACCTACCCGACCCTGGGAAAGTATTGCAATGGATTTCATTTTTGATCTCCCGAGAATACAGAGTGGTCACGACGGTATCTGGACTATTATTGACAGATTTAGCAAGTAGGCTCATTTCATTCAGAGTGAAGAAAACAGTCAAGCCGGATCATTTAGCGAGACGTGGCTCAGATTTTCATATTACATGGCATGCCCGAGACGATTGTCTCCGACAGGGACCCCAGATTTACGAGTTTGTTTTAGAAGGCAATTTGGGAGAACATTGGCACGCGGTTGCAGTTCTCGTCATCTTTCCACCCCCAGACTGAGAGGCAATCTAAGATTGCCAATTCAGTGGTTTTAGATTTATAGAAGTCTTATATCGCGGATCAGAAGACTCAATGGGAAAAGTATCTACCTTTGGTGGCATTTGCATACAACACTATACACTCTTCGACGGGGAAGGCGCCATTTGAGATTATTGAAAGGTGCTGTGAAGGTTCCACCCTTCTTAAGCACGAAAGATAAGATTTTTGAAGTGGATGAATACACGCGCGACTTACACGGCTTTTGCTAAGATCCGGGAGGCTTTGCAGAAATCTCAAGAATGACAGAAAAAGGCAGCGGATCTCCATCGTCGCGATTTCAAATTGAAGGAGGATGATTGGGTGCTCTTACGTTTTGAGAAGGCACGTCTGAAAAGAAGAAAGGAAAGGAGAGGCTTTTTCCAAAGCTTAGTATGCGATACTACGGACCTTTCTAGATCTCCGAAAAGATCAATGAAGTCTCCTTCCGACTCAAACTGCCTGACACTTGAGGATTCCCAATGCTTTTCATGTGAGTCTCTTGAAACCTTTTAAGGTGATTTGCCCGAAGATGGGGAGCCTGATGAGCAACCCAAAGTGGAGGAAAACGAGGAGATCCTTGTTCCTGAAGAGATTTTGGCACATAAGGACAAAAAGAATAAGGGTAAATTCCGAAGGCAGTTCTTGGTTAAATTCAAGAACTACCCTGCATTGGATGCAAAGTGGATGGAGGAGGAGGACCTAGCAGATACTCCTCCGATTGTGAAACTTTACCTTGAAGCTTTTGGTTTAGCATAGTCTACTCCAAATGGAACCCTGAATTTAGCTTGGCCAAAGATCTGGTGCAGTGGGTTTGCATAAGAGGGTAGTTACTCCGCTCCTTTGTCAATAGATGTCTTGATTTTTAGAATACTAGAGTCACTGATGTCTCTTTGATCTTCAGGGATACTGAGTGGTGACAGTATTTTGCTCTATGACTTTATGAAATGGAATTCCGAAATATGAAACTGATTTGTTCTTGACTTGTTTTTAAGTGCAGGAACTGATAGACGAAATGACTGCAGCATTTTGGTCTGAATGATCTCGAATAGACATGGTTGCAATAGGGGTTAGTCAATAGGGCATCTATAGGTCTTGAGTGGATCTAGATGCGATTGCTAACTACATTGCCGATAAATCATGCTCTAAGATCCGAATGAATGTTGATTGTCATGTGATGTCGTGTGATGTGACTGTCGATTGGTACATGTGCTAGATGTGTGTTCCTAATGCGTAGGTACTAACAGTCAGTGTCTGCTAAGACAATATATGGCTTCTGTCTGTTTTGCAGGCGTAATCGAGGGCGATTACGATGCTTTCAAGAGGGGGGTATGTCACAAAATGGTGACGTGGCAAACCCTAACACACATACACACTCTGTTGGCCGATGATGACGTGGCTGCCTTGCACACAGATGGTGACATGGCTGGCTGGCTGCAGGGAACCCATAGGTTGACACATGGCAGGCTGTACGGACGTCAACGCAAAATGCGGAATTCCGTACTGATGAGGTGGCAGCGCTGTACGGCAGCTTTTGGGTAGAGCTTTTGCGGCAGTTTTTCCTACGCTATTTGCTGGCTTTATTCTACGCAAATAGAGAGAGAGAGAATGAGAACTCTTTTGCTTTATTTTATAAAAGCATAAGAGAGAGAAAGAAAGAGCTCCTGCTTTATTTTAAAAGGGCTTTTGAGTTACCAGCTTTTGGGGCTCTGCTTTTGGCATCCCTTGTAATCTTTAAATATGTGAGCAAGCCTCTCACAACTCAGAGCATCTGGACGCAGAGTCTAAGTGTGAGTGCCTACCCGCACTCTTGTACTTTGAACACAGATTAATACAAAAAGAAATACCGAAAGGGGTGCCAGTCTTTGGGGCCAATATCTCTAGGCAGGAACTGCGCCGGGCCAGTGTGAATTGTTTTGAAGTGGTTATTTGTGTTGTCGCAGTAGATCCTCGACTTGGAGTGTCGAAGTCTGTTACACCTAAACTGCAAGGGAACACTAGGGGAGCCATGTGAAAGCCTTGGGATGCGTGTATGGGCTTTTGGGCACCCGGCAGTGAAAAACAGAGAATTACAGTGCTCAATTTCAATGACAGCTCACCAGGTAGCGAGGGAATCCGACTTGGACAGGTACTTTTGACCTATAGGGGTTTTTTCGCCGTTATGCTACCAAAATCAGGTCGGAAACCTGCGTTTTCAGTCCTCGCCAGGTTTGGACAGCTTTGTGAAAGCTTGTACTAAGTTTTTGGATCGTCTACTTTAAATTGAATAAAGAAATACCGAAAGGGGCGCCAGTCTTTGGGGCCTACAGGGTGTCGGTCTTGTGTGTGCAGTGACATTCTAGTCGCTGGACGCATCTATGTTCTCTTTCCTTCTCAATGCTCTGTGTAAAGTTAACAGGTAATTGAAATAGTACGGCCCTCTATGTTGTACATGCCGGTTACAATAGGTCAAGCAACCACCCCCCCTACGTGCATGGCTTGCCCCCTCCTTGTAGGGATTTGTGTTGACTTTTGTGACACCTCAAGTCCCTCAACCTTGGGCCCAGTTCTCACCACACGCTCGGCCCTTAAGCCCGTCAAGCTTGGGTTGGGTCCCACCTCAAGTACAACCCTAGCATCTCAAGCATGACAAGCACCTCAAGCATCTCAGTCAGCAAGCATGTCAAGCACCTCAAGAATCGCAGTCATCAGGCATGACAAGCACCTCAAGCTTGGGCCGGGTTCCCACCTCAAGCACAACCCTAGCTTACCTAAGGTCAAAGGACTTTTACACCTAACCTTTGGAGGTCTTCAATGAAGCTAACCCTAAGGTCTTTAAGCTCCATTTGCTAGCCTTGCTCTTTGAGAGATCATCTCTCATTTGGACCCCTTTACCATTGGCCCTGTGTCGAGATGGACCCGTAAGCACATGTCTATATTCTAACCCTTGTTCCCGTCTATTCTCCCACATTAAATGATCAGCTTAATATGAGAAAATCATTTGGGTTGGTTAGATATTAGATTTTATGACAAAGATAGTGAAAGGCAAGTTGACGAAGAAGAGTTGGAGGCCTAACTCAATGAGATTCTAGATCGGAGTGTTGCAGATTTAAGGCGATAGATGCAAATTAAATCTTGTACTAGTCAGCTTCTCAAGTGTACAAAGGATGTGGAACCCATAAAGGATCAACCGCTAACATGAGTTTACAAATTATGAGAGATGGCAGAAGGTATTTAACCCTAAGCTCAAGTTAGCAATGAAAGTTAAAGCTCCTTTGAAAGTGGAAAAGAAGACTACTTTTTCTAAAGAGGAGTTGGAGAAAGCAGTGGAGTACCAAGTCAACAAGTTGATAGAGCGTTGGAAGCATTCACGAAAAGGATGGAAATCTCAAGTCTTCGACAACCCACTTTATGGATCTAAATGGAAACATCATTGACATGTTCACTTTGAGGATGACTCTAGTCCTAGTTCCTGTCACAAAGTGATGACGTGGCATGCTCAACTGGAAGAGAAATGGCTGAGAGGAAAGGAGAAACTGAAGAACTCAACCTAGAAGAACTTGTGAACCCAGCCGTGGGGCCTAAAACCCTAAAAACCCAAAGCTTGAACTCTGAGGATGATTTCTATATAACGCACTGACATGCTGACCTGGCATATTGCACGGATGCTGATGTGGAAGTGGTTGTACGGAATTTTCGTGAATTGCGCTTGCTTTGTGACGTGGCTGGCTGTACGGAATTTCCGCAATTTTCGTTGGCAGCTTTAGGAGTTTTTGGCACTAGCTTTTGGAGCAGATGCTTTTTAAGTTTAGTGCTTTCGGGATAAGTACTTTTGGGGCTTTTCTTTTAGGCAACCCTTCTATTGTAGGACCCCAGGGCCTCACTCTAGAGGGCATCTAGATGCAGAGTCTGAGAGTGGAGAACCCTCGGGAGATGTACCTTGATGAATTAATAATAAAGAAATATTGGCGCCAGTCTTTGAGGCGAGTGCGTTTGGACTCTCTCTCTCTCTCTCTCTCTCTCTCTCTCTCTCTCTCTCTCTCTCTCTCTCTCTCTCTCTCTCTCTCTCTCTCAGTGTAATGATTCAGCCAAGGAAATTTTAGCCTTCAAACAAAAGCTGACTTCAGATCCAATAATCAATTTGCAGATCTTTCGAAACCTTTTGTGGTTCAGTGTGATGCATGTGGCCACATTCTTGGTGCAATTCTAATGCAGAATGGCCGAGTAGTCGCATATGAGAGCAGAATTCTTTTGAAGACCGAAAAAAACTTGCAAGTTTATGAGAAAGAATTGCTGGCAGTAATTCACGCTCTCACTAGTTGGAAACACTACTGCTAGGGGCTGATTTTGTTGTCCAAACAGACCATCAAGCCTTGCGATACTTTCTCACACAAATGAAGTTGTCTGAGAAACACATGCGATGGGCAAACATCTTGTCAATGTTCCATTTTCAGATTGTGCATGTGCAAGGGAAAAAGAACAGGGTGGTTGATGCGTTGTCACACGAAAGCCCCAAATTTTTAGCAGTGTCAATTCCTACCATTGTGAACTAGACGAAATGAAGACACAATATGCTGAAGATTCAGATTTTCAAGGATCTATGATCAGCTTTCCCGAGCCTGCAGGAGCCTGCATGGCCATGAAAAGAGCCAAACCTTGGAGTAACCATGGCTATACACACCCCGACATGAGAAAACTTTCTCACTCTGTCCAGGCACAGCCGCAAAACAGCCCTCACTCCCTACCACCTTCCTTGGGAGATACCGCGACTGACATGCCGAATCCAGAGAGATGCCAAACTCTAATACTCCCAAACCCTCAGATCGAGTCAGAAATCTCAGAAAAAGAAAGCTTTTGCTCTTTAAATTCAGTCAAGGAGAGGATTCTTCTAAGTTCCATCAAGGTTATGATTCAGAATGGAGCGTGGGTGTCAAGCCCCACCTTGCAGTTCACGTGCTTGTATTCTTCCTAACCCTTAAAGGAAGGGGAACCAGCCCATTTTCAGTCCTTAGTCTAGTGTCAACTCTCTATTCTCTTCTCTTTTTCCTATTCGCACTCTGGCTTCTAAGAGAGATTTCCCTGTATTATTGAAGTATTAAATTCAGTTTTGGGTGACAGTGCATATAGCGTGGCTTTGATAATGCTCATAGGCAACTCCTTTTTATGTTGATTTTTGAGACAAGTGCACTTTTTTGGAAGTGCCATGAACTTTTCCTTTGTGAAACTTAAGTGCCTTGAGCATTTTTTTGGTTTCTTCATTGACTTAGACATGTGTTTGGTTGCTTTATTTATAGCAGGTTGAGTGCCACATTGAGTACTGAAGGAATACATGGAGCAAGACCTAGGAGGGTTTACCTACAGGCAGGAACCCTTGTGGAATTTGAGAAGGATTCTGGGGAGATTGCTCTTGGTGTCACTCAAAATCGTGAAGGCAAAAAGAGCTGGATTGTCCTTGATCAGGTGTGTGCTGCTTTCAAGTATCTTGACAAGCTAGCTGTAGTCTACTGATCTTATAAACAAAATCAATTCTTTTAAGTTCAGAATGCAGCGACATGCACCGTCCGTACCAAGCAGGTTAATGTGGTTGTGCCTGGGGGGGATAATTTCAAACCTGAGGACATCAGTGAGCTTTTAAGGCAGGTGGAGCCTTTGCAGGTTGTTTGATTGTTTTGAATTTTTATGCCTTCTATTTTGGCTGCCTTTGGAAGTGGTCCTTATGCTTCTGTACAATTTGCAGGATCAAACTTGTTTGGAGGTTGCTTGGGAGAAGTTGCTGACAAGTAGCAAGGTGGTTGATCTAGAGGAGTTGGCTTTGGTATGTCGGCTTTTATATTTTCCTATCAGTCTTTGATTTTTGTGTTTTATACATTATAATGATTCCCCTTATTTGCAGGTTTTGTATGGCAGCACAACACCGGGCAAATGCTACAGTGCTTACCGTCTTTTAATATCATGTCCGCTCTATTTTGAGTGTATTGATGATGGATTCTCACCCCTTTATGAGCCACGTTCACTAGACCAGGTAAAGCATATGCTGTTTGTGATGGTAGCCCAGGTGCTTGCTGCTTTTTTCTCTCTAATTTGCTGTTGTATGGAGAAGGTTAGACAATTGCGTCTTCACGCACTTGGAGAAGAAATTGCACATAAAAAGATGTTAGATTTCGCTGCTGTTGTGAAGTCAGCAATGCAGCTTCCATTTGATGAAAAACCGAAGCGCAGCTTATGGGATTCCAGGCCAGAGTTCAAAAGTCAATTAGAGTCTCTGAAGACAGTAGCTCTTGAGACTGGTGCACCTGTGGAAAAGAAAAAGTGTGGGATGCAGGTAGTTTTTAATATTGTTTTTTTGCATTCATTATGTGGAACTTCAAATGTGAGCGTCTGATAGTCTTATTGCTGTATGACAATGTAAAGCAGGTCTTAGATGTGCTAGGGACTGCAAAGAACTCAGCAGCAGCAATAGATGTTATGGTTCAGATGGGTTACTTTGGAATTCATGAGAACTTTGAGTTGCTCAAGCTAGATATGCCCGTTTCCTTCCCAAAATGTGTGATTCAAGCTGTTAAGGCTATAAAGACCAACTTACCAGATGATCTGGATAAGGTTGTTGAGAGTCTTTTACGAGTTGTTGCAGTTTGAAGAAGACAAGTAACTGATGCCAGTATTTTTTTGGAACATTATTTTAGGAAAATCGCATAGATCTTACATCATTGAAGGTTTTCTCAATTGATACTGAACAACCAAATGAGGTGAGCAAGTCTTTGGATCTTGCTTGTTTTATATTGCATATTGACTCTTTCGCATTTGGTCCTACTTAGACAGAGGGGTTCTTGAATGTACTAGATAGACGATGGGCTAAGCGCAATTAAGTTACCCGATGGTCGATTCAAAGTCTGGATACATGTTGCTGACCCAACTCGCTGGGTTGCTTGGGACAGTGCTTTGCAAAAGTATGCTTTTATAGTAAGTTTGTGAGGTGTGTTTTCCTGTTGTGTCTTCTCAATCTTTTTGCAATCTTATGGTACAGAGAGGCAAGTTCTAGAGGCACTTCTATTTACTTGCCAACTATGACTGTTCCAATGTTTCCTATGGATCTTACTTGGGATTTGATGAGCTTAAGGCAGGGCCAATGCCATCCTGCAATCAGTATCTCAGCAATTTTTTCATCAGATGGGAGGTATGTTATATGTAGTAGATGTAAAGTTGAATAGTAATTGCTCTTTTATTTGGCCCAAAGTGTTAATAAAAACTGCTGTTGTGGTTGTGGCATTCGTGAAGTGTTGCAGAGGCTTGCGTGACGAATTCTGTTATACGTTCAACCTACAACCTTTCTTATGCGGCTGCAACGGAGTTAATATCTCTTAATACCAAAGAGGAAACAGAACTCTCTATTCTTTATCAGGTGGCTGTTCTTCGAAGAAAGTGGCGTCTCTCCCATGTAAGAAAGTGGCCCAAGGTTCTGTTCACAATTGTCCATCACAGAACATGATCTTGTACTTTACAGGCTATAATGATTGTGCTTATATTTAGGGAGCCTCAAGTGCGAGTATGCCAAGGCCCAGGATATGCGTTGAAGGAGAGGAGACAGCTAATCCAAAGATATCTATAACGGTAGATGATGGGTCTAGCCCCTCATCTGTTCTTGTGACAGAGATGATGATTCTTTGTGGTGAAATAATTGCCAAGTATGGGGGCAAGAGGGGTCTTTCCCTGCCATACAGGTGTCAAGCTCAACATGAAGAGTTGAACAAACATACGCTCACAATCCCAGAAGGACCAGCCCGTTCATCAGCATTGTTGCGGTCATCTTCTCGAGTTGATATGAATTTTTTGAAGCCTTTGCAACATGCATCGCTAGGGCTTCTTGGATACGTGCAGTTTACATCACCTATTCGGCGGTATGCTGACCTTTTGGCTCATTTTCAGGTAATACAGATTACTATCTGCATTTTGATTTTTTTAGCACGCTCCAAACACACTCATTGATTAGAATTGTTGCAGATAAAGGCGGTCTTGAGAGGCAAGGAGCCTCTCTTTTTACCCGGCTTCCTGGAGACTTCCCTTGTATCTGTCTCTGATGCATGCAGACAGGCCAAAAAGCTACAAATTGACGGTGAACGTTATTGGATCCTGGAGTATCTTCGAAGGGAACCACGTAACAGAAAATATCAAGCATGTGTCATTCGCTTTGTAAAAAGTACGACGACGGCTTTAGTTCTTCTGACGGAGGTATATTGTGTATACATTTTCATCTTTCTTACCTTTCTTTGAAGTTATGTATGAATTGCTTAAAATTTGGGGTTTATTGGGTCTGCTCTGTTTGATATACTTGTCTTTGTATAAAATAGCATCTTTTTGTCCTCCAGCTGCATGACAAAAGATATAATAATGTAAAACAGTTGCTACCTCAAAGTTAGAATACCTTTAGTTTTGACACTTTCAAGGAAAATTGATCTCACAATTGTTTTCGAGTCAGAATTTTTTCACATTCTTTGGACTGTCATCATCCAAGTGAAGGGAAGGAAGACGGGGTGTGACTAGTGTAGTTGTAGGGGCCATTTCTCGCCTTAGCCAGAAGAAAGATGATAAAAATTAATGGCAAGTTGATATATGTTCCTGCTATATCTTAATTTACGTGGACAACAATCACATCAAGCATTTGAGCAGCAATTGTGATGTTGGAGCATAGGTCAATGGTTCGGCCCGTGTCAAAGAAACCAGGTCTTTTGTTTAAAGATGCATTTAATGACAAGGAGGAGATTAGGAAAGACTTAGGTTTGAAGGTCACGATTTGTATTCCCAATGCCAGCTGTGGTGTCCTGTGCTTGAAGATGGCCAGGTGACATAATGGCGGTGCTCCTTTGTGTGGGTTCAAAGGCGGTTTTACAACACAATGTCATCTCTAGATCATGTGGAAGAGGCCATATGGCATGCACCAAAAAAAGGCAACACAAGGGGGATTTTGCAAGTATGGCTATGTAGCTTCTAGCTTTGTGTAAAGAGCGAGCGGAAGCGAACAGCCTCGCGAATAGACATGACAAGGAGAGGATGAGAGAGCAGGCAAAAGAGGAGAAGAGAAGAAGATAAGCACACACTAACTGTACAAATGAAAGAGACGATTCAATTAGATTTTGATGAGCCTTATAAAGGCAGTTACAAGCATAGGTTCACACTTTGTCCGTCCAAGTTGGGCTGACCCCAACACTTTGAATGGTATTTGCCTACGATGGTATTAAAGGCTGACATAGCCTCACAAAGCTATCCATCATGGTGACAAGAGATATCTCATGTGCGAGATGCATTGCTGAGGTTAAGAGTTTGTATGTCTTGGGTTTTATGATAAGGCTATCTATAAAAGACAAAAATTCTTCCAAATTTCTAAGTGTACACACTAAGAATCGTGTTATATAGGGAATACTGGAAATCAACTTGTTTAGGAGAGAGTAACAGCACTAGAGGAGTAAAGGCTTTCATCATTTTAGTTGTGAAATGCCCATAAGAGTCTAATGCAATCTGGTACAGAGGCAGCCCTCTTCTGGGTAAGATAAGGATATAGTAAGTGGCCAAGAGGCAGGTGGAGGAAGAAGCTTGGGTTGGAAAGCAGTAACTGAAAGAAACAACCATGAGCGTTCAGATGTTAGAGAAGAACCCTACTGGGGGCTTGGTTTCATTAAAGAGTGACATATGATCTGCTACTCAGGAAATTAGAGACATATATAAGAGGAGTGCTCAAGAGTCGCAACAGAAGATAATGTTGGTTCAATAATATGAAAGTGAGTGAGAAACTCATGTATGGTCCAGGATATCTGCCTCATTGCATCTGTCATTTTTTTTGGGATTTCACTAATGACTTTTGTGGCTGACAAGTTGTGTCTCATTGTGCGTGTACTTCTTTTGTGGAAGCCTAAGCTAAGTAAATGGGTTTTGCAGCTGGGGCTTCAAAATCTTATGGATTTAAGAATCAAACGACAGCTTGGGGAGGAGTTTTCTGTGCGTGTTGTTGACTCGCAGCCTCGGAATCGTTATTTACAGTTAAGAGAATGCTAGGAGAACTTGTACTGCAACTGTGCAAGCAAGTTTTGGCACGAGCCCTTATTGATTGCGGAGATCGATTGACTGCGTTCATTATTTGCCAAGATTGGCACCAAGGGTTACGCAAGCCCATATATGCATGCTCGAAAGATGGATGCAGGGCCTTGATACAATGCAAGTACATATATGGATGTTCAAAGCATCGATGCAGGGCCTTAATATACAGCTTGCAGGGTCTTTTTAAACAGATTGGTGAAGAGGAAGCGGCTTGAAGCTGCGGTAGTATTTGATTGAGATTACCAAACATCAATCAGGGAACGTGCTGCTGTATAATAACAGTGAGAGACTTCAACACACACTCAAGGTTATCCAAGGTTCAAGTATTTTGTATCCTTCTTTGGATCCCTGGATTTCAAGTGTATCCAAGAGACTTTGCCTTGATCGATCGTGTTGTTCCCTAACATACATCCCAAAATTGTATTTTCACTGCTCTAAAACGCAGCATAATTTGTAAAGATAATTTTTTGCCACAATGATAATGGTCGTGTACAAAAGAGTGACATCAACTCTGCTGTTCAAGCTTGCAGTTGTAATTGTCTGTGGACTCCTGAGTAGGCTGTCATTACTTCTAATGACGGCCTAGTCAAGAGATTAGGCATTGGGAGATGTGCTACCAGCTGGTTCTACTTATTTTTTGTTTACATCTTTAGCATTTCTATCTTATTCTTTTGTAATGGACGCTCCGATCATGTGATAAAGTAATTTTTTTGTCGCATAGTCCTTCACATTTCAAGAATAAGAGGTCTTGACTCAAGACACATTGGATAAATCTTTGAGGTCTCTTGGGATTGTTCCTACAATGTTAAAACCTCTCTCTCTCTCTCTCTAGCAACTTAGGATTCTCTAGTATTTTTACTTTGTTAAGACTTTGCACCGCATTGTAACTTTCTGGTCTCATAGGTCACTTTGGCCTTTTGAAGATGTCAATATAACATTTCATCTCTCTCTCTCTCTCTCTCTCTCTCTCTCTCTCTCGTTGGAAGTAGGGTTGCAAGAAAACACACAGCTAGGAGAAGACAAAGGAAGTGCAACGCACACAATAGAGAGAGTGATAGCCCTAGAATGATGGCGTATATACATATGAGGACATGATTGGTCCACAAATGGGAGTAAGCCCAAGGCTTTGCGAAAAGCTTCGAGCTTCTCACGAAACAATGCCTTTGTGAAAAGAATTGCAAGGTTGTTGTGGTTGGCACATAAGCCAAGTTGATCTATCGTGTTGAAGGCCTCTCTCTAACATAGTCGTAATGCACCTCAATGTGCTTTTTGCGAGCATGAAAAACTGAGTTCCTTGGAATTGCCAATGCGTTTTGGTTGTCAATGTATATAGTGTTGGCAATGTCTTGTTCAACACCCAAATCAGCCATAAAAGTGTTTGAGCCATATACACTCAACCGTAGTTGTGAACACTTCTTGTACTCAGCTTCGCAACTGGGAGTGGCCACAGTAGGTTGCTTCTTGCTCAACCATGATATGCATGATCTCTCGAGCATGAAACAAAAACCGATCGTGGACACTTGCGTGTCAAAACAACCAGTCCAATCTCAGTTCAAAAAAGCATGTAAATTTGGCGGCAATGATCTTTCCTTGGAATAAAACAACCGAAGATGTAAAGTGTCACTCAAGTAGCGAAAGATCCGCTTGACAGCTTGCCAATGCTTAGACCCTGTGCTATGCATAAATTTGTTGACTTGTGAGATTGCAAACTAAATATCCGGCCTCTCATTGTATACATAAATGAGGCATCCAACAACAATTTGGTAAAGACCAACATCATGAAGACTCAATTTCAAACTTGTTTCCATGAGAGTGGCAATACGTTTGCAATTCTCAAGTCCAAACTTATATATCAATGTCTTTACGTAACTTGTTTGACACAAGGTAATACCACTATCACACTGCTTAAATTGTATGCCCAAGTAATGATGTAACATCTCCAAATCTTTCATTTTGAAATTAGCATTCAAATTAGCCTTAAATTCAGCAATATGTCTTTTATTTGGTCAAGTGATCAGCAAATCATCCACATAGAGAAGGACAATGAGAAGTATATCACCCTCACACTTTACATACAATGTGCTTCTAGACTGTTTACCAAAGCTTCATTTGACTAAGTTAGTATCAAGTTTCTCATACCAAGCACGAGGAGATTGCTTTAGTCCATACATAGCTTTCTTGCATTTGCATACTTTATCCTCTTGTCCCTTCTAAACAAAATCGCGAGGTTGCATTACATAAACTTCCTCAAATATGTCACCATTCAAGAAAGCAGTAACAACATCTGATTGATGTACATCCCAACCAAAAGGAGCTGCCAATGCACATAGAAAACGCATAGTAGTCATACGAAAAGTGGGAGCAAAAGTTTCTTCATAATCTATGCCTTTATGTTGTGCATAGCCTTTTGCAACAAATCGAGCCTTATAGCGATCAATACGGCAAGTGGGAGCAAAAGTTTCTTCATAATCTATGCCTTTATGTTGTGCATAGCCTTTTGCAACAAGTCGAGCCTTATAGCGATCAATATCACCATCCGGCTTGCGTTTCAACTTGTAAACCCACTTTGTACCAATGGCCTTTTTGTCAGGAGGCAAATCACATAAAGTCTATGTATCATTTTTTATAAGTGCATCATATTCAGATTGCATGACATCCATCCAATCTTTTGAATTTTGTGCTTCATCACAAAAGACAGAGGCTCCTCAATATCACATAAGCTAGATGCAGCCAAAGCATAACAATCTTATGCATAAGATGCATGGCGAGAACTTGAAGGATTACAACTTGACAAAAGTTCATTCAATTTATTGTCACACAAAGTATGCACCATCCATTTTGGCACACCTCTAGCCTGCTCCTTCTCAGTCCTTTCTTCATCAATTACATAATGTACATCTGTATCAATAATAGACTGATCTGTAACATTTTTTGAGACCCCCATAGACTGTACATTTGCCTCATTTAAATTTACATTCAAACTTTCACCACTGAAAAGAGGCAACAAACTGTCATTAATGTCCTATGAGCTTACATTACTATCTCTAGTACATGACAACCAGGGTTGAACAAAATCTTCCACAAATACGTGGTACCAAAGCATATGCCAAACAACCAAAAACCAAAAACACGTATGTGCTCAATAGAAGGCTTTTTATCATGCCATACTTCATATGTAGTTATAGACAGCAAGACTGTCATAGGACACCTGTTACATACATAAGTGGCACACATGATGGCTTCGAGCCAAAAAGAATGCGACAAAGCTTGATTTTTGACCATACATCGTGCCATTTCCATAAGTGACATGTTTTTCATCTCAGCAACACCATTTTTCTGAGATGTATATGACACTATATATTTGTGTTTTATCCCACGACTAGCCAGAAATGCATTAAATTCATGAGACATATTATCCCCCCCTCGATCGGAATGGATGGTGCCCATAATACTATTTCGAGGCATTTTCAGTCATAGCCAAAAATTGTTTGAAGCACATAAACACTTCAGACTTAGCTTTAAGAGGATATACCCATGTATGCATGGAGTAATCATCAATGAAAGTCATGAAGTCATGAAGTACAGGCAATTGCCCAAGGACGGAGTTTGCATGGACCCATGAACATCACTATGCACAAGCTGCAACCTGCATGTAGCCCTAATAGAATCATCCTTTGAAAACTTCGAACGCTCCGTCTTACCCAAAATACAACCTTCACAAACATGTTTGACAAGTGCTTTAAGAGGCGACAAAGAAACAACCATATCAGATTTCTGCAAATGCAGTACACTGGCAAAATGTGAAATAGCCTTAGTATTCACAACTCCATTTGTAAAAATTTACCCACACTTGTCATACAAGTCGAGCTTATACAGCCCACGACATAATATACCAAATACAACAATTTTATACCGAAACTAAGATCATGTACTATACATCTGTCATCCACAAATTTGACAACAAGTCCAAGTCTAGAAAGTGCAGATACAAACAAAAGATTAATTTTTAATCCTACGTACATACAATACATCAACAAGTGTTAAAAAAATTACCATTTGTAGCAGTAAGCATAATTTTTTGAACTCCATGAACCGGATAAGAGGCATTATTGATACAAGTGACAATATTCTCATGGGGGACAAACTCAAGAAAGGTAAACAAATCAAGATGTGAGGTAATGTGCTTTTTAGCACCATTGTTAAAATACAACACATATGAATCTGCAGGAACTGACATGCATGCATCATGGACAACAGGATCATAAGTACGTTCTATCCACTCTACATTTACAAAAATATCACAATCACCTTTCACAAAAGACTCTACAATAGCTGCACTTGTATTGAACCCTATAGTTGATCCATCCTCTTTCTTCTTAGCTTCGTTTGCCTTCAATTTCGAACACTGCTTGATCAAGTGATCATTAGCTTTACAATAATGGCAACACATCTTCTTTTTGCCCTTATCACCAGAATTCCCAGACGAAGTGTTGCCAACAGAAGCATTATGAACAGAAGATATTTCACTCACAGAAGAACCATGAGAAGTGGTTACATTTCTATTACCACCTTTTCTTTGAGCAGCCATAAAAGCCTGTTCAACTGCACGCTGTTTAGCCCTATTTTTTTTTGAAAGTGATCTTAGAACATGAATTTGCATAATGCATCAAACTTGACAATTTCAAGATTTCCTTGGATCATAAGTCTCCAAGTAGTAGCAAAAGTCTGGTAAGAATTTGGCAAAGCATCAAGAAGAGTCTGCCCAAGGGAACTGTCAAAAATGACTTCGCTTTTGCATAAATAAGTTGCTCATTTATATCCTTGGCGCCAGCAAGGAAAGTATCCATTTCATCTTCCTCATACATAATCTTCTCCATCTCTCTACGCAGCAATACAATTTTTGCCTCATTACGACTTCTCTTGTAGAAATAAGTTGCTCATTTATATCCTCGATGCTAGCAAGGAAAGTATTTATTTCATCTTCCTCATACATAATTTTCTCCATCTCTCTACGCAGCAATGCAATTTTTGCCTCATTACGACTTGCATAAAGACCGGCCATAATATTCCAAGCCTATTTTGCAGATTTTGGTGAATTAATGTGAGGAGTAATAGTGCGCTTCACAAACAATGCGAGGATTGTATGAGCCTGCGCATCTCTTACATCCCAATGAGCTTGCTTAGCCGTAGACAAAACAATTCTAACAACAGCAATCCTTGCAGCAAAACCTGTTGCATCCTCAACATCGCCTAGAGAACATACATCAATGCCCAACACAATGTTCCAAATGCCCTTTGGCTCAAGGACATGTTGCATCATGTAAGCCACATAGGGTAATTGTCCCCATCCAATCTGTCCTAAACAGCAAACATCTTGAACACATCTGTGTTGTTGTTAGCCATGGCAAATGCATGCACCTGATATGAAAATTTCTCGAAAAGAGGAGAAATGAAGCGGGAACAACATGTGCTATATAGCACAAACCATAGAAGATGGTAAGGCACATGTTATGCAGAAAATGATGCTGACAAGAATCCTGCACAAAATGATGAAATAGCTTGTGCAGTTCTGTCTGTAGTGGGAATGGAGACCAAAATGAGCTTTGAAGTACTTATCGACCTGTTGACGCTCTCCAAAGCTCACAAAAATCAAAGAAAGTGAGCAAGAGTGTGCTCAAGATTCTGGCAACTATGTCCAGGAGGATGTAACTTGCTCTGATACTAATTGTTGGAATTGTGGTTGTAGGGAAACACACACACCTTGAAGAAGACAAAGGAAGCTCAAGACACACAATAGAGTGAGTATTACTTAGTGTGCAATGGAAAAATAAGATAGCACTAGAGTGATGGGCGTATATACAATGCACTGGAAAAAAAAACTCCTAGTGAGGGAAAAAATGCCCTTGGGGTCCTAAGTGTGTTCACAGACATCACTACCACATGTATATGGTAACACATCCCCCCTCAGAGTGATGCCGCTGAACGAGAGCTGGCACATAGAGTATAGGGAAGTGCCATGCCCTGTGAGGACGTGATCAGTCCACAAATGGGAGTAAGCCTAAAGCTTTGAGCTTCTCACGAGGCAATGCCTTTGTGGAGCCACCGTCTAGGTTATTACGAACACGAGGCTCCTAGGCTGTCTATGCCACATGTTAGCGGATACAGACGGGAGACAACTTGCAAACATGAGACTAGATTAGAGCACAGAGAACGGGGCTAAGGAGGACTTACAATTTTATTCAGGGAGGAGTTGCAACCATCAATACATATAGCCCATAGGGATGAGTATGCTAGGTACATGTGGGTGAGATTGAGGGCAAAGACAGGCAGATATTTCTATTTGCTACTTTCCTCCATGTACACGTATATGCACCACCTACAGGACAATCCCCTTTTTCTGCTTTGGATGATGACATATAGGAGTTCTCTAGGGATGGTGACAGTATCGTCCTAGGGGAATTTAATGCTAGGATTGCCTGTCACCAGACAATATTTTATAATACTTGAGAGAAGATGCTAAGGGAGTTTGATGTTGCAGAGATGGGCCTATCTAGAGTATCATAGGATGTGGAGCATCTTGAGTATGGATGACACTTGATAATGGGGACTTCACATAGGTTATCCATTTTGAATGGCCTACAGAGATTTCCCACTACGGGAGGTTTTACATGCTTTTCTCACAGACATGGAGCCAACATAGAGGATTGTGTCATGGCACAAATGACACATGTGCCTTTTTCACAATCATGATGGCTTAGTGGTGAATCATATTATACATGTCAGGTATCTACTCACAGAGCTTCTAGCAGTTATGTTCAATCGTGCCATGTGTGAGGTCTTGCCTGATACTTAGAGATTATCTAATATTGTACCTATCTTCAAGTCAAGAGACACTTGGGAATTATCGTACTATCATGATTGGACACATTGGCACGGTTGTACGCATCCATTCTTGGGCAGTAGCCGAGTAGATGGGCAGAGAGGGAGGGTATAGGCGTACCCAGGCAGGCAGGGGTCACGAGGGGTTTTGCTACTCTTGACCACATCCTAGCACTTAGAGCCTTTATTGAGGAGGGAAGATCACATGGGATACGGATCTATTGTAGCTTTGTGGACTTTTGCAAAGCATTTGACATAGTGCCCAAAGCTAGATTGATGCACGAAATATACGAGATAGGAGTACCCACATAGCTGATTTGGGGGATCATGGAATTATACAGTTAGTAGTGGGGCATGTACGCACTCTAGAGGGGCTATCTACATTAGTTCACTGCATTCTTGGGATGAATCACGGTAGTCCGCTCTCTCTCCCTCTATTTGGTATGTATGTGGATGAGGTTTCTGACTATATTGAGAGAGATGGTGATAGAGGTGTACAACTGGCAGGGACATGGATTCCACTATTGCTATATGTTGATGATATTGTGTTGATTTCCGACTCTCCGGTGGTCATGCAACGTCACTTGGATGCTTTGCATAGGTTTACCCATGACAGTGGTTTGTCTATCAACCTTGGTAAAACCAAGGTTATGGTTTTTAACACCACCCCATAGTGGATCAAGAGATCAACACCTACATTTACATATGGCCATGAGATAGTGGAGTATGCAGATGCTTACACCTACCTTGGGGTGGTCCAACATTTTCATTGAGGAGAGAAGCAGAGACTAGACTGACCAGAGCCTATGCAGCATTGGGTGGATTGGAGAGGATGTGTTCACACATTCAGTTTCAAGAGCCTCGGATGAAGCTGTGGCTTTTTAACACTTTGGTGGCTTTTGCATTGCTCTATGGAGTTCTGGTATGGAGGCCTTCATTGGATCACCATGGGAGGTCAGGTCGCACTAATGGATGGGGAAACATGGAAAAGCCTCTAGTCTCTATGATCTCATGGAATATTAGAGCCAAGGCTTCAGTACCGCATACCGTTATTTGAGTAGAATTAGCTACCCTCTCCCTGCTAGTGGTTGAGGTGCTCACCAGATCAGTCTCCTTTATACACCGCTTATGGGATCTCCCTAGAGATAGATATGCCCACCTAGCACTCAAGTCCTCTCGACAATTAGCTATGCAAGGAGATAGAGCATTTTTGGGGTATTTTATGTTCGCGAGTTGAGCTGGATCAGCACCAGGCCCCTGCTGTGGGAACTGGTGAGAGAAATGACCCAAAATAATATTTTGGATATACACGTAAGCGACACTTTGGAACTTAAAGTTTGGCCAAAATTAAACTACAACCAATAAACCCAAGAAATCCAACCAAATGCTCAAACACGAGCAAAAGTACAAAAGCGGTGCCCTTTGTCGATAAGGCACAAGACCACAGTGTCTTGCTTGCCCTTTCTTTGACGTGGCACTACCCGCCTCTGTGACTTCCCTTGCTCCTTCCTATTCAAGCTTTCTCTTTAATGCTAGAAAGGCCCTTCCGAACTTCATTAGTTAATGCTTTTTTTTTTTTTTTAATCCTTTAGTCGCTTCTATAATGCCTTGTAGAGCTGAGAATTGGCGTGGGAACCACCCTTGGATCTTCTAAATAACTTTGATCTTTCAGTTTTAAAAAAACGGTGCCTGAATGCTTTCATCAATGTCATGCACAATCCTCGTCTCCTGCAGCTCACCACTTGCTGCCCTGTAGCTCCCTTCAATGCTCGTGGGCAGCTCCTCTTGCAGAAGCGCCCCTCGTTCGCTTCTGGTGATGTCTCCACTGCCCGCCTACGCCGGCGTCTTGTAACTGCTCGTTGGCGGCCTTCAGATTCACACACCGCTGCCTTCAGATCTCTCCTCTTTTCTCGCCGTCTCAAAGACCGTAGCGTTGCTCATCATCGACTCCTCGCTCTCTGCCTGGTCCTTGGTTTAGCCACTCATTAAAATCCCTCTGTAGCTCGCCACGTCGGCTCCACCCAAGGTCGCCCCCCGTTGGCTTCTACCAGGCTCTGTCTGCAGCCTTCCTATGACACAAAGGGGCCTGCAATTCTCCTCGTGCTCTGTGCTTGATCGCAACTCACTGTATTCTTCTGACGACGACTCCTAGAGAGTGAACTGTACATCGCCAAGCTACTCCTTTTATTTGTCTGCCTTTGCTATTATTAAGGTTTAGCCTTGCTTTTTATCGTCTAAATTTTCTTAAAAAAGCCTTGCTTCAAGCGGCCATTCACATAGGCCTTCAAATTGATAGTCTAGGACAAAGCTTCCCTTCGCATCTCGCTTTGCTTATCGCAAACATATATTGCAATGAATCTCCGAGGTGTGACAACATTTTGAAGAGCACCACACTCATCATGAGTATCCGCCAAAGCACTATCAAACACTGCATTGCTAAACCCAAAATACTTTTTTCATTGTTATGTTAGCCATATCATACTATCAATGCACCGCAATTCCGCAAAAGACATCGTCTCAATCAATAAACGCCTCAAACACTCAATGTCATTGTATTTGACGTATGTATTTGTAACCAAAACAATGCAAAACATTGCATTAAAAAATCAAGAGTACTTTTGTCAAATAGCCTTAAAAAATCCTCTTAATTTAGTCTTTTTCTTCCAATAACGTGGGACATCACGACATCCATCCCCTCTAGACCTGCACATCCTCCGATATGTGCCAACCGTCTTCAAGTTGTTAATCTTCGTAAGCAAAAGTATCGCCAAAAGCATCGTCTAGCGACTACATCTCATTATCTTCTTGGAAGTCTCCAAAACCCTGTTCGCGCCAAAAACCACTTGTCCTTCGTGCTTCTTGAATAATTCGATCCTCTTCCCTGCAATGGGCACTCTGAGCTTGGTGCCATCAAGTTCACTAAGCTTATAGGATCATAAACATGAATCACAACATAAGGTCCAAACCATCTCTTGACCATCTTACGCATGGCCGAATATTGATTTTTCAAGCTGCTTTCATAGACGAGTACCCAATCTCCATCTTTGATAGTATGTGGCCTCAACCTATGTTTCTTATCAAATGCTGCTTTATTCTTTAATTGTGCCTCCTTCAGCTTATCTCTTGCCTGATCAATATCTTCTTGACGTCTTTTAAGCTGACGAATACGTAAAGCAAGAAAATCCTCAATCGACATACCTGATTTCCACATCAACACGATCCAAGAAATAAGTGCCTCCTCTGTAGGCATAATTAGATTTTGCCCATACATAAACTCAAAATGGTACAAACCCTGTAACAGAGCTATGAGTAGTTCTATCAGCCCACAAAGTAAAAGGTAAAAGTTTCGGCCAATCACCAATTCATCCCTGACATGCCTTGGCCAAAGCTTTAACAATAGGTGGATGTCCTCTTTCACTTTTCCCATTGCCTTCTGGATTATATGTTGTAGTAAGAGCCAACTTGATTCCCAATCGATCAAAAACTCACGAGCTTCATCTGCATCCAATTCTCCTCTATCAGTAGTAGTCTTCCCAATGCAACCATATTGGCAAATCACATCCTCAAGCAAAAACTTGCATACTGAGCTTGTAGCTTTTGTACGCAAACCTCTGCCTTCAACCTGATTAGTGAGATCCTCTCTAGCAAGAACAATATACCTCATTTTCCAAACACCGACTGGCATAGTGATCAAATCTACAACCCACTTATAATAATGCATAGCCAATGGATAAGTAGGATGTAACTCATCTCAATGTTGCACATTTGAATATTGTTGGCAAACCATGCAAGTCTCCACAAATTGAGAAATATCTTTGTACATACCTTTCCACCAATAGTTGTCTTTAATCTTGGCAAATGTTGCCCAAACTCCTCTATATCCTGCCCATAAATTCTCATGAAACTCTTTGATTACATGTGGTTGTTTTGCTTGTCGCATACTACTCGTTGTGGTATCCCACTTGGACGCTTTGGTTGCTTCCACAAGTGTCCATCTTTAAGGAAATAACCATAGGCCTTCTTCCTGATCCTCCTGTATTCTTGATCACTCCATTCCTCTTGCCTGGTGAGAGTGCTAAGATAACTGCCTATCAAAAGCCACTCTCCATCATAGATATCCTCTGAAAAAGATTCAAAAACACAAGCACGAGCACTACAGCTTGCATGCTAATGAGAAGAAGGTAAGCCCACATCATCAATTTCTGAGAGATGTACCCCTTCCCAAGGGTCTATGCACAAAATATACAATTTACACTTTTATACAAGTTTTAATATACAAAAGATGTTGCGGAAGCATTTGCATAGGGAAGGAGTTCTCAACGCCAGACAGTATGGAGTTTAGGCCATGTGCCAGACTGCATCGAGAGGTACCTAGCGACTAGTGCTACCCATGAATGGGTGTTATGAATGAAAGCGTACTCAAGAAAAAAATATAACATTGTGGAGGGTGAATATATGTGTACACCGTGTTGCGGGAAGAGAGAGAGAGAGAGAGTATAGTGGAGGGTGAAATAGAGTGCAGAGAACATGAGAAAACAAAAACAGAGAATCTTTAAATGCCTCGTCTAAATGAAACAGGCAACCATGTATTAATGCAATGACAAAATCTGGGTATACCATAACATCAAAAAAAAAAAATTATGACAAAACAACTAGCAAAGCACCGGACCCTGTGTAAGGATCGATCGGTCCATCCATCCACATCTGCTCTACTACGGACAGAGAGAACTTCACTTCGCTGGGAGCGACCCAGAATACCTCCAACCTACACGAGCCAGACATAAGCTGAGGCCGCTTCGCCTCCCTCCATGGACCTTAGATATGAAAGGATCCCAAGTTCCAGTAGGTGGTAGGGTATCAACACCAACCATACCGGTTTAGACGCCATGCCTCTTCGATGCCCAGTATTGGGTGTTTAGGCAAAGCCAAAGCAAAATCCCCGACGCGTTAGCCATGTAGGTCATTCAACCCGCGTCGCACTAACCGTGTAGATGAACCTAAATAAAAGAAGAAGACCTAGGCAACACCCCAATCCAGCAAAGCCCCAGGTCAAGGACCCTTTAGTCTAAGGCTAAGCAATGTAGGTGATCCTAATCCTGTAGGGAGGCTGCCATGAGAAACACAACACATGAGTCCAATCACAATAGTACTTCCCATATGCACAACCAATCTTTTCCAAGCAGTTAGACTGTACAAGGTCTCTACCCTTACTCGTCCACCATAAACCATAATCCAATCATATCACACGGGTGAGCACTCCACCCAACTTGGGTGAGGCACGACCAATCCTGCATAACCACTTTAGAACATAACATGGTTGCAAAAATTTTGGCAGCATAACCATATCCAGGAAAAAAAACCATGAGCCACACCGGCTTCCACCATAAAACCACAACCATAATCCATGAGGGAATCTCAACCCTTAACCACCAATCATAATCACACTGAACCAACTCCCACACTTGGGTTTGACATAACCCCTGCAATCAACTGGAGTCCATACGCATGTGACTCTTAAGATGTGATTCTTTCATGCATTAAAAAAAGTCCAACCAGCAACCAAATGATGATATAAAAATCCAATTTTGACAACATCCAACCATGCAAGTTGATGCATCACAACTGCACTTCACCTCCCTAGCACGTAGAGCTAGTTTTGACCTAAAAAGTTGGAAAGCAATCATAACCATGCATATGAAGCATCCACATCAATACATGAGTTTCCATACATCATATGATAACATTCCATCACCATAAACACGATGCAAAACAGCTCTGACCTTTACGTCGACCCTAAACCATAACTTCACACATGAAAAAACAACTTGTTGGCATTTTCGGGAGCATGCAAAACATGTAAATGAAAGTATTTGACCTCAAATCAATGCGTCAAGCTCAGCTCCACAATATAGACTATCACTTTATCACATCACTTCATCCATATGCTACTCATACAACAAACGGTAACCCCAAAAGAAAGCCACTTTAATCATATCTGCCTATGCGATTTGGGATGTCTAACCATATACCTTCATATAAGTTTATGGATATCTAATAACTGAAATCAACTCACCAAAACAACCCATAAATCATACATAAATATCTCGGTTAACTCACGACGTCATACGGTACTTACTCCCCCTAGGTAGCACCCCTATACGCGTAGGTAAAACCGGTTATGGAACGATTAATAGCTCGCATTCTCGAGGTGATAACGGAGACCTAAATATATTTATCATCAAGTTTCATCAAGCTTTTCAATTGGTTAAGTGGGTTTGCCCATCCGGTGAATCTATATAGTGGTTCTCCAAGGAGTCTGGAGTCAAAAAATTTGGTTGTGTAGTGGGCAGCAACCTGTTTTTTTGACCATATCTCTTAGCTCGTGGTGTTTTTCATATGACACCAAAGAGAGAAAATGTTTTAAATGATGTTTTTTATCTCTGACATAAAGGGTTGAGGCTGATCCATAACGGTTTGTGATTTATGACCAAAACAGTGTTCCTACCGCCTCTATGACGTGAAACAAAAAAACGCTTTTTATGCACACACGTGATCATAAATGCATCATGTGCATATATCAGCGTGTTAAACATGATGAAATAATCATGGGACAAATTTATTCATACTCGGTTAATCCATACATGCACTCGTATACGTAAAAACAATCACCGAGAGAGGGTGACCACTCAGAAAAACGACATAGAGAGAGAGATGATGATGGCTATGGAGTTTAGAGCTTCTCACCGTGCTTTAAAATCAATTAGGGGTTGTCGAAAGGCTTCTTTTTTTGCTGCAAGAGAGTGGTGATGAGAGCTACATAGAGGTATCTACCACAAAAGCTTCCAGAGAGCGTGTACATCGTGAAACGAGAGAGAAGATAGTAAGCAAGTAAAGAGAGAGTATCCTTCCTTTTCTTCTTCTTCTTCTTTCCGAGAGAGAAGAGCTTATAGAGATGGTGATGAAGAGCTTGCACCACCCCGTATAATAGACACTTATAGCCTTGCGGTAGTAGATGCAACAGACGACACTGAAAACTGAGGCTTGCGGGTGAATCATAGCTTCCCCGGGACACAACAGCTGGCTGGAGTAGCTCCCAAGGCAAAAACTAGCGCTAGTTTTTGGGCCAGGAATAGCTCCAGCTTTTTGGCAACTTTGCTAAAAACATGCATTTGCTTTTGGTGGGGGTGAACTTTCCCACTTACCACTCAATTTTTACAACAAAATTGGTCAATTGAGCAGTATCCCGTAATCCTGGACTATGCCGCACCGTAATGTCCCGATATAATTTTGACATTCCCGTAATGCCCGACGTATTTATGGTACTGCTTTTTACAAAAATAATTCCCATAAAGTTCTCGTTTTGTCCCGTTTTTGCTCTGGGTGATCATTTTTAAATCCGACGGAAACTAAAATAAATATTTTTATGTTTAGGTCATCTTAAAAAGCACGTTGCTTTTCAAAAACATTGAAAAGCACGAAAAGCTAAAAATAGCGTAAAAAGAAAAAAAAAAGCAAAAGTTTCTAAAATTGAACCACGGGTTTCCCTCATCCACTGAAATAAGAAAGCGGACTCGCTTTTCACTAAAAAGCACCGAAAATCATGAAAAGCTAAAAATAGTGTGAAAAGCACTCAAAAAGTAGATTTTTACAAAATGGAACCATAGCTTCCCCGAGACACGTAGATCAAGGATTCGACCTTGCTTTTTGCATCTAAAAGCATAAAAAGCATGAAAAAGTTAAAAATAGTGGATTTTTCCAAAACTGAACCAAACGTCTGTCTAACATGTTGGGGTATAGGCGTTTGTGCCTTGCCCGACCGCCCAGAGTCTGGGCGCCCACTCACTTGTATACCTTATACATAGCATAAGTGTATAGGGGGCTGCTCACTCTTTGAGTCTCCCCACCCACATCGTCGTGTGTCTCCTTCTCTCTCTCTCACTCTCTGTCTGTGGTGCTCCCCGATCCCCTTCAATTGGTATCAGAGCGTAGGTGCGGAGGGAGCGCGTGTGTGCACAGTCACGACGACAGCGGAGAGCCAGTTTCATTCCCGAAATCGCGTCCGCGCGCGCGCACTTTCAAGAGTGCAAACAGGGTTTCGACTTCGGCATCGGCAAATTCAGCTTTCCGAGAGCGTTTCCAGTAGGTGTCTTGACATTTTACCCCCCTTTTGAAGCCATTCGAGCCATCAAAAACTCCATTCAAGCTACAGTTGAGGAGCTGCATTTTTTAGCACTCTTTTGGCAGTTTATGCTGCGTTTTTGGGTCGAAACGGAAGTTTTTTGGCATAGCTTTCACACCCGGACTCGGATACATGTGATCCAGGAGTCTACCTTGGGGTTTTGGCACGCTCCGGACGCGCTCATCATATCAGAATTTTAAAATTCTGAACGCTGAATTTTCTGCAGCAGCAATTGTTTATTGTGTGTCGAGGATTCCACTCATGGTTTGCTCTCAAATGTGAGAGTGATATTTGCTGCAAGTTTCCTCACAGGTGGGAGGATACGATGTATGCCTTATGTGGTTTGATGCTCAGGGAGACTAATGTGATTGCATTTTGAGCTCGGCAATGTATGCCTCGAGCATGTTTTTTGGCAGTGTCATGGCTAGGGACTTGCTACGCGCCGTGTGCGAGCCACAAAGGCTCCTAGCACACAGTCATACAACAGACAAGCTCACAAGGAAGAACGGTGTGTCACTCACCTTCCTGCGTAGTTGCGAATGAAGGATTCCCGCGTCGCGAAGAAGAGGGAGACGCTGCTACGCCGCGCTCAACCGCCTTGCCGCCGTCGTGCCGTCGCAACGCTCGATCGCACACACACTCTCACTCTCTCTCTCTCTCTCTCTCTCTCTCTCTCTCTCTCTCTCTCTCTCTCTCTCTCTCTCTCTCTCGCACACACACAAGGAGATGGTGAAGGAGAAGGTGGAGATGGAGCAAGAGCAGCTTCTATTGCACAATGAGAGAATGAGTAAAAATTAGGTTTAGTGGCTTTTATATGAGCTCACCCCATTCACACTTGGGCGCCCATACTTATCAAACTAACTCCTTGAATATTCCAGTTAGAGTGCGCCTGTCATCGGCGATCACCCTTACCCTGTTCCTATTGGTCCGACAAGCCCGGTACCTGACTCTAAATAATACAACGTTTATAGATCATAGGGTGTCCATGTGCTGTGAGGGTTAACATGCCCCCCTTCCTGATGTAGATTCCGTCCTCGGAAGCTATCCAGTTGAAGCTCGTTCGTCGAGATGGAAGAGTAGTCGACATGGATGTGCGTAGCCTTCTTCAATCACTGCAAAATCAAACAACATTGCCACAGTAATTGCATTCTCATATGCAATAGACAGACAAAGTGATTGGTAACAGAATTTTAGACAATTTGTTAGCAATAAACATTAAATTACAATATAATCAAATGCATAAACAAATGTAAAGGTAAAAAATTAAACAAGTCCGGGATCGCTAATTTAACGGTCAAAAGGCACTAGAGCTCGACTATTAATACCATGGGTAACTTCTCAATTTTTTCTGGTCAATTAAGTTGTTTAATCGCGAGAGCCAAGTATTTGATGTTCGAGGGCTGACTAGAGGCTATACCTAGAAGACCTTGTAGTTAAGCTACGATAAAAGGAATTTCTCATGAAATCATCGCCTGACTGATTACCTTTTCTTTGACCCCCCAAAGTCTTTTCACATTGATTCAATTTTGATGTGTGTGCTTATTTTGTATGCCTTGGGTTTTTTGCTTTTCAAGGAAAAGCACCCACACTGGGAACCTCTAGGGCTCTAGTACCATAGGCGATACATGTGAGTGAAGTACCAATTTAAGCAAGGATTTCTCTTCCAGCTTAAAATTTTACATTGTGGCACTTTGATTTTTTGTTTGTTCATTTTCAGCATTTTAATTTTGTAACTTTGGGGGGTCATAGAACACTGTTACCCTCCCCAGGCTCATCACATTAGTAAACTCCCTTTATAATACTTAAGCTAAAGGTCAATAGGGTTAAGCCCATTAGAAATCCCTAGTACATTTCACACAATGCTGCCTAAATCGGATTAAGAACCTAAGTAACCATTGCTTATTAGGAAGGCATTCCCCATGGTATTAAGAGAAGATTTCTAATACCTAGCTTGGTCAAACTAGCTTAGTCGGACTACTTGATTTTTAAACTTAGACAAGTGATTATGACAAAACATTACATTGAATTAAATGTTTGATACTAAGCAAATGCGCTGAATATTATGCTACCAATCACAATCAAAGCAGACAAACATGGATGCAAAAAGATAAGGGCAATGCTAATGGACATAAAACACCTGTTTGTGTTGATGGTCGCGCTTGATTTGAAGTGTGAACGAGAGAAAGGTTCCATGAAGGTCCAAATCCTATCAATAGCAACACGCTCCTGTACACACTAGGAAACAAAAGGAATACCTCCAGAAGGCACATTAGTGGGAAAAGGTACCAACACTTATTGAACACAACAAAAAACATAAGGAACCCTAACCTTATTATTTGCACTCCCCCTAAAGAGTCAAGGGAATAGGATATTGTAGAGGTTGGGGGGAAACCCTAAAGCTAAACCCCTATCCTCGTCGTCGAGATAAACAAAGTCATCATCCATGAGACCATATGTGCCATCCGTGTAGTCCTGTAAATTTTCTTCTTCATCATAGGTGCCCATGTTTACTAAGAAGGTCACTAGACGCCTATAGTCATCTTGGTCAAAAGGGTAGGCTTGTGCAATGGGAGAAACGCTCTCTACTAAGTATGGATCAGACGTGGTCAAGAGACGTATCAGCCATTCTAACTCCTCAAAATTCCTCTCACATGCTAGCGTACCTATCAAATCCCATTCACATGCAAGCACTGGAAAGACCATGTGAAATATTTGTGAAAAGTAACGAGGGTATCTCTCACCCAAGGCAGGAGTGGATGACTCTAGCGTACTAGCCATATCTGTACACGCAAATAGATGATGGTTAGAGTGCAAATATTACAAGGGTCGTGTTCTTGTGCATAATTTTTTTTTATGATTTGTGTTATGGCTCTTGCTCTTTTACTTTTTTATCTTGTTTTTGTGAGTATAAGGCTTTATATATACATTCCCTAAGATCGGAGATTAAGAGGTCAGGGAGAAAGGTTGAGAGGGAAGCAAGTGAATGATGGATGTCCACAAACACTCCCCCCTTCCTTGGGTAGATCATACCGTTTGAAATGAGCTTGTCACCCTTTGAAACCAATTGTTCCAGTCGGTAATAGGTGAGGATTTTTGCCAGTAGTTTTCTATTACCCTAAGTGCCTCGTCAAGTTGCAAGGGTGGTAAGGTACTCTCCCACGATCGAACTTGAAGTGGTTTATCAGGTGATTCTTGAACACTGGGAGGTGTGGATTCTTTTGTAGCTTCATTGAGGTCCATTACTATAGATGGAGGCTGTGTAGAAGCTTTTACCTCTATGGATGTATTACATGAGGAGCTAGAAGCTTCATGGAACTCCCCCCTTCCTGAGCTAGGTGGAATAAATTGGGTTTGCCTTGGAGCCCAAACTAGCTCTGGACTAGGTGTGTAGCATTCTGTGATCTTTCCCTTCCCACGGTCTGCCATTGGCTTTAGCGTTACACTGTTTGACTCATATGGGTTTTTTGTCGATAGGGAAGGACACATTTTACGTTTAGGTACCCAAATTTTCTCATTTCCATCATAGTATCCTTGGGCTTCTAATAGTCGTTTAGGAATCCAGTGCCACGTTTTCTTACATTTTTTGGAGCGAGTGGGACGTTTCTTACGAGGCTTCCGTTTTTTAGCATCAACCATGGTTACTAAAGAAGATTTAGGGACCCACTTGTATGCTTTCTTTGTTATATTAGGATGGTTCTTGTGTGTCTCAAGCTTTCTTTCAACTACATCAGTTGAAGATCTAGAGAGTTGGGCTATGGGGACGTATGGTTCAACCTCCTAGACATGCAATGTCTTGGGTTTTATTTCCTTAGGCAATATCTCAGGGACTATGGCTTGAGTGGTAGGGATAAGAGTTGGTTTTTGCGTTGTGACACCCCCAGTCCCCCAATCAATAGTGCATTTGGTGGCTATCATCCACGTGCGTCCTAGGTTTATATTACCCTCCATAGCTCCAGTAGGCATGACCAAAAAGTCTTGAGCTACAATTCCATTGTCATAACTGACAGAAGTGTGCCAAATTCCAAAAACCGTAGTTTTTTTCTTGTTGACACCCTTGACGTGGATAATACTCTCAGATAGAGGTGGCTTCCCTAACTGACACCACACCCCATAGGATAGCAGATTATATTTAGCACCCGTGTCCAATAAGGCGTTATATAGCACTTTTCCATAGGCACTATTTAACTCAATAGGGTATCGTAGAGGTGTGTCAAAGTCCAACCAATCCTCTTCGATTTCCACGTGGAATGCATTTGTGACTCCAAGGTTAGCCTCTCGTTTTTGTCTTATACGTTGTTGTCGCTCCTTAGACTCAGCTTGAGCTTGTATCTTCTTTAACTCGGTTTGTGCTTTGGCGGCCTTCTTTTGATGAATGGCCCGTAGTTCTTCTTGGCTTAAAGGATCATAATATCTTTTGAATTTACTCCCATTGAGGAATCCAATGGTTTCAACTCCATCAAGAGTTTCCACACGAAGGGTACCTTGTGGGGTAATTTCACATACTCTATATGGTCCTTTACCAGCATATTTCAACTTTTTCTTCTCTTTACGTACTCCATACATAAGGACTTTATCACCAACTTTGATGTCCTTGTCCTTCACATGGCAATCAAACCACTTCTTTCTCCTATCCTTTTCCACAAGAGCATTTTGCACAGCCAACTGTCTCTCTTCGTCTAGTTTTTCTAAGATATACAAACGCTCGGTTAAGGGGTTACCATTCCATCCTTCTTGGGAAGCTACCCTAAGACTAGGAATGAAAAACTCCCAAGGCATAACCGCTTCTTGGCCGTATACCATTTTGAATGGCGTAAAATTAATAGCCACTTTATAAGCAGTACGATAAGCCCATAGAGCAGATGTCAACTTCAAATCCCAATCAGTGCGATGAGCTTCTACCGTCTTGGTTAAAATAGAGATTAGAGTCTTGTTGGTGCTCTCGGCTTGTCCATTAGCTTGCGGGTAATAGGGTGTAGACTTATGGTGGGATATCATAAAGGTCGTGGTAAGCTCTCTTATTACCTCATTTATAAAATGGGTACCATTATCACTAACAATTTCAAAAGGGCAACCAAATCTTGTGATAATGTTCTCAAAAAGAAACTTAGCTGTTGTTCTCGCGTCAGCTTTTTGTGAAGCCTTAGCTTCAGCCCACTTTGTTACATAGTCTGTAGCAACTAGAATATATCGAGATTGAGTGTTGCGAGCTACGGGACTAATTGGACCTACAAAGTCTAAGCCCCATTTTTCAAATGGTTGGGTTACTTTAATAGGATGTAAGGGCATTCTGTCTTTGCGCTGTGTGGTCTTGTAACGTTGGCACTCATCACACCCTTTTGTAAAAAGTGATGCATCCTTAAATAAAGTTGGCCACCAATAGCCTGATTGCAGCACCTTTCTAGCAGTCAGGTCTCCTGAAAAATGTCCTCCTGCTATGCCCATATGTGCTTCTTGCAAGATATACAAATATTCATCCTCGCGGGCACAACGCCTAAGAATATCGTCCTTGCTTAGTCTATACAGAGTTCCAGCAATCAAACAATAGGGTTCACATTCTTTTACTAGCCTTCGAGCGATATCCTTACAAAGTTCCTTGGGTGGAAAACCATTAACTAAAAAGTTAACAATGTTCTCACTCCATTCAGGCATAGTCTCAACTATGAATAGGGAAGTATCGGGTAATTCATCATCAACTCCTGTAGGGGCTTCACCATTGGGTATGCGAGACAAATGATCAGCCATGACGTGCCTTTTACCGGGTCTCACTACAATCGTGAAATCAAACTCCATAAGAATTAACAACCATCGTGTGATTCTTCCTGTGGAGCATGGCTTGTTTACCAGATACAGCAACGCTTGATGATCCACATAAAATACAAACTTGTTTGCCAGAAGGTAGTAGCGAAATTTCTTTACTGCATAAACCATTGCCAAACCTTCTGGCTCTGTAGTGGTGTAGTTCCTTTCAGCATCGTTCAATTGACGGCTTGCAAAGCTAATGGGATAGTCCAATTTATGTTCTCCTGGTTGAGTGAGAACACACCCAATAGCAAAGTTTGATGCATCAATATGCACATGGAAAATGACATCCCAGCTAGGTGTCCTTAAAATCGGAGCACTTGCTAGTGTTTTCTTCAATTGTTCATAGGCCAGGTCACACTCTTCAGTCCATTTAAATTCAATGAGAAGCTTGTACAAAGGACGTGCTATCTCAGCGAAAAATAAAATAAACCGTCGATAATAACCACGTGTCCCATGAACCTTTGAACTCCCTTGTAATTGGTTGGTGGTGGTAACTCTAGAATCACTTTAATTTTGCTCTCATCGGTTGAGATACCATTCTTAGATACTATATGCCCTAAAATAACTCCATGCTTGACCCAAAATTGGCATTTGAACAGGTTCAATGAGATACGATATAACCTACACTTTTCAAACACCTTCCGCAAACATGATAGATGTTCTTTCCAAGAAGAGTAAACACAAAGGTCGTCTAAGAAAGCTTCACAAAACTCTCTCAAATATTCTTTAAAAGCAGTGTTTATTAATCGTTGGAACGTAGCAGCGGCATTTGTTAAGCCAAAAGCCATCACACGAAATGCAAACACGCCAAATTCTGTGATGAAGGCAGTCTTAGCTTGGTCCTCTAGCGCTATCGTGATTTGGTTGTAGCCTGAGTACCCATCTAGAAAGCTATAAGCTTCCTTGCCTGCAACTCTTTCGAGTACATGTTCGGAATATGGTAGGGGATAATGGTCTCTTCTAGTAGCTGCATTAACTTTTTTGAGGTCCACGCACACCCTGAGTTTCCCATTCTTTTTTGGCACGATAACTATTGGAGACACCCATTCAGAATGTTCAATAGGATATATGAACCCACATTTGATAAGCTTTTCTAGTTCTTCTTGAATGATCCTTGCGTACTTAGGATTCATCGGGTAGGGTCTTTGTTGTACGGGCTTCGCAGTGCTAATCATAGGGATTGTATGTTGGACCACAGAAGGTGGAACACCTTTCATATCATGGTATGTCCAAGCGAATATGTCCTTGAATTCCTTGAGAAGCTCTTTGAGGACCGCCTCTTCAACTTCTGTGAGGTCTTGGGCAATAAAAACAGGTTTTGATTCTTCACCGGGGTCGGCTAATTCTATTTCTTTAACTATTGCCGGACCATCATAGATTCCATTATTCCCATCGATAGGTATTCTTTGGGCTTTTGTGTACACAACCTTTGCTTCCCCTGTGGTGTAAGATTTGAAATGTTCTGGTGCAGGATGCAAGTCTGTGGATTCTGGTTGTGCTTTGGTCTGTGCTTCTATTTTTGCTTTCTTGTGTTGTCGAGCTAACTCTTGGTTTTGACGCCTCCTTGCAGTGCGGCTCAACTTTGGCTTGTCTATGATCTCTAATTGGGCTATGTCATGGGGTCGTGGTCTACACCACATAACATTTTGGAGATATTCACCCCAATCGTCTACCAATTTTCGATGAGCATCACATGCTCCTATATAACTGAGCCATTCTGCTGAGGATCTCTTCTTTTTTATCCTAGCACGTACATTGGCTTGATATCGACGCCTCTTAAAGTTTTTCTTTTTCTTATTTGAGACCTGCTTTTGATTTGCATTTAGATCTGGCTCACTAAAGGAATCCTCGTTGGTGTCCTCTTCACTCTCGGAGGAGCTATCATCGGTTGATGTGCTCGGTCCTTCCGAATGTTTTGACTCTGAACTTGCTCCACTCTCTAATTCATGAGATTCAGAATCCGTTTCACTCTGGGAGTCCGTGTCTGAGTCGTGTTGGTCAAAGTCTTCTATTGAGCTATCGGTGTCACTGTCAGATTGGTCTACAATTGCCTTGCCCTTAGAAGATGCATGTATGGCACTTATCATGTTCAGAGGTGCAATTTGTGGTACCTCTTCCCCCTCTGGTGTGACCCAAGTGGTTCCTCTATTTCCAGGTATCTATGGTTGCAACTAGGTGTACCCAGTCTACGTTGTCTGATTCCGTCATACCCGGTAACACATCCATCTAAGGAGAATCTTGGACAATGTCTGTATCCTTCTTACAAGTGTAACAATATTGTAGTGGGGCCGAGTGAACTGTGGTGTCAGAGCGATGATCAATAATGGTTTTACTCCCTAAGGGGTGTACCTTACCAGTCACCAAATCCACTCTAAGGACAGAGTCTTGGAATTGCAAATAGACATGATTTTTAGACCAATCATGAACCATTTGTGCTTCCCTCATGAATGGTAGTCCTAAAATCATTTCATATGACATAAGGTGTTTAGAGAAATCCATTACAATGAACGTATGTCGTACCTTGTGTCCTATAACTTTGATCTTAAGATCCTTGAGCATCCCCATAGGTTTGGCTATGGTACCATTTGCCATCTTTACCACAATGTTAGTAACACTGAGGCGGGGTTTTCCCATGGATTCCCAACAATCTTTTGTAACGATGCTAACTCCCGCACCACCATCAAGAATTCCCTTTATAGTTAATCCCTTGGTAGTGATGGGTAGGGTCGCATTAGACTCGTCACCTTCAAAATACAGCCCTAATTCGTTAATGGGTACCTCGATCACAGACTCGTGTCCATCTAAGTCAAGTGATTGCACATGATTTTCCTCATCAATCATAATTGAGTCAGGCCTACTTGGTTGCGCAAACTGCGGTAATCCCGTTCGTAGCTCTCCGTTAAGGAATGCTCGAAGTGCAAGGAATAACTCAGGATCTCCATACAACTTTGCTATGATCGTGGTTCGGACCTGAGAAGACATGAAGTCCACTAGTTTGACAACATTCATTGGCATTTTGCAGGGTGTAGGTCCTTGACTAGGAACTGGTGAGGATGGAATCTCATATTCCTCAATGGGATCAGGTATTCCTTCGTTAAACATCCTTTCCAACAAGAAAGGTGTATGCTCACTTTCTGATGTCCCGTCCTCACTCCCTTCTTGGATGATACTAGATATGGCTAACGGTCTATGGTTCATGTGGGGTGGATGAACTTGCGTGGGAAACACTGTGTCATGAATTTTGACATGCATGGGTTCTGGTTCTAGTTTCCTTTGAGTCTCCTCCACTAAACCTCTTAGATGTTTCACCTGCTCAATCTCGTCTACTGGGTTTGGGTACGTCCTAATCTTCTTTTTACGATTCTTCCCTTTTTGCCCCTGCGGTTTATCTTGGGGGTCTTGGATTGGATTTGGAAACACTTGTGGTGTTTTCAGAGGCTCTTTATGGTTTTCTCTTATTCGGTTTTCATTTGGTTCCATGTTACGGTTTTCTTTGTCGGTCTTTCCCTTTGTGGTATTGGTTCTAGTCTCCATTGTCTCGATTGAATCTGAATCATCCTCGAGGTCATTCATATACACGGGGTCATCTCCTGTTCCTATGTTTGTTTTGGAACTTGGCTTTGAATTTTCCGTATTCTGCGACCTCTTCCTTCGTGTCTTCTTTTTCTTTGCTTGGATAACTGACGCGGTATCTCTCTCTTTGAGGATATGGCCTGGCCCTTGAAGCATGGACCGTGTAATCGCATAAGCGGGTGCGACGGGTGGTATTGGCGATGTCACACTAGCAATTTCGACCAAATTTAGGGGTGTGATTTTAGGCGCATTTGGGTTATAGGGGCATTGGGTAATCAAGTGATCTATGCCACAATGATTACATGTGAGTATTGGCATTGCAGACGTGCTCCCTTGATTCATTTGCATCTGTGCAGCATTCTTTTGCAGCCTGATAGGGCACTCCGCTACCCGATGTGGTCCACCACACTCGTAGCATTGAAGAGGTGGCCTCCTAGCCTGGGTGTTGATATTTTGACCTCTGGATGCGAGAGCAGCAGCTTGATAAACCGGCTTGACTTGCCCCCAGCAATCTTCCATGTAGTATATAGGACACTCTTCCAATGTATCAAGTCCGTAGGCAATACTAGTGTCTATTTCCTCCTCACAGCCATCTGCATAAGCATTAGATGGCTCGCAACCCACTTGGTTCATAGGGGCGACTCTTGGATGCGGGGGCTGCGGTCCTAGCATAGGAGGTGGTAGCGGTGTAGCTTGTACAACATTTTGAGATCTAGGGACCATGTGTTGCGGTAGTTGCTCAACAGGTGGAGCAGGCATCAATACAGGAGCTCGAGGCGCATCCGTCCAGGCTACAGGTGGTCTATTTGCCATCATACGTTTGATCATTAAACAATCCTTAGCTTGGTGACCATACCTACCACATGCGTTGCAAGTTCCATTAAATTTTACTCTAAACGTAGGGCACTCACTAGTGCTATGTGGACCTAAGCAAATGGAACACCATTGTTGCTCCCTTCTTGGATACATGTGACTATTTTGAGGGGGTCGATTATCCTTAAGAGACTCTTGGATTGCCTTGGTGAGGTCTGTCAAGAATTTCTCAAATACCTTTGGCTCATTGGCAATGGGCTTTGCAGTCATGGGTTCATACTCAATGGCTTGTGAGCTAGTGGATCTCGTGTCAGTAGACACCCTCATGCCTGCTATCATCAAGTTGTCCTCTAATTGGATTGCATTGGCAGTGACATCTTCCCAGGTTGTGACACCTCTAATCACTAGTCCATTATAGATTCCTTCATTCCTCAACCCTCGAATGAATCGATCAAGCAGTTGGTTATTGTTGAAGCGCTCATTTACAGGGCAGCGAGAGTTTAAGTGCTTTAGACGACTAATGAAGTCCCTTACTGACTCTCCTTCCTTACGTTCGGCCTTCTGTAGCTGAGATGCTACACCCCAAAGCACACCTTCTCGTATGTACTCCTTTAGAAACAACCTTCGAAGGGTAGGGTAGATTGTTTTCTCGTCCACCCTTAGGGTTCTATACCAATCTCCAGCCTTCCCACTTAATGTCAAGCTTAAGGCATTGCACTTATGTAGTTCGTTGCGTTCCCCTAAGGAATCACATACTTGTTCAAACACTTCAATGTGTTTTCTAGCATCTTCGTCCCCATTGAATTTTTGCGTGAGTTTGGCAATTTGTACTGCCTTACTTCTAGGCTCTCTATCAGATGCATGACGCATATTTTTCGCGATAGATCGACCTATGGTTTGAGCAAACGCTGCCAAGTCACCTATGTGAGGAGGCAGGGCCGGTGGAGGTACTCTTGGAATCATATGTGGGAGAGGGACGGGTACCGGTCTTGGCATATGTGTGGATGATGCAGGATATGGAACATAACCGGGCATAGGTCCACTCGGATAAGGGCTAGGGAGCGGCACTCGAGGAGCATAAACAAGTGGTACAATTGGAGGTGTGGGGGCCATGTGTGCATAAGGGGCTAGAGGCACATACGGTCGAGGCCCCATATTAGGTACTACGACACTAGGTAGTGGCACTGCGCTAACCGTAGATGTCATCGGTACATTCTCTGTCAGGCCTATCCCTGGAGTGAGCACTGTGTTTTCCTTAATAGAGGGTTGAGCCAAGTTAGGGAAGCTAAAGTTGTCGCTCGGAGGCTCAGATTGCATAGAGACCCCAGGTGAAATGACGTAAGATGGGTCCATGGGACTCATTAGAGGAGTCTCCATTTGTGATAGAGTAGGCTGTTGAGCCTTGCTCGTATCCAGAAATCTCATGGGGCCAGTTGAGAGTATATTTACCCCTCGGTTTTGCCTTTCTGATTGAATAATGCCATGGATAACATTACAGATCATTTTCTGTTGATCTTCGAGGCTCGTCGCACTAGAGGTGGATCGTACAATCTCTATCCATCCTACATGGTAGGCGTGGCGAGAGTGTAGATCCGTCAACACCTCAGTGTGGAGGTCGTATGTCCAATGATCATTAATGAACAATCCTTCTAGAGTCGACGTGTTAACGGTTTCTTGTGAGGTAGAAGCAATGTTGCTCCCCGTGGTTTTACTTGTCACCAACGGTACTCTAGAGGGAACTTCTGAAGGAGGCAGCTCAGCAGGGCCTTCTTGGTAAGAAGTTGGCAGGATATCCACATGGACACTCTTTGGGGGTGTGGGGTCCACGTGCGATGTGAAAGGAGAGTCCACTTCCCCACCCCCTTCGTGTGCTTCATTTGCATCAGGTTCCGAGCGAGTAGCTCTACCTAATGTTTCCATGAAACGGCTAAACATACTAGTACTAGGCTATGGAGCTTCGGGAGGTGCATGGCCTTCTCTCTCAGTGTTTTGGGTAGGGTATGCTTCCATGATTTCTGAGTCGGAGGAGGAATCACTAGCGGCTATTTTAGGGTCTTGGGTGGTGCTACCTTGTGTCCCCGCTGAGGGTCTAGAGCCTATCGTGGATGGGTAATGGGTGTCCGTATGAACAGAGGCACCCTCAATATGCTCATGTTCTAGCACCCGCCCAGAGCGTAAGTGCATGTGCTTTTGATACCCTAAGGTGTCAAAAAGCTGCTCTAGGAGGCCTTGTGACTAGTTTTTTGCGTGTTTTTTGTTTGTTTTTTTGCTAGATTTTTTAGAGCGTGTCGTGGAATGGGCCGTGTGATAGCTCGAAACAAGCGTATCGCTAGGAGGGACGCGCTGTGCTTTACAGCCCACCGTTTGGTTCTATTTTCCTCCAGAAAAGCCCGGAACAGTCTTTTCCTAGCTGGGGAACTAGGCTCCAAATACCAAGTCTAAGGGTGCAAGTGGGAAGAGAAGGGAGGAGAGTGGAGGATTTGCCCCACATGCTCTCATTCCCTCTTGAGGGGGTAGGGTATATATATAAGAGTGAGTCTAATATATATCATAAGATTGAGGACTGAGGCCTGGGCTTGGGCATGGGCATGGGCATGTGATCCCGATCCCGATCAAAATTTTAGTGAACCCCCCAGTCACTCACGCTTATATTTTCGATTTGAACCGCCCAGTCACTCACACTTATATTTTCGATTTTTTCCCGTCCGTTTTTATAACCTCCCCCTCACTCGCGTTTTTTTTTTTTAATTATTTTTTAAATTTTTAAAAATTATATATATATTTTTTTTGGGATATTATTTGGTACGCGTTTTGGTGCGCGTTGACCTCACCTAACTATTTACTGTCCCACCTACCTACTGACCTGCTAATCAATGGTTCACCTAATTACTAACCTACTTAATTAACTAACTGTGCGCTTAACTGTGCACAAACCAGAAAACACAGAAAATGTAGAAAATTGAAACTTGACAGAACTGTGCAGTGCAAACCAGAAAATGCATAAAACGCAGAAACGCAAGAAATGCTAACTGTGTAAGCTAAAATTTTAGCTTAACAGAACACAGAAAACTTGAATGCAGTCAACAAAATTGTGTCTTTCTCTACTGTTTTTGCATAACAACAATAATCAAACTTAAACCGCGCCTTTCCTACATAAAAAATAGCTTCAATACAATTTACAGGTCGCCATTGGAGCTTCACGCGCAGCAGCTCCCCGGCAGCGGCGCCAAAAATGTCATGGCTAGGGACTTGCTACGCGCCGTGTGCGAGCCACAAAGGCTCCTAGCACACAGTCATACAACAGACAAGCTCACAAGGAAGAACAGTGTGTCACTCACCTTCCTGCGTAGTTACGAATGAAGGATTCCCGCGCCGCGAAGAAGAGGGAGACGCCGCTACGCCGCGCTCAACCGCCTCGCCGCCGTCGTGCCGCCGCAACGCTCGATCGCACACACACTCTCACACACTCTCTCTCTCTCTCTCACGCACACACACACAAGGAGATGGTGAAGGAGAAGGTGGAGATGGAGCAAGAGCAGCTTCTATTGCACAATGAGAGAATGAGTAAAAATTAGGTTTAGTGGCTTTTATATGAGTTCACCCCATTCACACTTGGGCGCCCATACTTAGCCAACTAACTCCTTGAATATTCCAGTTAGAGTGCGCCTGTCATCGGCGATCACCCTTACCCTGTTCCTATTGGTCCGACAAGCCCGGTACCTGACTCTAAATAATACAACGTTTATAGATCATAGGGTGTCCGTGTGCCGTGAGGGTTAACAGGCAGTCACAGGTAGAGCAGATATTTGTGTACTAGATTTGTAGGTGTTTGCAATGATGTATGCAAAGTGTGGAGATTGGTGCATGCATTTGGAGTGCGGTTTGATGCGCTTTGGTTGCTCATGGTTTTGAGCGTGCAGTCAGTTTGGTTACTGGTTTTGTGGCCGTTTTACTAACGAAACTCTGGAGAAATTTTCCCAGGAGTTTTATGCGCATCATTTATGCGATCTAGGTAGAGATTGCGGGTTGCACTCAGCATTTGCGTGCGGTGTTCTCTGCAGGTGGGAGATTTGTGCGTGTGTATGCATCGATACCGCACATTGTGGGCTTGGTGATTAGCTCACGGGTTTCACAGGCGTACAGTTATCTTGGCACACTCATAGGAGTGAGTATTGTGATGTATGCTTGTGTGGCTACGAGCTAGGTAGCCGGATTCGAGCACTAATGGCTTGAGGTTTTTCAGCAGGTTTCAGCTACAAGTTTACAAGTTTACAAGCAGGTTTAAGGGCTTATTTGGGCGCTAAATTTTCAGCCATTGTTTCCTCTTTGTAGGTGTCCATGTATGGCTCAGTTGTAGGCTGATCTGGGACACGTTTGTGACTTGTTTATGCAGCTGTTAAAGAGCTGAATTTTGGGGCTGTTTTGGGGCTGATTTACAGCCATATTTGCAGACTTTTGTTGATGCGATTCGAGCCAGTTTAGGGCTGATTTGGTTGACGTTTGCTACTCATTGTTGGTTGCTCTTTTGCGAGCATTATGACTGATTTTTCATTTGACTTCCAGCATTATGGTCTGACACAGTTTGATGGTGCAGATTTTTTTGCTTGGAAGGAGCATATGCTTGTTGCATTGGCGGATTTGGGGCAGGATAAACCCTTGTGTGGTTTATCGGCGAAGCCCAAGTCTATGCGTGATGATGATTGGCAGGATCTTGATGAGTTAGCAATGTCTACGATTCGTTTGCATCTGGTTGAGTCTGTTGACTGGCAGGTCTCGAGGGAGACTACAACTCATGCTTTATGACAAAGTTTACATGCTATGTACGCGACATCCATGTCTACAGGGGAGTCTAGTCCCACTTCTATGTCCATGGGAGAGATTGGTCCCACACGCAAGTCTCGACGGCATAGAGACTTGACATGTTGGCATTGTGGACATAGAGGGCACATTAGGCGTCGATGTTTCAGGCATTTGAGACAACGGAGGCGACAGATGCGTGATGCATATTTGGGCATGACAGATGCTAGTGAGATCAGTACGGTGGTTACTGAGTATGCTTGTGAGGGCGATGTCACATTTACATCTAGCTTGTCTTCAGACGATCTTATGTCTACGGATTGCATATCGGATTGCACATTGTCTTCACATTGGTTACTAGATTCAGATGCTACTTTCCATGTCACGTCGCATCGTGAGTGGTTTAGCACGTTTTCTAGTGGGAGACTTGGTTGTGTGCACATGGCTGATGGTGCTGTGTATGACATTGAGGGTACAGGAGACGTATGTTTGTCCTTGCCCAGTGGTATGAGATTTACCCTGCGTCATGTGCGTTATGTGCCAGATCTGAGACGGGATTTGATCTCAGTCAGACAGTTACGGGATAGTGGATGTCGGGTATCGCTGCTTGAGCGATGTTTTGCGTTGCATTTGGGTTCGCTAGTGATTGCGAGAGGTGCCAGGAGTGGTACAGGTTACCCATTGCATGTGGATCATGCGAGAGACGGTGTTGTCTCTGTGATCATGCAGCTAGGTATACAGCGAGAGAGCAGGCGAGTCTCTTTTGCTTGTAGGTTGCAGGATGCTTTGCATGGAGTTCAGAGTAGTGACCTTGTTGTGCACAGAGTTGGGGCACGACTTGAGCAGTCACACAGAGAGTTGACAGAGTCAGACATGCATGCTTTGCTAGTGACTGAGCAAAGCAGAGAGTCAGTTGTGCGAGATACTTCTATGCAGGATAGACAGGTAGAGAGGTCTTGCTCTAGTGAGTCACGACAGGAGGACGTTGTGCAAGAGTCTATGCATACGGAGTTAGAGCATGAGAGCTCTAGTGAGTCACAGCAGATTTAGTGGTCATGTTTGCAGTGGATGATTGCAGAGGAGGCTGAGATGTCAGCGATTATGCAGTCATTCCTTTCTATGATCGACAATGAGCATGGGGATATAGTTGTGCAGGATATGTCTTCCAACAGACACCTAGAGCAGCTGGTGTGCTCTGAGGTTGCACGACAGGTTGATGCGTCTTTTGTGGACAGTCAGGAGATGCATGTGGCTGACACGCCTTGTCAGTCAGAGATGCCTATTGCCAGGGATATATATGTTGATGCATGCTCCGTAGAGCTAGCAGGGCCCGCTAGCATTGCATCGGCATTCGGTGGTCTCATGTATGAGATGTTGATCTTGAGACCGGATATCGCAGCTGCAGTGGGAGCATTTGCAGTTGGGGTTGTCAGTCGTTTGTTGACTGATGATGGCATAGTGCACGAGGGAGATATGCAGGTATTGCGTACATACTTGCAGTACGTGTGCGGTACGTCTGGTGGTGTATGGACTTACACGGGAGCAGGACAGCCGGATGCACACGATCACAGCCAGCCAGTGGACATTGGTTGAGAGCGGTTTTCTCTCGCCTTTTGTAGTCTTTAGACTAGGCTCTCTTGCTTAAAGGCACAATCGCCTTTAAGTGGGAGGTTGTTGGGGTATAGGCGTCTGTGCCTTGCCCGGCCGCCCAGAGTCTGGGCGCCCACTGACTTGTATACCTTATACATAGCATAAGTGTATAGGGGACTGCTCACTCTTTGAGTCTCCCCCCCCACATCGTCGTGTGTCTCCTTCTCTCTCTCTCACTCTCTGTCTGTGGTGCTCCCCGATCCCCTTCATAACCTACTGGAACATGTAGACGACCTTGCTTTTTACTTTAGAACCTTCCAATACTTTCAATTAAGCATCTTAAATCAAAATTTGACAAAATAGATATTGAGAGCTAATTTTCTTATTTTTAAAGAGACCCAAAAATTGAGGATCTTACATCTTCCTACACTTGAAAAATTCGAGGTTCCTCACCTCAACATGAAATCTGGATAATTTAGTCTCATTACATCATCACGTTCCCAAGTGGCATCTTCCTGAGGATATGTTGACCATTTGATAAGGTGTTCAACAATGGTCCGATTACGTAAAGGCTTGTTTCTGCTCTGAAGTATCACTTCGGGATATAATTCAAAAGCTCCATCGGTAGAGGTAGATAATAGAGAATCATCAAGAATATGTTGCGGATCAGGTACATACTTCTTGAGTAAGCTAACGTAAAAAAAATCATGTACCTTTATGTGTGGTGGTAACAAGAGTCTGTAAGCTTGATCATTAATCCGCTCTGTGATTAGAAAAGGTCCACAATATCTGGCACTTAGCTTCTTACACTTACCCATTCATAAAGAACTACGTTTGGGTTTCACTCTCAAAAATACCATATCGCCTTCTTCAAAAATTCTGGCAGATCGTCTTGGGTCAGCATAACTCTTTTGTCTATCTTGAGCAGTTTTAAAATCCTGTCATAAAAGATCGGTTTGTAGTTGCATTTCATCCAACATTTCTTTGGATGCTTGAACTCGTATGAAAGGGTTTGTCCATTTGAGTAGAGTAAGACACTCTTGTCCGTATAATGCTTGAAAAAAAGGAGACATCCCAATTGAGCATTGGAATGAGGAATTATACGCAAATTCAATCAAATACAAATATCTAGTCCATTTACTATGCTCATGCATACAATAAGCTCTTAACACGTCTTCAATGATTTGATTTGTTCTTTCTGTCTGCCCATCAGTTTGAGGATGATAGGTAGTACTAAAGGCCAATTGGATTCTTGTAGCTCAGAATAAGTCTTTCAAAAAGTTAGAGGTAAACTTCGTATCACCATAAAAAATTATCCGTCCGTCGAGGTAAACCGTGATACATGAAAACACTTTTCATGAAGACTTGAGCTATATCGTTAGCCGTAAATGTTGCCTTGATTGGAAATAAATGGGTCATTTTTGTAAGCAGAGCAACAACCACAAAATAGAGTCATATCCCAGAGATGAAGGATGTCATGTAATAAAATCCATGGATATGCATTCCCATTTCATTTGTGGAGCATCAATGGGTTGAAGCTTACAGGGGTATCGAATTCGTTCAGCTTTAATACGTTGACATGTTAAGCATCTTGTAACATAGTTCAATACATCACGCTGTCGAGGGATATGTGTTCGCTACGTGAGCCGGGTAGGCGCCGGGCCTCTGCCTGTGGGAGGTGTGAGAGAGAACAAGAAGAACAGATGCATATGGCTTTGGTAATGACCGTAGTCTTCAACTAATTAATTCAAGCTTTTAGTACAATGTAATCGATAGCCAACGCGGGCTGTTAGCAGCACCGTCACTCGGATCAGCTGAAAATTAGGAGTTTAAGCTCCCTTTTTACAAAATTAACCGGGCCGTTAACTACACCGGGGCTTAAGATGATGATTAATCAACCTTCGGATTGATGTCGGTGAAGAAATTTTTGCCTGCTGACGAGGAAAAATCCTATTGTGTCGATTCTATCTATTGGATTTGTCTTCAATCAATGTCTATGCTGAAAGTATTTCTTCTCCTATGACTGCTTACAAGCCCTTGTTGATCTCTCCTTGCCTAAGCCAATGAGAAATAGTCTCCTTGGTTGCCTTGGTTGCAAAGCCCTGGCTTAAGCCTTGCCAAGATCGATAGAGAGAGAGCTCGCCCTTGCATGGCTTAGAGATTTAGAGAGAAAGCTCACCCTTGCTTTGGTTTTGAGATTGAGAGAGAGAGCTTGTCCTTTTTTGTGTGCCGAGGACGAGCCGAAGCACCTTCGGATTGGATCTCGAGAGAGGCTCGCCATTCCTTAGCTTGGACTCGCCCTACCTTAGCTTGGATTGCCGATCAAGAGAGAAGCTCGCCCTTGCTTCCTTGGCTTGGAGATTCCTTCTTGGCTCCTTGAAGCTTCGAATTGCCTTCCTCCTCCGCTCCTTGAAGCCACCCTCTTCCTAGTTAACTCCCCATACCCCGCATGCAAAAAGCCTTTTCTATTGTTAGCGTGCCCTCTCCCTTCAATAGCGCCGCAGCTACTGACGTGGCACGGGAACGAGCACTATGATGTGGCAGGGCCGGGTGCGGACCAGCGCCGTTTGACACGATTCTGGTACCAAACATGGTCGCCTCTGCATGTTAAGCATTTTTTTATCCATGCTCGTCCTCGTCCGAGCCTCCTGCAGCCCGCCACGAGCTTCTTTTCCTCCTCTCTGCGCTCGCCGACGCTGTCTGCACGCTTTTGGCCCTTCCTTCTTTTTTAGCTTCACACCCTAACCCTTTAGTTTACAAGGTGGGCGGCCAGACTTAGTGGGCAGCCCTCCTTTATGGTCATGGGCTATGACCCTTCATTCATAAGGGTTCTACATTTGGCATATATTTTGGCACTGCCTTGTTGGGTATATCCTGCAGTCAATGCATTCCGAGAGGTCACATTCCAAACATGAAGCTCTTCATGCACTTTTTGTGCTCTCGTAAAACAACATCACATTTAGTATACACTTCGGCCAAGCTTCGCCTAGCAAGTCATTTTTCTCCAGCAAACCGCAGCAATGTTAGCCTTTCCCCGTAATGATTGCATTTCAAAACCCGGGCGAAAGACAAAAACTCCGAGATGGCACTCCAACCGAGTGGACCGGGCTGGTGCAAAACTGGCCCCCGACAAATCTTTAACAGCCAATAACTTGGCAATCGTAACTCCGATTGTGCTAATCTGAAAAGACCAACGCGCTCCACAAAGTGAGCACTTCAAGGCCGTGCATTCATTTCATTTCTGTCACCTCAGCTGCAATTGCCCAATCCGTTACGGCTCTGCAATCGACTCAAACTTCGAATTGCCATAACATCTTCACCGTAGCTCCAATACGAGCCGTAAAGACAAGCCGGTAGAGCACTTCAAGCACTGCAGTTCTAGATTATAATCTTCCATTTGTGCTCACTTCAAGCATACTCATTTTTGGCATCATTAAGGCATCTGTTGGCCCTTTTAAGCCTCATCTGGCATACATTAATCATTAAGCTTGGCCTGTTACCAAGCCCTGATCACTGCTCACTAAAGGTGTAGGCTTTAAAGAAGCTTATCTTGCATTTATCTGCTCTTTTTCTCATCATGGCAGCTGAGCTGTACGACATCCACCCCCTCTGAACCTGCACAGTCTCCGGTCTGTGCCAACTGCACTTCAATGTGCATCTGCTATACAGGTACCTTAAGCTCCTTACCCATCATCAGACTCACTTAACTAGTAAACATATAAAAAATGAAATAAGGCTTATACCCTATCATCAATGTTCTAGCTTAATCATTAGGTAGTTGCCCATCAAAAATCTTTGAACTGTATCTGCCATATCTGCAAAGCATTCAATCATGGATAACTTGTTTAGTGAACCCTGCCAGACTCAAGTGCTCCAGTTAATGATGCATACGGCTTGACCATTAAGCTCTCTTTAAGAAACCCTGTCAAGCTCAAGTATGCCTTACTCTGTCTGCACACGGAATGGTCGTCAAGTCCTTTACCTCAAGTTCTGGTAGCAGAACCAACTCAAAAGATGTAAAGATACTTCAGCAGTTGTCCAAAGAAGTCAGCTGGAAGCCAACCATGTAAGCTTCTTGACCGCATAACAAAACCTATTCTGACTCGGCATAATCTAGAAAACAAAATCTTGTACCATGCAACCTGCTACAGTAACTGGTACTCTTCAAATCTGCAACTGGCACTTTAGTAGCCCCCGGGATCAAACGGGAAACTAATCATTTTCCCAACTGTGAGCATTCCTTTAAAAAATTTGCACCATCCTCCAGGATCATAAGGCATATAAAGTAACTGACAGCAATCATAGCTAGCATGATAACCTCCTGGGTCATAAGGTAGTGGATGATCATATTTCAAGTATATTGCATCTCCACAAACTTTCTCATAGCATAGGAACAAAAAGTCCCAAATTCCCATCATAGCAGAACCCAGTGGCAAAATCAATTCAATCACTATGGTTTCCAAAATATCAATCTGCATTTGTGAGTCATTGATTTCCATCACTTCATTTGATACCACAAATGCTGCATGATTGCCTTCTCTAGTAGGCACAAACTCCTCTAGAGCCTCATCCATAAGCTCTTCATCATATGTTGTAGGATGTTCTTCACTACTCTTGTCACAAGGAACTCAAAATTCCTCTAGAGCATCATCAAGCAGATCCATAAGCTCCATATATTCCTCCTTGGATGAACCACCTAATCTGTGAGTATCATCACAGAAAACCTCATCACATGTTTCGTACATAGACACAAATTGTTCTGGCAGCTCCACACTTCCATTCAAATATCTTTCCACTTCGATAGCACAAGTCTCAGCAGACATTACAAAGATAGCATCAATTTCTTTTTCCATAGCAAACCCTGTAACCTGTAGCAATCATAGACTGATCATCATCCATCACCCCCTCTGAATATGCATCTCCATAATCATAATCTTTGTCTTGGTTCACATCAAATACATATGGTTGAGCATCAAATTCATCTACATCATCACCAATGTCCTGAAATGGAGCCATATACATGAAACCCTCTTGTATAGCATCATCCAAAACAATTGCTTTTGCATGTAATGTTGCATAAGCATCTCTTCATGCTCTATACCCAAAGAGCACTCCAAATGGGCATCCACATCACATATTGACTCTGACAAACATGTTTCTTGATCACTGCTAGCAACTACGCTTGTATGCAAACCATGTTCTGGCTCTGAGAAACCTGCTTTCTCATTTATGTCACTTTGAGAGGATATGACTGCATGCTTAGCATCCATAGAGTCATAGCTGCTTTGGAATAAAGAAGACAATCCCAATCGAGCATAAACAGTATCTACTATGAAATCATCATCTGCATGCAATAATGTCTCGTCTTCCAGAAGACATGCATCAATAACAGATTCTAACTTAGCTCGGATAGAATATTGATCACCTGTATGATATGCTTTTTGCATTAAGAAAAATGGCTCCTCATTTTGTCTGCTTTGAGAATTTTTTGAAGCTCCAGGTCTTTATTCACTGAGATCCCCTGTAAAATTGCCTTTGCAAAAGCATCCCAATTATCTGCATATGTTCTTGCAATAACTTGAACTTGCTCCAAAATATCGTCACACACAAGCTGTTCAAACTCTGCAATCATTTGAACTTCTGGCACTCTTTCACGCTTCATTTCTTGCTCGTAACACTCTAGGTAGCCTTTTGAATCATATTCACCATCAAACATTCGTCTTTCATCGCACATTGTATCCAATGCTGCATTTAAAGCTTCTTCTATCTGCTTCTTTGTCTTCACGGCTTCTACTTCATGCAATGATCCTTGCATCACTTGCATCATCTTGGAAAAATCTGGAACTCCTGATTTTCCATTAGAAACATGTGTGATAAATTCTTCAAATAATTTCTTCATCTCCGTTGGAATCTCCATCTGCATCTCCCACCCCGGCTCGTTTCGCGTCGGGTTCACCAAAGATGTTGGGGGATATGTGTTCACTACGTGAGCCGGGTAGGCGCCGGGCCGCTGGCTGTGGGAGGTGTGAGAGAGAACAAGAAGAACAGATGTATATGGCTTTGGCAATCACCGTAGTCTTAAATTAATTAATTCAAGCTTTTAGTACAATGTAATCGATAGCCAAGGCGGACTGTTAGCAGCACCGTCACTCGGATCAGCTGAAAATTAGGAGTTTAAGCTCCCTTTTTACAAAATTAACCGGGCCGTTAACTACACCGGGGCTTAAGATGATGATTAATCAACCTTCGGATTATGTCGGTGAAGAAATTTTTGCCGTTGACGAGGAAAATCCTATTGTGTTGATTCTATCTGTTGGATTTGTCTTCAATCAATGTGCCGAAAGTATTTCTTCTCCTATGACTGCTTACAAGCCCTTGTTGATCTCTCCTTGCCTAAGCCGATGAGAAATAGTCTCCTTGGTTGCCTTGGTTGCAAAGCCCTGGCTTAAGCCTTGCCAAGATCGATAGAGAGAGAGCTCGCCCTTGCATGGCTTAGAGATTTAGAGAGAAAGCTCGCCCTTGCTTTGGTTTTGAGATTGAGAGAGAGAGCTTGTCCTTGTTTGTGTGCCGAGGACGAGCCGAAGCACCTTCGGATTGGATCTCGAGAGAGGCTCGCCCTTCCTTAGCTTGGACTCGCCCTACCTTAGCTTGGATTGCCGATCAAGAGAGAAGCTCGCCCTTGCTTCCTTGGCTTGGAGATTCCTTCTTGGCTCCTTGAAGCTTCGAATTGCCTTCCTCCTCCGCTCCTTGAAGCCACCCTCTTCCTAGTTAGCTCCCCATACCCCGCATGCAAAAAGACTTTTCTATTGTTAGCGTGCCCTCTCCCTCCAATAGCGCCGCAGCTACTTACGTGGCACGGGAACGAGCACTATGATGTGGCAGGGCCGGGTGCGGACCAGCACCGTTTGACACAATTCTGGTACCAAACATGGTCGCCTCTGCATGTTAAGCATTTTTTTCTCCATGCTCGTCCTCGTCCGAGCCTCCTGCAGTCCGCCACGAGCTTCTTTTCCTCCTCTCTACGCTCGCCTACGCTGTCTGCACACTTTTGGGCCTTCCTTCATTTTTAGCTTCACACCCTCACCCTTTAGTTTACAAGGTGGGCGGCCGGACTTAGTGGGCGGCCTTCCTTTATGGTCATGGGCTATGTGTTGGGGTATAAAGCCCAATGTGGTCGCCCAGGTAAGTGGGCGGGCCGCCAGGTATGTACACACATTCTTTTGTTAAAACCTAATAAGAACTCACTATGCTCTACACATTACAGTAGAGCGAGTTCACCATATCGTCGTGCTCTTCTTCTTGCACTCTCTCTCGCGTCGCACTTCCGCTCGTACTCCTTCAACTGGTATCAGAGCACAGATCGAGGCTCGGGGCAGCATTTGCAGGTAGCCAGAGTCACCTGCTCAGATTGGAGTGAGATTCGACAGGCGAAGACACGGCCCCAAATCATTCTGAGGTCATCTCGGCCACCGTTCGGCTTTGACAAAGCTCTGCGCAGGTCATTTTTGACTACGTGGTCTTGGCGGGTGCAGATCCGACTCTGCAAATTTGGGGTTTCGGCCTACGACTGCAGGTGCTGAGGATATGTGCACTTCTAGAGTGCTGATTTGTGGCTGTCTACACAACAAAGGACGGCTCACAGTTCTTGGAGGCGTCTCACATACGACACGGGCGCACCTACACACAGACTATAGGCGACATCCACTAGTTCATCAGGTAGCTTGTGTTTGCTGCTTGATATTCCAGATTCCATCCTGACATTGCAGGTACTTCCACATGGGATGTATTGTCAGAGATGATGTATGTCTGTTGAGGGTTTGCTGGCTGTGAGTCACGCAGCAAACAACCGCCGCAGCGGTTACAGCGTACAGTGGGAAATTTGTGGATGTATGACTTTGTGGGAAGTCTATGTACTGTCAGATTTACTGCAGCCTTTGTTGAGGGTCGAGTGAGGTTTTATTGAGCTGGGGGATTCTCGAATGTTGAGATCCTTTCGGTGATACAGGTCTTGGAGCGATCCCTCGAGCACCCTTAGATAGGGAGCTAGGATGTATTGACTGTAAGTGACAGTTGGGATTGCATCTTTGCTTTATTGCCGTTGAGGCATTGTCGCAGTCTATGCTTACAGGACAGTGACAGGACAGTGAGAGACAGTACAGGTGCAGGACAGGTTTACCCACAGCTTACAGTGTTAGAGAGAAAGTGGTTTTTTGAACTGTTTTTGGTCTGTTTTTTAGTACACCATAGCCATTTTACAAAAAAGACTCTACTGAAATTTCTGAAGAATCTGAAGCTTTCTTTTTCATTTTGACAGGTTGATATTGATTCAGAGGTCAGTTTACAGGGGAAACTCTGCCGAATTTTTCCCAGGAAAGTAAACTACTGTGAAGCGTAGTTATGGCTGGATCACAGGACACTGCTCTTTACAATATCAAGAAGTTGGATGGAACCAATTTCCCATTGTGGAAGAAGAAGATTTGGCACGTGTTGGTACAAAAGAAGCAGATAAAACCTATAAAGCTCAAGGGGATAAAACCAGAAGATATGGACGAAGATGAATGGAGCGAAATGGATGAATTGGCACTTTCTACCATTATGCTGACTTTGGCAGAAAGCGTTTACTTCAATGTCGCAGACTAGATGTCGGCTTATCAAGCATGGACAAAGCTGAGTGATCTTTATGAGAAGCAGAGTGCAGCTTCACATGTATACTGGCTTAAGAAGCTTGTTGACTTGAAGATGAAAGAAGGGATCCCTATGTCCAATCATCTGAATGAATTCAACACCATCTACAGTCAGTTGTCAGCTCAAGGTGTCAAGTTTGATGAGCCTGTTAGAGCTATGTTCCTGTTGATCACATTGCCGGAAAGTTGGGACACTTTTTTCAGAGCTTTGAGTAATTCTGTACCTCTAGATGGTTTGACCATAGCAGGTGTAGAAGGCAGTCTGCTTACTGAAGAAACCAACAAAAAGACAATGGAAAAAGGCAAAGGAGCAACCTTAGTTGTCAGGGGAAGGACCAAAGAAAAGGACAAAGGTGGAAAGAGGAATCAGTCTTGTAGCAAGTCCCGCAGTGCTAAAGGCAAGAGTGACATAGAATGCTACCATTGTGGCAAGAAGGGTCACATGAAAAGAGACTGCAGAGAATGGAAAGCAGAAAAAGGCAAAGAGAAAGCTGAAGACCATGGTGAGAAGAACAAGTCCTCAGTGAAGATTCGAGAAATAAATGTGACAAACACTATTGCAGAGGATGACAGTCTAGTGTCAGGAGACATCTACTTCTTGAAGAATACTCAGCTCTTCTTACAGCATCTGATGGAAATGCACTGAGTGACTGGATTATAGACTCAGGGGCATCACTTCATGTGTCTCCAAACAAGGAGTGGTTTACCTCTTATGTGACCACTAAAGATCATGTTCGGCTAGGCAATCGGTAGAGATGTGAGATCTTAGGTGTTGGAGATATTCAATTGAAGTTTCAGAATGGCTCTTCTTTCACGCTGAAGAATGTAAGACATGTTCCCGCAATTACAAAGAGCTTGATCAGCACATGTTTACGTGATGATGCTAGCTACGTCACCACTTTTGGACAGAACATGTGGAAGATATCCAAGGGTTCTATGACAATAGCACATGGAGTAAAGTCTGGAGGACTTTACATGATTTATGTATCAAATGTCTCTAAAAATGTAATCAATGTAACCGAGCAGTCGAACGTTTCTTTGTGGCATAGCCGGTTAGGACATATATCCAAGAAGGGAATGGAAATCTTCTCTCATTATGGTTATTTGCCTGGCTTTTCATTTAATGATTTTGAATTCTATGAACATTGTCTGTATGGTAAGCAAACACAGCAGCCACATAAGCATAGAAGCAGTAGAAGAGATACACAGTTGGCACTTGTTCATAGTGATTTGTGTGGACCTATGCCTAACCTATCTCTAGGGGGAGCTTCTTACTTTATGACATTTATAGATGATTACTCGAGGAAAGTATGGGTTTACTTTCTCAAGCACAAGGATGAAGCGTTTAGTGTTTTCAAAACATTTGTGACACTTGTGGAGAATCAGAGTGGCAAGAAGCTTAAATGCTTACGCACTGACAATGGTGGAGAGTATGTTTCAAAGGCCTTTCAGGACTTTTGTGAGTCAAAAGGTATAAAACGTGAACTTACTGCTCCTTAAAATCCTCCTCAAAATGGTGTTGCTGAGAGGATGAATAGGACCATACAAGAAAAGGTCAAAAGTATGTTGTCTAATGCACAACTGCCAAATGGGTTTTGGGCTGAAGGTGTATCAACAGCTGTTCATCTTATAAATAGATCTCCTAGCAAGGTTTTGGAGAAGGATTCAGTGGCAGAGATGGTATGGTCAGGCAAAATGCCCTCATACAAGCATCTCAGAGTCTTTGGCTGTGAGGCATATACTCATGTTCCAAAGGAATTTAGGAACAAACTTGAGCCAAAGAGTAGAAAGTGCATCTTTCTAGGCTATGGTAATTCTGGTGAGATGGGGTACAGACTTTGGGATCCCGAATCAAGAAAGGTTATCCGCAGCAATGATGTTCACTTTAATGAAGCCAAATATCATTCTAAACTAGAGAGGGTTGAGGAGATTAGAAGAGTTGTCTTCCAAGAAGATGGACCTGCACGTGCAAGACAAAATGTCAGGGCTCAAGAGGAGCAAGGACAGGATAGAGTGGAACCACAGGTTGTGGCTGAGCCTGAGCCACCTATTGTCCGTAGATCTGGACGTATCACATGACCTCCTGATAGGTTTGTTCCATCTATGAACTATGTCATGTTGACTGATTGCAATGAGCCTTCATGTTACAAGGAAGCAGTGCAAATGAAGGACTTCGGGAATTGGCAATTGGCCATGCAGTCAGAGATGACAGCTTTGCATAAAAACAAGACATGGAAGCTAGTTAAATTACCTCATAGCAAAAAGGCTCTACCTTGTAAATGGGTTTACAGGTATAAGATCACCGCTCATGATAGTCAGCCAAAGTACAAAGCAAGGCTTGTTGCCAAGGGCTTTAAGCAAGAACAAGGCATTGACTTTGATGAAGTCTTCTCTCCGGTGGTCAAGATGACTACATTGAGATGCTTTCTTGCATTGGTTGCCATATTAGATTTGGTGTTGCACCAAATGGATGTCAAGACAGCGTTCTTGCATGGTGATTTAGATGTGGAAATTTACATGCAGCAGCCAGAAGGGTTTGTTGAGAAAGGCAAGGAAGATTGGGTATGCCAGTTGTTAAAGAGTCTTTATGGCTTTAAAAAATCACCAAGGGCATGGTACCATAAGTTCCACAAGTTTATGCTTTCTTAATACTACAAACGTAGTGAGTTCGATCACTGTCTATATACAAAGAAGGCTAAGGATGGCAGTTGGTTGATCCTTATTTTGTATGTGGATGACATGTTGATTGCTGGCAAGCACTTGGAAGAAATTTTAGCTTTGAAGTCAAAGATGGCAAAATCGTTTGACATGAAAGACATGGGTGAGGCAAGTCATATTCTTGGTATGCGCATTGAGAGAGACAGATCAAAGAAGTTGATTTGGTTATCTCAAACAGAGTATATTGACAAGGTTTTGCAGCGTTTCAATATGGAGAAGGGAAAGGCATTGAGTGTTCCATTTCCACCATATGTGAAACTTAGCAAACAAGATTGTCATGTGTCTGAGGAAGAACAGGCTAAAATGGATAAGATTCCATATGCGTCTGCAGTGGGTAGCTTGATGTATGCAATGATTGCTACTCACCCAGACATTGAATTTGCAGTGGGAGTAGTAAGTCGGTACATGTCAAACCCAGGCAAGAAACATTGGGAGGCAGTGAAAGGAATATTGAGATACCTGAAAGCTACAAAGAGTATGTGTATATGCTATGGGAGTTAGGAGCTAAGTGTAAAGGGTTTTACAGACTCAGATTATGCAGGTGACTTAGACAGCCGAAGGTCTACGTCAGGGTATGTCTTTACATTGGCTGGTGGAGCAGTATCATGGTGTTCTAGATTACAAGATTGTGTTACTCAGTCTACTACAAAGGCTGAATATGTTGCAGCATCAGAGGCATGCAAAGAATCAATTTGGCTTAATCGACTAGTAACAGATTTGGGAATCAAAGAAGAGATGCATGTGTTATATTGTGATAGTCAAAGTGCTATACAATTGGCTCGCAATCAAGTTTATCACTCAAAGACAAAGCATGTGGATTTGAAGTATCATTTCATCAGGGAAATGCTCGAGGATCAGCAACTTCAGCTTGTCAAAGTTCACACCACAGAAAATCCTGCTGATCTACTTACAAAAGGACTTCCATCAGAGAGCTTTGCGCATTTTTGCAAGCAGTTAGGTGTAGGGTAGTACATCACTTCTCTACATCTCTTGTATATTAGCTTGTATAGTAGCTTCTCTCACACTTAAAGTACCACATTGGACTTTAAGTGGGAGGTTGTTGGGGTATAGAGCCCAATGTGGTCGCCCAGGTAAGTGGGCGGGCTGCCAGGTATGTACACACATTCTTTTGTTAAAACCTAATAAGAACTCACTATGCTCTACACATTACAGTAGAGCGAGTTCACCATATCGTCATGCTCTGCTTCTCGCACTCTCTCTCGCATCGCACGTCTGCTCGTACTCCTTCACTATGACCCTTCATTCATAAGGGTTCTACATTTGGCATATATTTTGGCACTGCCTTGTTGGGTATCTCCCGCAGTCAATGCATTCCGAGAGGTCACATTCCGAACATAAGCTCTTCATGCACTTTTTGTGCTCGCGTAAAACAACATCACATTTAGTATACACTTCGGCCAAGCATCGCCTAGCAAGTCATTTTTCTCCAGCAGACCGCAGCAGTGTTAGCCTTTCCCCGTAATGATTGCATTCTAAAACCCGGTCGAAAGACAAAAACTCCGAGATGGCACTCCAACCGAGTGGACCGGGCTAGTGCGGAACTGGCCCCCGGCAAATCTTTAATAGCCAATAACTTGGCAACCGTAACTCCGATTGTTGCTGATCTGAAAAGACCAATGTGCTCCACAAAGTGAGCACTTCAAGGCCGTGCATTCATTTCATTTCTGTCACCTCAGCTATAGTTGCCCAATCCGGTACGGCTTTGCAATCGACTCAAACTTCGAATTTCCATAACTTCTTCACCGTAGCTCCAATCGACGAGCCGTAAAGACAAGCCGGTAGAGCACTTCAAGCACTGCAGTTCTAGATTATAATCTTCCATTTGTGCTCACTTCAAACATACTCATTTTTGGCATCATTAAGGCATCTGTTGGCCCTTTTAAGCCTCATCTGGCATACATTAATCATTAAGCTTGGCCTGTTACCAAGCCCTGATCACTGCTCACTAAAGGTGTAGGCTTTAAAGAAGCTTATCTTGCATTTATCTGCTCTTTTTCTCATCATGGCAGTGGAGCTTCACGACAACGCTTTAACCCCGGCCAAAAGAAACTCTTTCTTACAGTAGACTAAGTCTTCATGTATCATGGGTGTCATGCTATGGGTACATCATGAGCTTCCTGTAATATCTGAAGTTTGATTCCAGCTTGATTTGTAATACAAAGACGGTTATCAAAGTAAAGGTCATCACCTTCATCATGAAAGCCTTTGATTTGCCTCTCCTGCTTCTCTTTGTGATTATTTAGGTTCATCAAGTACTGGATTTTTAAGTAATACATGTCCTAAGTCATACCTTCTCAAATAAGGTCAATTAAAGAAGTAGTAGAGGTTGTGAGAGCCACTACAATACTCTTCCTGCTCAGGGCATCGGCCACAAGATTTTCCTTCCCATGTTTATATTCAATTTCAAAATCATATTCGCATAACAACTCCATCCATCTTCGTTGCCGCATAATAAGGTCAGGTTGGATGTAGATTTGTCGGTATGTAGTTCAAATCTCCTTTCAAGAAGATAATGTCGCCATACTTTAAGAGCAAGCAAAACGGCCAATAATTCCAAGTCATGCGTAGGATAGTTTAACTCATGTATACGTAACTTAGGAGACTCATAAGGTACTGGTTTTCCTTCTTGAGACAGAACGCCATCGATAGCTTGTCCACTCGCATCAGTGAGCACAATGAATTTCTTTGAGAAGTCTGGAAGCTGTAGTATTGGAGTATTCACCAAAGCTTCTTTGAGTTTCTCAAAACTAGCTTGAGCACGTTCATTCCAAGTAAACACTTAAGCCTTCTTAAGCGTATTAGTCAATGGAGATGCAATCTTAGCATAACCTTCAATAAATGCACAATACTATCCTATTAAACAAAGAAAACCACGTACTTTTCGTACTGATTTTGGTGTAGGCCAAGCTATAACAGCTTTGATCTTATTGGATTAGTAGAAACACCATCCTTAAATACAATAAATTCCAAATATTCCACCTTGTTAGTGAAGAAGGTGCATTTGCTACGTTTGGTATAAAGTTGATTTTGACGAAGAAGTTCAAGTAGTCGCTGCACATGTTATTCATGTTCTTCTCTGTTTCTTGAGTAAACTGGGATATCATCAAAGAAGACAAGAACAAAATAATCAAGATACTCTCAAAACACATTGGACCTGTGCCCATATTGCGAATTGTTACTTTAGTTATCGGGTTTATGTCCTAAGTAAATCACAAGGCTCCATTCTTCTTCGGGATGGTGAACCATCAATTGAAATAAGGTGCACAAGATGGCTCCAAAATACCCATAAATATCTTTTTATTCAACAAGTAAATAAGCTTCAGTAGATGGGCCTTAGGAACAGGAATAGGACGTGAATTCTATGGCATATGAAGAACGATAAAGATAACCATAGGTGCAACAACATATGGATCTACACATCCAATCTCACTGGGCTCAAAAGCAAAGGCCTTGTCATGTTTTGCAAGCATCTCTTGAAAGCTCTTGAGCTCCTCATCAATAAGAAACCCTTCTTCAGCGATGACTACCTGCTTCAACGTATCTTCAGTAAATTTATGTCCAATATTCTTGGGATCCCTTAGCTTTGGTTGATGTGAACCTTTCTCGATAATCTCATCATTTCCTCCTAGAAGAGGTGTAGCTACATGCCTGATCTTCTTTGCAACAGTCTTGTACTTTGTATCCACCTGCACTTCAAATACACCATCCAAATTTTTTGCTTACCTTCGTTAGAATGTCATACATGTCCATTGAATGCACTTGCACAAATTTAGTCCCAACTAGCAACCTACACTTATTGATAACTTCAAGTTCTGACACTGTATCAACATTAAAAACTTCTTCAAAGACTCTTGATATAGCATCATCATGTTCAAGTACATCACATCCCAGTAGATCACTATGAACACTTACCACATATTGCGTCTCCCACTTAGATAGCTCATTGAACTTCCTTTATGAAACTGAACCTTCAGATGTTAGTCTTAGAAACCCAAGGAAAAAGTCTCTTTTTACGAGAACTTCTCCTTCTCTATACCACTATAGTCCCACCCTATAGTGGCACCCTTAGAAAATCTTAAGCAAACCTATACTCTTTGAACTCTTTGCAAATCTTTGGCAAGGGCTGATCTCGTAAGCTGTCTTTTTTTCTTGACATGATCAACACAAACAATCAAAAATTGAATCACTCTTTTACCATCTCTGCTTCGGATCCTTGCATATGTTGAACCATCATTTAGAACCTCTGTCTCCATGCGCATAGCCGTTATGTAAGGTTGCCCTAAAATAAGTGGATAGGAGGAATGCTCCTGTATGAAAAAATTACGTTCACCACAAACATCTCCATTTGTTACCTTCACATTTGCACATGCTCCATATAGTTCACTAGGAAGCTCAAATCTTCCAACCATGATCCATATCAATAGACCACTTTCCTCTTTGATACAAGCTCTTTTATCAAATTAATTTCTGAACCATGATCCACAAGTGCTAGAATAGGCTTATCAATATCACCAATCTTAACAATTGTCTCCGTAGTGGCTCTTGCCCAATGTGTTATGGAAAATTGACTCCTAGGTACTGCTTCATCATCGTCATCATTATTCAAGTGAAGATGTCTTACCTTGGGTGTAACTTGATTGGACGTTAATGTAGAATGTAAGCTTTCTTCTTCAATCTTTGCCTCATAAGCATCCATAATTGATTCTACATGTTGAATCACTTGGCTCTTGATCATGTTAGGTTCCTGCTCAATTGGTACTTGTCGCTTTTGATTTATAATCTCAATGATTTCCTCTTGAAATTCATGTTTAGCAATACCCAAGACATTGCCCAAAGTAAGTTCCACCTTGCTATTGAGAATGCATTCCTTAGATACCTTCTTCAAATTTGTAGCCAATTCAATGTTGGATTTTAACTTGTAAGAAGGTCCTCTTGGCAAGAACTACTTCGGAACTTGAGCCTTCTTCCTTCTTGTCTCTAGCCCTTGTAGCCCGCTTTGATGAGCATGCAATATATTCATCTCTCTTGCGCTTCTCTTCTACCATAGCTTCATTAGCTTGAGATTTTGTGTAGACACATATCTTTCACAGATGAACTCTATAGTGTTGTGCACAACATGTCTATAGATGTAGAGTTAGAGTAAGTTCCACCTTGCTATCGAGAATGCGTTCCTCAGATACCTTCTTCAAATCTGTAGCCAATTCAATGTTGGATTTTAACTTGTAAGAAGGTCCTCTTGGCTTACCTTGCTTTTTGTCATTGGATGCCTCTTCCATAACCACTTCAGGTGCAAGAACTACTTTGGAACTTGAGCCTTCTTCCTTCTTGTCTCTAGTCCTTGTAGCCCGCTTTGATGAGCCTGCAATATATTCATCTCTCTTGCGCTTCTCGTCCACCATAGCTTTGTTATCCTGAGATTTTGCGTAGACACGTATCTTTCACGGATGAGCTCTATAGTGTTGTGCACAACATGTCTATAGATGTAGAGTTAGAGTGGCCATGCTCAAGCGAGACAAAATGAATTGATCCTCTTAGGATAGAGATGGATTCTACCATGGCTAGAGAATATACGATGTCATGCATGTACTTTGAGAGAGCGAGTGGGTACAAGTTGAGACAAGGTTCCTCCCTATACCTCTTGTACACAGACTAGGTCCTATAGTAGTACCACTTATGAGCACATTCTCCTTAAGTGGGAGATTGTTGGGTTAAATGCAATGTGCATCTTAATCGATCAAACACGCCAGAGACAAGATTCCTCCCTATACCTCTTGCACATAGTACTAGGTCCTATAGTAGTACCACTTATGAGCACATTCGCCTCTAAGTGGGAGATTGTTGGGGTAAATGCAATGTGCATCTTAATCGATCAAACACGCCAGAAACATCCGATCACCCATCACTTGCACACACCTTATTCTTTATTAGCTGGAAGAATAAGGGGCTCTCACACACACAGTGTGGTGAGTTGCTCCACCTACATCTTGTGTTCTCTCTCTCTCTCTCTCTCTCTCTCTCTCTCTCTCTCTCTCTCTCTCCTTCCTCCTCCCTCTTTGCACACGCACTACATTTTCAAAATCACATCTATTATCCTCACAATAACACTGTATATCTTCATGAGATAATCGATTGGTAGCCAAATTTATCTTTAGCCTTCCCAGTTTTGATTTTAAAAAAATTGATTTGAACTTTTTCCTTTCTCTAGTGGCTTTTCTTTCCCATTCTTTGGCTTTGAACCCTTATCCAAATCTTGAAATGTTTCCTTTCTTTAGTGGCTTGTCTTTCCCATTCTTTGGCTTTGAAACCCTTATCCAAATCTTGAAATTTGATATTGGAGGCTACCATTGAGTGGTAGATAACCTACCAAATGGTTTGAGACCTTTTTGTATTGATATAGTTTTGAATAACATGGTATTTGGATTTTTCTCCAATAAGAGTTTAAACAATTGGAAACTGGATACTTAGCTTGACTTTATTGACTTGGAATTTAGAATGCTTGTCTCATCTACACTGGAGAGAGATTGCTTTTGGGGTTTGTCAACATTGGAGTTAAAAGTGGCCTTTGTGCCTTGATTAGTAGCATCAATATTGAAAAACATATAACACGGAGTTATCAATGATAAACCACAATTGTTAATTAATGATCCATAATGAAAGCAAAATGATTATTACCATGAATGAATGTCAGCAAATTTTGTTGCAAAGAGATAGGAAGGAGAGAAACTTACAAATGTGAACAATCTACTCACAACACACACTCAACATGGCACTTGATCAAAACAAATCCAATCTAGCAGCTTATCAAGTGGATAGATTCCAAGGCAATTTTTTTGCGGTATGTAGACTTGTGCTGCGATGATCCTTGGCTTGGCAAAATCAAGCTTGGTGGCCATGTTCAAATAAGATCCATAGAGTTGTTTCTTAGCATCAATTATCAGAGTACCTGTCAAAAATACATCAAAACAAGACTACTTGGTCTTGATTAGTAGTTATACAAAGTCTAAGCATTGAACCATAATCATAAGGAGAAATTCAAAATAGTAGCTTAGCTATGATGGATGAGTGTTCCATCTCCATGAACCTTTATCTCATAATTATGAATTTTAGGATCAATGTATGCCACAGTAAATTTCAAGGGTAGAGTAAGTGACCCTAGCTGATAAAACTAGAGTCACTATAGTATAATACATTAATGGGTATTATTGCCTAGAAGACATCTTGGAAGGAAACACATGATAAAAGAATTTAACAACATATAATCTTGTTCTAAAGTGTTAGAAAGTGATTGAGAGATGTAGTTGATTTAACAATCAAAAGCATAGACAGACAGTTCACAATAAATAATAATAAAAATATATATAAAAAATCAAATCCGTGTGAGAGTTATTCGTGAATAAGGTCATCTTTTGGTGGAAATATTCCAAAGGGGTAGGGAATTTTTTTGTCAGACTTTTGGTGGATCTAGCTTCAAAGGAACCTAGAATTTATCTCAATTATCCTCCTCATATGGTAGTCAAGCGTTTATTGCTAGTATGACCTAGGCACCATGGCCGGTTAACCAATTGTCTCAATGGTCAAGAAGTAGCAAGGATGGTTGATCAAGGAAATAGTAGCAGTCTCGATACGTTTATGGTTGAGGGGCAAGGGTTATGGAGACTGGGTGGCCAATAAGTTTGCAAGGGTTACTAGAATTTGGGCGCCCAAAAAGTGAGCGGTCTGACAATTGACCAAGAAATTGAAGTAATTGGGGGGTAGTGATGGAAAAACGTGTCTTAGCTTAATAGCATGTCATTTTTAATTTCAAAAATGCAAGTCGAGAGCAAGGGAAAAAGGAGAAATTCTACCCCAAAATACAGAAAAATAGTGCAAAGACCCGAAATAATTAACCTTTTTTTTAATTCAAAAATCCGCTTAGCAAATTCAAATTCAAGGAAAGAAATTTTGTACGCTTGGAAAAATGAAAAAAAGAATCCGAACACTATTGGGGGGTGACTACACCCTTGAGGACTAGAAGTCTTGTTAATGAATGGGTGGCCATAGGCCATTGGCATGCAGTTGAGGGCCGGCTAGTAGGGAACTAAGCCACAAACTTTTTTTATTAAAAGTGTGTGAACACTACTGAAGTGTGAGGTTGTGAGCAGACAGGTAGAGTGCGATGGCACGAGTGGGAGATGAGGAGCTAGCATCTGGTACAGGCCGTTTTGGCCACTGTGCAAGGAGGAAGAAAGGCTCCTATTCCTAGGGTGCTCAACTCAATGCAATTTCAATAGAACTTGATGGCAATCAACGGACTTGTTTTGGAGGATGTAAGGGGGTGATCACACGGTTGGTGCTTGAAATTTTATAGTGCTTAATTGTTGTCAAGTTTCTCTTAACCATAGGGATTCCACTATTTAATCAGTAGCTACAAAGATTATCTTCTCCTCAAGTGATTGCCACTGCAATCTTTATCCCTTGCTTTTCTTCAGTTTAACCCAGACCGCTTCTTTCCAACTCCTTCTAAGCTCTTCAAGGTCGAGCACAAACCACCCACAAAAAAAATCAATTCAATTTCTTCAAAATTTCATGTCTTCTCCAATCCTTCTTTGCAAACCCTCGTACTTCCTTCTCACAAGCCACTTTTTTTTACCAATTTCTTTGAATCAAGTGTTGCACATACCTGGTTTTGACCATAGATTAGACAAACTTTCTAATTAATTTGATTAATTATCGATGTTTTTAAACTTCATGCCCAATCCAAAATCTCTTGCTTCTTCAACTCTCGCTATTCCACCTTCACAATCTATAAGAGTTAGCCAACAGATTGAATTTTAAACTTGTCATATCAAATCTCAATCCTCGATGAGTGGAAATAATTGGTCAATTTGCCCATTAATCGTTAAGTAAGCCTTGATTTTGCAAATTGGTGCACCCAATTTGTAATTTGCTCCTTAAAATTTGAATTCGATTGTCGATTCCCTTGAACCAAAAGCTCTAATACCACTGTTGGAAGCAAGGGTGGGCTTCCACCCTTGGTCATGAAATTCAACCCTTGACCTTGCCATGATGGAGAAGAGAAAAGAGAGAGATAGTAGGGGAAGATGTTGACAGAGAAAGGAAGAGATGGATATGTTGACATATCTACACATAATAGTACACAGAGAAAAGAAAGAAGACAAACTCTTACACAAGAATATGACACAGTCAAGCTCCATATCCCGAGGCATAGCTTAAGAGAGGGGAAAGGGAAAAATTGAGAGCATCTACACAAGAAACGCCTAAAATCATAGCCCAAACTTCACGGCACCCCTTCTTGTGGAGTTTGGTATTTAATTTATTATTTGCATTTTTGGGTGCCAAAATTGGAGTCCCCTCTTTTACATCTAGTCCACTTTAGTACTTGAGTGGAGCACATCAATTGCATGTCCATAAGAGTGATTTCCCACTAGAGCTATTTACAAGCAGCCATAGTGGCTTATTAATAAAAAGTATAAAATATTATGCAAAGGTAAAATGGCTAACAGGGTTAATATTTACTAGTACCTCCTCTTCAACTCCTAGAATTCCAATCTACAAATCATCATCAACTCACTAATAGTAAAATCAAATAGACAACACATAATTAACCATAATGCCAACTATGTTAATTTTAGTTAACCACATACAATAGGAGGGTTCCCAGTCTCATAACAATGGTGCATACCTTACAGGAAGTAATCACACATATGAGGGATGTCCCAAACCTTTCATGCCCAATGTTGATGAAGATAGCCAAGATAATAATCACCTACATCACCGTGTCTGAGGACATCGAGGCATTTGTGCACCCATGGCAAGTCTTCCTTGAAGGATCAAAGGGCATTTGTTGGAATATGGAAACATAGGTCTCAAGCTGCAGTGTCATAATGGGGATGTACGCAAGAGTCATGTTTCTACCCTCACATTACCTGCAAATTACTTTTGAGGAGGCATTCTTGATAGGATTCTTTGAGATGGACTCAACCATCTTCAACCCCATGACAAAGGATCTACTAGCCCACACATTGCCTACTAGATCACAATAATGAACAACCCTTTCAAGGACTTTGCAGTCTAAGCAGATATAGTGGCAAGGTAGAAAAGTTCAAAAACATCACAATGACCCTAGAAAAGAGAAAAGTTGACTATCTTGCTTTTGGCCTGCAAAAAGTGGGTCAAATCCAAAAAGATTTGGGGTAGAGCATCACCACACCCTCTGTCACAACCTCACCAATGATCGTGCCAAAATCATACCAAACATGGATCGCAATCCATGTACCTTTATGAAATTTTGAATTGATATTTTGACAAGTAAAAAAGTGATAAGATTTGAAGTATTTTTTCCTAAATCACTCTTATCAAAAAAGATCAAAAGGTGGCCAAAAGGGCATAAGACAAATCAAGTGAGAAACCACTGAAACAGACCCTAAAATTGACTTTTGGTTGACCTAAAAAAGTCCAAATGCTACAAAAATCCAAAAGCTGACATTAGGGAGCCAAAGGAAATCTATGTGTTAAGTTTCAATTCAATCTGGAACTGAGGTACATGGATTGTGATCCAAATTGGACTTTGAAACCTCAGCAAAGACTAAACTGTCACCGTGGATACACAAAGACATTCCAATTTGGATGTGTGGGGCTTTTAAATCGAATAGTTTATGAAGGGAAGACTGTGTTTTAGACAAAGAAGTGAATGATAGAGGATACATTCCTAAACCATTCCCTGAACATTTGTTTGAACCCTTTGAGTAGACTCAAATTTTGGCCCCTTTGGATGTGTGTGTAAATGAATCTACACCTACACACTTTTGTGATGAGGAAGTCTATGATGTGGTACCAATCCAAATGGTATTTATTGAAACACTCGAGGAGCAATAGGTCTTCTCTAATCACTACTATGATGCCACGGATGAGCTGGAAGAAGAAACAATTACAAAAGAGGAATCAAACTTTGAAAAAGAGCACATGAGGGAAAAATTTTGACTCAGGAGAGGAGAAGGAAAGTTTTTTTAATTTCCAAACCATCATCAAAGACTCCAACAAAGGTATCGCAGGAAGCGGGACAATAACATGAAAAGGAAAACATCAAAACCCACAATGGAAAACAAATTTACTCAATTCTTGATTAAAGTAGATGCAACCAACTACATAAAAGACAAGATAATGGGAAGAAAATCATAGACAAAAAAACTCATATCAACAAACAAAATGACAACAAACATTGTCCAAGCCTGATAGGATTAAAGGAAAAGAACCTCTGATGACAAAAACCAAACGCAAAGACCAAACGCAAAGCAAAATACAAGGAGCTAAAACAGACGCTGAAAGAAGTCTGGACCACAGAGATGGAGTCAAACAGTGACAAACCTAGGGCAATCAGTGCTCTCATTATAAAAAATATACTTTGGAAGATCGTCAAATCGTTATTGAGCAACCCTTGCAACAACCAAAAGAACCAGGGGAATCCTACAAAGGATTGGAGAACGTGTTGGCGGATATGCCGCGAGCAGATGATAGCATAGCCAGAACTAAAACAATAACCAAAAGAACCAGGGAAATCCTATGAAGGACTGGAGAATGTGTTGGCGGATATGTCGCAAGCAAATGCTAGCATAGCGAGAACTAAACCAACAACCAAAAGAACCAGGTAAATCCTGCGAAGGATTGGAGAATGTCTTGGCAGATATGCCACGAGCAAATGCTAGCATAGCGAGAACTAAAACAACATACCAAAATGCCAGCCAAGGATGTAGCTCAACTCAAAAGCAAATAGATGGTTGTCAATCACCTAGTCAACCTTCTAAGGCAATCACTACTTGAGGAAATCAAACCTACACATCCTATGTGCTTGTGACTACAAAACAACCTACAACATTAACGCTACCAAAATCAAGACCAAAAGTCCTCGAATCTCCTCAAAACTCACATGGGTTACTTTACTTACTGAGAGGGCACTACCCTATGGACTCTAACCTTTATGGAGACAAGCAGTCTATTACACTTGGTGCAACAAACGTGTATGAAGACAAGCAGTCTATTACAGGTCACCAATTCTCAACTTGTATGATCCTAATGTATAGCTTTACTTGCTGTGAACCTACTGGTATGAATAAATCTCAAAACACACACACAGTTTGCAAGAAAACTCACTGAGGAGCTTGCTTTTCAGTAGAATCAAAACTTCGCAAGCTTAGCGTTGGTGCGTAGCCCTCACTGTTGCTAACTCGTTGGTGGTGTTGGCTTTGCAATGGCTAATCCATAGCGTATGTAGCAAAGAGATAAGACCTCTCTCTCTCTCTCTCTCTCTCTCTCTCTCTCTCTCTCTCTCTCTCTCTCTCTCTCTCTCTCTCTCTCTCTCTCTCTCTCTCTCTCTCTCTCTCTCTCTCTCAATTCACACAAACACATCATACTAAATGCAATAGTTTGATTGATTCAAAAGTATTTCTAGTGTTACAAAACTTTGGATTATATACATTCCTCTTGAGGGGAACATGCCCATCAAAAAATAATATCTTCAATCAATCAAAATGAGATATTACAAAAAATGGGTGGTCGTGTGATCCTTCTTAGTGTTCCATCGTCAACACTCCCACTCTGCATCCATGTCATCCCTGACATGACTGGTCCATGGATCTATTTGTTCGTCAGTCCGTTTCTTTGCTCAATAGAACCTTGGTGTCTTAATCATCTTCAAGTATGATTCATATCTGATATTGCCGATGCTCATCGTTGGTCCAAAAATCTTGTTGTCGTATGTGAAAAACCCCGTGTAGAAAGCCTCTTCAAAGGCTTGCAAGTGGAAGCTCGGTAAAAACATCAATCGTTGATAGAAATGATGTAGCACTTGTGGTGAGGGTTGAGTGGAGAGGTTGTAAGCCAATTTACCGAGATTATCACCTGTGACAGTAGACTTGAGTCCGTAGCTTTGTGCGGTGCGAACACCTCGATGTAGGCTAGTAGTGTTTTGAAACTTTTTTTGAGCATTACGCACGTCAAATCAGGAGAGCTACTGAAGATCTTAATGGGTGGTGGAAGTTTAGGGTAGTTAATCCAGGTAGGATGCTTCTCTAAGCACCTATTAGGGTTTTCACCATATAATTCCCACTTATTCTCTCACCTTCTTTGGATGGTGGAAGTTTAGGGTAGTTAAGCCAGGTAGGGTGCTTCTCTAACAGCCTTGTGTGGTCTTTCCAGGTGCGCATCCTTGGTACTAGGCAAAAAGAAACATCATCTCTGACAGATTTTGGAGCATCTACCAGACGTACTAGGTATGCCGGGTACTTTGTGAGCCAATCGTTTCTCCACTTTGGCTGTGAGTCCACTATTCTCTTGGAGACTGCTTGATATTTTCTATCTCCCTCAAATAGTGGTGTCATCTCCTCCGCTTGAATTCTTTTCTTTATAGTGAGCACTTCATATTTGAGCAAAGGGTAAGCGAGGATGGCTTCATCCACTCTTCTCGGATTATATTAGTATCCAGCCTTAGCACCCCCACAGAATGTAGCATCCTTTGCTCTCACTCTATTTTACTGATCTGACACCCTCTTTAGTGGCTTGCTCTACTAAAGTCCGGAGACGGGCCTCATCCTCCGCTGTCAGCTCCTGCCCTTCTTCTTGGAGTTGTGAAGGTATCTCCACCATGTAGGTTCTTCTGAGTTGTCTGGAATCTCTATAGGATCTTGTTGGGAATCAATTCCTGAGTCACTTGGACATGGATCTGTGGTTTGGCCCCATGCTCTCTCCACTTCTTGTCTCAATACTATCAGTTGTTGTTGTACAATTTTGTCTCTCTTGGTGGCTTCCTTTACATTGTTGACTAGAAGATCTTGTAGCATTTTTAATTGGCAGTTCAACTAGGTATTTTCTTCTTGGAGTTCTTGTTGCTCTTTCTTGAGTCTTTCCTGAGCTGCCAAGGAGACTTTCATTATGTGGAGTCTTTGCACTTTGTCCTTTGCATTGCTTACAAAGTATTGCTTCATTATGGAAACTCATAGAGTTTTCCATGGCTTTGGGGCTTCTTCGTTGCCATGAAGGCTAGCCCACCATTGACGACCCGATTTTTGGAAGTGCATAGGTACATGATGTAGCTTGTAATACTCTGTGAAGCCCTCGTCTCCAAGGCCGCATCAAATTGCTAGATGAAGGCCAATACTTTGTCAGTAGCACCAAAGGTGCCATCATAGGTGAGAAAAAAGATACTATTTCCTCCCTCTTTGAACTTTTTTGAGCCTTTGTGACCTTCGCCATGCAGGATAAGATTTGCAATGTCCTCCCCTCTTGTATTCTCTAGGAGAATAGCCATAGCTTTCGTCGAAAGAGGAGGAAGGTGAAGAAGAAGAGAAGAGGGTGACCTCTTTCTTGCCCTTTGTTTCCTCTCTTCCCTTTTGGAGTGACGAGGAAAAGGACTATGGGTTGACCACTTCTTCTTGGGAGGAGTTGGTGACTGTCTAGACCGTCGTCTTCGTGGAGCCACATCTTCAAAGAAAGTTAGCGATTCATTACTTTCTTGTTCTTTGGATTCTTCCTCTCGTATGGGAGAGAGTATTCTTTTGGGGGTCTCATCAAGAGGCCTCCTAAGCTCTCTCTCATCTTGGAGAGGAAGGGAAATCCCATAAGCACAAAGTTGTTGAGTAACTTCGGCTTGCAAAGCAGGGTTGTCCATAGCTTGCTGCAACCTAGTAACAAGATAATTGACAAACATGGGGGCATCATCATTAGAACCTTCATGTGCAAAATCAAAGTTATCATTGTGCATTCTACTCTCTTGGTTATTGTTAGCCATGTTAATAGAATTTGTGTGTTTACTTAGTGTATTCTTTGGCAATTCAACACCTTAGTTGCTACTCCTGTTAGCCTTTGAAAATCAGCAATTAAGCATCTACACACGGCTCAAATTGGTTAATTTTAGAGAGTAGTGGAGTGGGTCTAATATTGCAGAATTGTCAAGGGATACCTCCTTTCAAACTTCTTATGGCTCAATAATGGTAAAACCGTAGGCAAGTCTAAAAGGACGCCATTATTAAGACCAAAGTTCTCGAGGTGTGCACCATATTCCACATAGTGGGCTCAACAAAACCGATAATAGATCCCAATCCCCACTTACCCTAATATAATTAACAAAATCAATCGTTAATAGGATACTTAAGGACCTCTCTTCTTAAGTAGGAGAAGAGAAACCAAATGTTGTGATACTAATGTAATGGAAATGGCCTATGAACTTTGAGAATATCGAAATTAGGAGAATTAAAAAGAGCATTTTTGTGAGGCTACTTTGAGAACATAGAGGGTGAACTTAATTAACGATAGCTATATAGTCATAGTACTTAATTAACTTTGCATGAACAATACTTTTGCAAGAGAGAGAGTTTAGAGAACTTGACAATAGTTGAGGACCAGATTTATGTGGAGTCGGTCCCCCCTCCAATAGCCATTTGTATTATAGATTCTCCCATCAAGAGAGACTTGGTACAATACAATCTTTGTGTTCCTTGTGACCTAGGTGATGCAATGAATATGGAAAGCTTCATGCATCATGAGCATAACATAAACTTTGCAAAAAACATTAACTATCCCAAGCCTCAGTCCCAAGGCCTCTCTTAGGAATTGGATCGTGCTAGCTATGGTGGATGAAAGAGAAACATAGCTCCAATGTGTGAGTCTGTGTGTAAGCAAGGTTATCACTCAAGTGAATTAGGCTCCAAGATAGAATTAGCTTGGACTCATAAACACAATCTTGAGTATTGACTTAGCTTAGCACAAGCTCACCATGGACAAGCATGTAGTGAAAAATGAAGTTGTTGTTTATTCATTCATGAAATGAGATTTAAGTAGCTCTACAGCCTTGCTCCACAGTATGTGGGATAAATCCTCCCCTTGAGGTTTGGACTAAGACAAGATACTGAAGATGCATGCTCCACACATGCTAACAAAATCCACATAGGATGGTGATATCCACACGGGAAAATAAAGTCCACAAAGGATGGTGATGTCCACATAAGATGATGAGATCCACACAGAAAACATCCATATGTCCACACAGGATGATAAGCTGGTATCCACACAAGAAAAAGTCCTCCCCTACAAGTAGAGAGTCTGCATCTTCAAAATGGGTCTTCATAAAATACAACGTTGCTCTCATCTTCATCCTTTTTGTCTTCTACTATGTGAGCTGATCCTCTGTCAGGTCTCTTGCCTTCGTTGCTTCTATTGTTGCTTCTACTGCTGCTGCTTTTATTTAAGTGTCAGGTCTCTTGCCTTCATTGCTTCTGCTGTTGCTTCTGTACCTGCCACTGCAACCTCATCTACTACATGGACGAGCAAGTGCATTTGGATAGTTAGGCAGCTCGTGGGTAGATACTTCTCAATCATGCAAACTGCCTCAATGGAGTTAGCCCTTGCGACTGCAATAGATTCCTCCCGTATCTCCTTGGAAGAGATCCACCGCACTAGCTCTGAAATCTTGTATATGCAGGTCCGCACTTCCTCCGTTAAACACCCCTTGATCGCAATTGGAAGAATGAATTGCAAGAACTTATGCCAGTCGTGCGATTTCAACCCTAGCAGTTGATCGTCACGGGTGAATGCTGTCTTGAGACATCGCATATATCCTGTTGGCGTCCTGAACTCTGAAATCACCCTTTTCACTTGTCGCTCTTCGTTTTTAGCAATACCCATGGCGCTCTTGGAAGTTTTGTTTGACCAGCTGCGTTGGTGAAAGGCCACAGCTCTGGCATCTTTCCAACCGACTGCAAATCATCTCGTGAAGCTCGATTGTCTTTCATTCCCATGATTGTCTTCCAGAGGAGCTCTCCCACATTCTTGAATATATGCATTGGATCCAGCAAATGGTTAATTAGTAGATCACCCCAGTACGGCAACGTATGGAGAATGGACAAACGTTTCATTCCTGGAACAGGTTGCCCCTCATGTTGCTCCCATCGGCGACGCCACTCTTGTACATGCATAGGACGACATTCGACGCGACCAAGCTGGCCTTCACGCAAGTGATGGCCATCTAGAAGATAACGGTGGTGGCCTTGATAAATTGTCTTTCGAAGAGAGGTAGAATAGCGCACATCCAAAGACTGCCGGCAAATTCGACATGCATTGTATCCCGAAGTTGTTAGTCCTGCATATATCACAGCATGAATCAGGCCAAGGCAAAGGGCTTGCGAATAACGAGAATTTTGTAAATCAATAACCATTACCAGAAGCTTCTCCATATCCTGGCCAATCATGCATAGTCCACATAAGAAGTCCATGGATCCTTGCATGCTGTTGTCCTACTGGTTCAACCGCAGCTGCTATGTCGATCCCATGCCATAACTCCTGGACCTCGTCAACTAGTGGAGCTAGATAAACATCCATGTTGTTTGCCTTGAACTTACCAAGTACAATCAAGCTTAAAATCAAATGACCCTTCTTGATAGCAAGCCACGGCGGGAGGTTGTAATTGATAAGGCACACAGGCCAAGTGCTCCATGACGAGCTTCTCAAGCCAAATGGATTGACTCCATCCATTGCCATGCCCAAACCCAAATTGCGTGGTTCACTCTTAAAATGTGGCCAGGTATCTTCAATGTGCCTCCAAGCCTTCGAATCAGCGAGCACCCTAAATGTTGCGTCAGTGGATCTATTCGTAGAATGCCACCGCATCAACTTTGCAATGGAACCACAACGAAACATGCTTTTTATCCTAGGAATAATAGGAAAATGCTGCAACACTTTAGCTGGAACTGTCTCGCCAACTGTATCTTGCTTGTAGCGCATTGCTCCGCACTTAGGACACGACAGACAATCTGCGAATTCATTGCGAAAAAGAATGCAATCATTTGGACATGCATGAATCTTGTTGTAGTCCAAGCCAACTGAGGTCAGAAGTTGCTTTGCGTCTGACCTGGAGGGGGGCATTTCATTGCCAGCCGGGAGAAGTTGCTCACGCAATAACCTGTTTAAGCCACATTAAATTAAAAAGCTCTCCGAGCACATCATCGTTGCAATCGGAAAATCTCTTTTGCAAATTACGTACCTAAACAAAGCAGTGACGCTTGCATCTGACCACCCGTACACTGACTGAAGATTCAAAAATGCTAGACAAGTACAAAGCACAGATATTTTGGCGCCTTCATAGATTGGTTGACGTGCCAACTTCCTCAACATGTCTTCAGGAGATAGGCTCACGGCTTCTGGTGCTGCTTCGTTCGCGTTCTCCTCGCTTGTCTGGAAGAAGGCATCCAGCATCTCCTCCATGCCGTCGTCTTCTGTCTGTAAGCCCTTTTCTGCTTCCATCCGTGGCTCTATATCGGTCGGACCTTCACGCATAATCTTTTTTCTCTCTCTCTCTCAGATGTAGGTGCTATGTCGTGAAAATCAATGCCCGTTCCGTAGGAGTCGTATCGCAGATTCTGTACGGTTTCTCTAGCAAACTCTCCGTACTTGTGCACATGCTCATTACATATCCTACGCTTGCGCAGGATTTGATACTTGCAGAGCGTGCACGAGCATGCAATCTTTTCCTCCATGTTAGTTGATGACGTTGCCATCTACAATGATTATGAATGTTGTTTTAATATATATATATATATATATATATATATATATATATATACACTCCTCACAATGTAAACTACCTCGCATTCTCTAGTCTTGCCCAATCTCCGTACACCTCGGTCCGGAGGTGTACGGAGATCAGGACCACCGGGTCAAAATCTCGTCTTTATTGGTCAAATCCTATATGGGTAGACACATACGTGCACTCCCAGGTGTACATGGCAATGCATGTAGTAGGCAAAACCCCTTTGCCTCTTTTAGTTCCATAGTTTCTTCTCTGTCTATGAACCCACCTGCCTCCATTCCGAGGTAGCCTGTCAGAGAAAGCTTTCCAATGCCGCACTTGATGAATCATATATTAAAGCATGACCATTTTTGTCATTTTTGTAATGTTCCGTCTGTTTGCAATTTTTTGCACAGGTTTTCCCAAGGATATTATGCCCATCCTGGTGTTTTTTCCACCACATGCACAAGCCATGGAAGTTCTCAGTCCAATGAAAGTTTTCTACCTGATTGTAAACCGGACGGGACCTCCATGTCCAAGCCTGAAGATAATGTGGAGATGGATGAGCAACTTGAGAAAGATTCAGAAGCCTTGCATGGTTCTTGCTCAAAAAAGCGATCTCGATCTCTCTTTCTCTCTCGATCTCACTCTCGCTATCTCTCTTTCTCTCTCTCTCTCGATCTCGCTCTCGCTATCTCTCTTTCTCTCTCTATTTCCTTATTTTCCTATCTCTCTCTCTCTCTCTCTCTCTCTCTCTCTCTCTATATATATATATATATATATATATATATATATATATATATATATATATAAAACTCTCTTTCTCTATCTCTCTATTTCCTATCTCTCTCTCTCTCTCTCTCTCTATACTCTCTTTCTCTATCTCTCTATTTCCTATCTCTCTCTCTCTCTATTTCCTATCTCTCTCTCTCTCTCTCTCTCTACTCTCTTTCTCTATCTCTCTATTTCCTCTCTCTCTCTCTCTCTCTCTCTCTCTCTCTCTATACTCTCTTTCTCTATCTCTCTATTTCCTATCTCTCTCTCTCTCTCTCTATATAGGAAATAGAGAGATAGAGAAATAGAGAGTATAGAGATAGGAAATAGAGAAATAGAGAAAGAGAGTATAGAGACAGAGAGAGAGAGAGAGAGATATAGACGTCCATAACTGCGGAGGACTACACAGCATCGACAGAGGCTGCATCAGAGGATCTAGCTAGGTCACTTTGGCTCGACATGCATAACGCCCGGTCAGACTACTGACCATGGAGGACATTGATGAGATCCTCCAGCGACAGCTGCTGGATCTCCTATGATCTACCTATCCCAGCTAGCTGGTTTAGCCGTTTAGTCCATACCCAGCAGTTTAGGATTCCATAATATTTTATTTTGTCATCTTCTTACTCTGACTTTGTATCAGATCCATCACATTGTAACTTTCTTGTCTCATGTCTCATAGGTCACTTTGGCCTTTCGAAGACGTTAATATAACATTTCATTTCATTTCTCTCTTTAATTATTTTTCTTTAATTTTAATTTCCTAAGCATACATTAATTCTCTATCTCTCTCTCTCTCTCTTTGATTACCTACACATACACATTTCTCTCTCTCTCTCTCTCTCTCTCTCTCTCTCTCTCTCTCTCTCTCTCTCTCTCTCTCTCTCTCTCTCTCTCTCTCTCTCTCTCTCTCTCTCTGTGTCTCTCTCTCTCTTTCCTACACACACACACACACCGCTCTCTCTCTCTCTCTCTCTCTCTCTCTCTCTCTCTCTCTCTCTCTCTCTCTCTCTCTCTCTCTCTCTCTCTCTCTCTCTCTCTCTCTCTCTCTCTCTCTCTCTTTCCTACACACACACACACACGATGTAGAGAGAGAGAGAGAGAGGGGTTGGGGGGGGGCATAATACCTGCGCAGCAGGTGGAGGCCAAGATTTGAGCAGAGCGCAGGCGAAAATGGCCCGTGCTGCTCGCGTGTTTCGCTTTTTTTCCCCAAATTTTTTTGCGTCGCTATACACGTCGATATACGCATGGGAAATACAGCCTTTCCACGCGTATATCGACGCACATTGCGACGCGTATATCGACGCCCGCTAATTTCGTCGATATCTCCATGTAATGTTGTAGTGTAACTTCTTTACGCAGGGAACTGGAAGCCCTAAAGTTACAGTGAGCTCTTCAAGAGGAGAGGTCCTTCTCTCTTAGATAGGAGAAGCCTCCACATCACGAGGCATTGGAACAGATCAAGCGCGAGCTAGAAGAGCTCAAGTGTCAGTAGGAGACTAAATCTACGGTTTGGTGTAGCTCATGCCGCTCTCCAGGACATCCTCCACAGGAATGCCCCCTTCGGGTTTACTGCCACTTCTGTGAAAAGTCCGGGCATGAGGACAAGGACTGCTACTACCTCAAGGGATTGCGACAAACACAGCAAAGTCTTGGTCCTTCTCTTCAACAAGGGCCAACACCTGCATCCAACATGGTTTCTCCCTGTGACCATCCACACCATATGCCACCTTTGCTGACAGCCCCTCCTATGCAAGGTATGCAGAGTACCTTTCCCTCTCAGAGCTATTATCACACCCATGCTCCCTCATCACCTCAAAGCTTCTATGCCTCCACCTCCAACTCAATGCACCGGGAGCAAGGACGACCTCGCCCTTCGACTCGCCCTTTGAATCAGCCCATTTTGTGCTACAAATGTGGGCAATATGAGCATTACCAAAGCAAGTGCCCCCTGCCAGAAGGGTCCCCTCCTTGCCATCATTGCCCTGAAACGAAGGATCACTACTACAAGGATTGCCCTAAAATTCGTGCATCCACGGCTTCGAACCCAAGTCAAACCCAGAATGAGTTTGCCTTTCCCAAGCTAAATTTGATAGCAGTTAGCACCATTTCTCAGCCGCCCCCTTCTACCCACGTGGTTACCCATCAAAATAAGCCGCCACAGTTGGTAGAGTAGCCATTTGGCGTCCTCACCCGGGCCTAGAGAGCCAGCGCCGTTTCTCAGCCGCCCCCTTCTACCCATGTGGTTACCCCTCAAAATAAGCCGCCGAAGTTGGTAGAGGAGCCATTTGGCGTCCTCACCCGGGCCTAGAGAGCCGCTCTCAGTCTTAGCATTCCAGCAAGTTCAACTCCCCCACACATTCTCACACCAGTGGATACCCTGCCTTCAGCTATTAACAAGCCATCCCCCAGTGCCATGAAGGAATCCAAATCTTTGCTCTCCAATCTTGATGAAGCTTTTTTGGAAGCAGTTTTCGATCTACAGAAGATCAAGGTACCAGAGGAGCAACAGGTAGAAAAAGAGAAGCTTACAGCAGAGATAATCTTGAAGAACACCTTCAACAAGTGTCTCTCTATGACATGCTATGACTTGATGCGAGTTTTAGAAGTGACACCCTTGCTGTTATTCAGTCACTTTACCCTGGAGCAGTTCCTAGTGGCGGGCACCTTGTCATAATAATCAATATCTAATTCTCCTAAATGATTTTCTCATGTTAAACTGATCATTTAATATGGGGAAGTGCCAGGGGAGAAAAAGCTAGAATATTGGTTAAGCTAGCAGACCGGCCACAGTAGGGATCCAAAGGAGGGAAAATAGGGATCCAAAGGGAGGGCCATCTGCAAAAGAGCCATGTGCAACAATGGGCTAAAAAGACCCTAAGGTTCAGCCCATTAAGACTTCCAAAATGCTAAGGTTCCAAAATTCAAAGGTTGTGTCCAAAGGTCAACCCTAGGGGAATTGGATGCTTTGTGTGGGACCCAAAAAGTCTTTACAAATCCCTACATAGGAGGCGGCGAGCCTTGGGAGTAGGGGATGAGAGAGAAAGTCACACACACACACACAAGCTCCCTTTACACAAAGGGAATGAGGGACACATGTCAGCTCCCTAGCCCAGATGCCCACAAGGTGTACCCAATTCCTATTGGATGGCTTTGGAGGTGGACCAATGAGAATTAGGCTAGAGTAAATCTAGTTTAATTAATGTAAAAACACTTAATAAAAGAACCAATGAGAATTAAGTCTCCTAGATGACTATTGGTCCAATGAGCATTCAGCAGCCCAATGGCTTGCCTGATTCCTATTGGCCAGGAGGCAAAGGGGTCCAATGAGAGTTTAGTTGAATTATTAAATTACCTAAAGCTCTCACAAAAGGGGAAAGGGGGACACATGTCAGAAGGCTATCACTTATGCTGCTTAATGGTCATTGGCTTGACTTGGGGAGGTCCAATGGGGGTAGAGCAAGAGCAAATAGCAAGAGGGCTCGCCCAAGAGAGAGAGGGGGCTGATTTTTGCAAGGCATTATCACACACACACACTCACACAATCTCATGTGTGAAGAAAGAGAAGACTATCTCTTCCCAAGCTTTAATGGAGAGCTCATCACCTACTCCAAGCTTGTGAGATAGAAGCCTACATCGACACACTCTTGGCATGTGGATGCAAATCCAACCAAGAGCCAAGCTTCAATGCATGCTCATCTCCTCTACCATGCTAATTACTTAGCTAAGCTATGCTAATATGAGTGATTATGTGAGGAGATGTACATCTTTCTCGTAAGATACTCCTTCTTCCTCTCAATCTACTCTCATACCTTGCTAGCTCTCACCATCTTCGAAGGTGTGTGAGGTCTTGGGTCTGAGACCTGGGATAATTGATGTTGTGTTTGCTAAGTGTTTTGCTTAGTGCATGAAGCTTTCATCTTCATTGCACTAGCTAGTCTTGAAGGAACACAAAGAATTGTATTGTACAATGTCTCTCTTGATGGGAGAAACCATAATACAAAGCCTTTTGGAGGGGGGACCGGCTCCATGCAAATCTTGTCCTCAACTGTTGTGAATAGCTTAATTTCTCTCTCTTTTGAAAGTATTGTTGATGCTATCTAACTAGGTGTTATGGTTTTTGTTGCTCTCTCCACCCAAGCACTCTTGTAATTCTCATTAGGAATCCATTCTAATGAAATGCCCACTATGTTCATGCTAATTTCCGCTACACATAAGTTTTTAGGCCATTAAAAGTTACACACCTCCCAGTGCGACCATCAGAAACCTTTATGATATCCAATCCCGCCGCTCCACTCACTGATTATAGAAGCCCTCGCCTGACACTAGTGTCCGTTTTGGGTCGGAAATTCTTAGGAGTGATAGTGGATGGTGGATCTGGCATCAACCTGATGCCCAAGTTCACTATGTTAGCTCTAGGTCTACAGCCTACTCGCCCTGCTCCCTTCACAGTTACATTGGCCGACCAGAGGACAGTCTACCCAGTGGGCATAGTGGACAATGTGCCTCTGCAGGTAGAAGACTTTACTTTTAACTTGGATTTTGTTGTGATTCATCTTCCCCAGGTTGAGGGCAGATTTCCCTTGCTCATTGGAAGACCATGGCTTTGACACACTAAAGCACTTCATGATTGGGGAAATGATGCCATGTGGATACATACTTCTGGCTCCCCGATGCAACCTATTCTCTTAGAAGGAGGTATGGATCTAGAGTGGTTGGAAGCTACAAAGTCTATGCCTTGTTATGGAGTCTCTATTCAACCTTTGCCATTGCCCGAGAATACAAACTCCTCCACATTTTCATTTTCAGATAAGGAAGAGCCCAACGAGCTGCTGAAGCCAGCAGCCAATGTAGAAGATCTGCAGGACCTCACACCCCCTCAAACATCAGCCCCATTAGTGTCTGCTTCTCCAACCAGAACAAAGCTCTCCTCTGCGTCTAGCAAACTCCCTTCACAGAGCCCGTCCTGCTTGTTGAATTCCAAGTTCATGATAGTTGTCTTATTCATGATAGCTGTCTGCTTCATACTTGCCCCTATCTACCCCTATCCCCTTGACCCTACACACAATCAAAATACCCACATCCTTAGGGTTCACACCAGTTGTGGCACTAAGGAGACTCTTCTGCAAGCCCTGCAGATCCAGCTCAACCCTCTGCCTTCTCACCCTCCTATCCCCTACTCACCCCTAGTCCTACCCACCCCCTCCCTTGCCCTCGACCCTACCCTCCCCCTCACACCCCCTCGCCCTAGTCCCCCCTCAATAGCCCTCGCCACTACCCTCCCCCTCACACCCCCTTGCCCCCCTACCCACCCCTCGCCCTAGTCCCTCCCCCTCACCAGCCCTCGTCCCTACCCCCCTCGCCCCTAGTCCCCCTCACCACCCCTCGCCCTAGTCTCCCTCACCAACCCTCGCCCTTGGTCCCTCCCCCTCACGAGCCCTCGCCCCTAGTCCTCACCACCACCCCTCGCCCCTACCCCTCGCCGCAGTCCCCCTCACCACCCCTCGCCCTAGCCCCCCCTCACTTTCCCTCGCCCTTGCCCACCCCTACTCGCCCCTACCCACCCCCTCACACACTCGCCCCTACCCACCCCCTCTCTTGCCCTCGCCCTTGCCCTCCCCTACTCGCCCCTACCCACCCCCTCTCTCTTGCCCTCCCCCTACTCGCCCCTATCTTCTCCCAACTCGCCCCTACCCACCCCCTCTCTCTTGCCCTCGCCCTTGCCCTCCCCTACTCAGCCCTACCCACCCCTCTTGCCCTCACCCCTACCCACCCCCTACCTACCCTCGCCCTCGCCTTCCCCTCCTTAGGCCTCGCCCTCGCCCTCCCCCTACCTAGGCCTCACCCCCTACCAACTACCTACCCACCCCTCGGCTTTCAAGCATTCACCTGGTTTCCTTGTGGCTTTCAAGCATCCCGTTGTTGTAATGCTTTTCGTTATGACATCACGATCGAGCTTAATCTTATTTGCGGTATTACTCCACCTCATGGTCATCCCTCTTTTCAAGAACAGTGTTATGCAGAAAGTGTTGCAAGGTTCATTTGCAAGCATGGACCAGGTCATTTTCCTCTAACTATGGTTATCCAAGATAAAGATGGGATGGATCCAAACCGAGCATATCTCTTTGTAGTGGAGCCTCATTGTGTTTTGCCAATTGGGATTCTTCGACTATGCAATCATACTAGGTTCTCGCCTATTCAAAGGCTTAAGGCGTTTGCAGGCAGTGCAGTGTTTTAACCCCACTTTTGAGGCATGTAAGGTCATGGTTGGGCCTCACACCTGCTTCGTGAAAGACGTACAGATGCGGCACCTACTTGTTTTCTTTCAAGTTTTTTCAGTATTTCCTCTCACCGAGATGGTGAGCGGTCTTGTGGCGAGCAACCTGTAGCAAGCTACATTGTCACTTTCACAGTACACAAGTTACAGTTAGTCGAGGCTGGTTCACACCGTCCACCCAGTGTCACTTTCACAGGACACAAGTTACAGTTAGCCGAGGCTGGTTCACACCGGACTGGACGGACTCTCTTGGCTGGGCAGTGACACGTGGCAGGGGATACGGACCGTGGTCTGGTGGACATCATGGCCATATCACCACCACTCAGTTATCAGTTGGGGGTAGATTTAGATGGTTGACATTTATGAGCCATTGGTGGCTCTTTATAATTATAGACATGGCTAGCAGTTGTTGGGTTATGGTATGATCTTCTTCACATCTGATCTGGACATAGTCGTCTAGAGTGAGGATATACACAAAGCACGTCTTCACCATCCCGGCACATCTGAATCTCGACACCCCCATTGTACCTATGAGTCCTGGGCTGGAGCTAAGTGTGCTGCCACGCCAGAGTCTTTATCAGTTCTTTGAGATATGTGTTATGGTCTGTTGTTGTGTCTTTGTGAGCTCAGTTGATGTCTATTGTTTCCTTTCTTTTCAGTCTCTTTGAGTGAGATTGTCACGCACATTGCACTGAGGACCACCCACTGTAGAGAGCATGACACATTATCCGCGCTACAACCATGCTGGATGAATTGCGACATAAGGCTTTGTAGAAAATGACAAATCAAAGAATTTCATGACCAACACCTGACAAATAAGGAGTTTCAAAAGGGAGACTATGTGTTAATCTATACCTTGAAGCACACTCCGGTAATGGTCCATTTGTGATCAATAACATTTTGTATGCCCAAGTAATGTTGCAACAGCCCCAAATCCTTCATCTTGAAAGTATCATTCAAATCAGCCTTAAATTCAGTAATATGTGCCTCATTTGGACCAGTAGTCAACAAATCATCCACATATAGAACAATAATGAGAAGTACATCGCCCTCACGCTTTACATACAAAGTTCTTTTGGTTGGACTATTATGAAAGCCTAGTTTAACCAAATGAGTTTTAGCTTTCTCATACCAAGAACAAAAGCTTTCTTACATTTGCACACTTTATCTTCTTGCCCTTTAATGACAAAACCGCGAGGCTACGTTACAAAGGCTTCCTTAAATATGTCACCATTCAGGAAAGCAATAACAATATTTGATTGTTGTACATCCCAACCAAAATGAGCTACCAATGCACATAGAAAACGCACAGTAGTCATATGACAAGTGGGAGCAAAAGTCTCTTCAAAATCTATGCCTTTCTGTTGTGCATAACCCTTTGCGATAAGTCGAGCCTTAAAGCAATCAATCTCACCATCCGGCTTACATTTCAACTTGTAAATCCACTTTGTACCGATGGCCTTTTTGCCAGGAGGCAAATCACATAAAGTCCACGTGTCATTTTCTATAAGTGCATCATATTCTGATTGCATGGCAGCCATCCAATTTTTTAAATTTTGTGCTTCATCAAAAGATAGAGGTTCCTCAACATCACATGAGCTAGAAACAGCTAAAGCATAGCAATCTAATGCAAAAGATGCATGACGAGAACCTTAACGAGTACGAATAGACAAAGGTGCATCCACTTTACTATCATGCAAAGTATGCACTAGACATTTTGGCATACCTCTAGGCTACTCATTCTCGGCCCTTTCCACATCAAGTACATATGGATCAGTAATATGATGATCTGTAACATTTCCAGAAACCCCATTCTTTACACATTTGCCTCATTCGAATTTACATCAAATTTCCACCACTAAAAAGAGGCAACAAACTGTCATAAATGCCTATGAGCTTACATTACTGTCTCTAGTACATTACGGCAAGGGCAAGACAAAATCTTCCACAAACACAACATCCCACGAAACCAAGATACGCTTTGTTTACAGATGGTACAGCCTGTAACCTTTGTTTTCAGCACTATAACAAACAAAAATGCACTTGACAACCTTATCATCCAATTTTATGTGCTACATTTGTGGCACCAAAGCATAAGCCAAACAACCAAAAATGCGCATATGATCAAGCCAAAAATGAATGTGGCAAGGCTTGACTTTTGACCATACATTGTGCACGTTTTTGGCATACAACCAAACAACCAAAAATGAGTGTGGCAAGGCTTAGACTTTTGACCATACATTGTGCCATTTTCGTAAGTGACCTATTTTTCCTTTCAACAACACCATTTTCTTATGTGTATGCGGCAATGTACATTGGTGTCTTATCCCACAACTAGCCAGAAATGCATTAAATCCATGAGACATTTACTTCCCCCCTCGATTTGAACGAAGGGTGCCCATAATACATTTTGAGACATTTTTAGCCATAGTCAAAAATTGTTTGAAGCACATGAACACCTCAAAAATCGCTTTTAAGTGGATGCACCCATGCATGCCTAGAATAATTATCCATGAAAGTCACAAAGTAAAGGTAATTGTCAAAGGATGGAGTTTGCATGGACCCATAAACGTCACTATGCACAAGCTGCAATCTGCATGTAACCCACAAACATCACTATGCACAAGCTGCAATCTACATATAGTTTCGAGCGTTGCAACTTACCCAAATACAGCCTTGACAAATATTCTTCATAGGTGCTTCAAGAGGCAACAAAGAAGCAACCATATCAAATTTTTGCAAAGCGCAACAAATTGGCAAAATTTAGATGCTCAAAATGTGCATGCTAATATTTTGCATTTGAAACAACCTTTGTGTGCACAATTGCATTTGCAAAATTCTACCCACACTTGTTATACGAAGTGTGCTTATGCAACCCACAACACAAAATTCCTTATGCAATAATCTCATCACCAAAACTAAGATCACGAATTGTACATCTATCATCCACAAATTTAACAACAAGACCAAGTCTAGCAAGTGCAGATATAAACAAAAGGTTTTTCTTGATTCTAGGTAAATATAGTGCATCAACAAGTGTGAAAGAACTGCCATTTGTAGCAGGCAACACAATCTTTCCTATTTCCTTGACAAGATAAGAGGCATTGTTGGCACAAGTGACTGTATTCCCATGAGGGACATCCTCGAGAGGTAAACAAGTCACGATGAGAGGTAATGTGCTTTGTAGCACTGCTATCAAAGTACCACACATGATCATCTTCTGCAACTGACATCCATGCATCATGGACAGAAGGATCATAAGTGCACTCTGCACTAAAATCCCATTCTACATCTACATCAACATCACAATCTGCTTTCACAGAAGACACAACAATAGTTGCACTTGTAGTGGAACCATCCTCTTTCTTCTTTGCCTCTTTTGCCTTTAATTTTGGACACTGCTTGATCAAGTGATTATTAGCTTTACAATAATGGCAACGCATCTCCTTTTTGCCCTTTTCACTAGAATTCCCAGACGAAGTGCTGCCAGTAGAAGTATTAGGAATAGATGCCTTTCCACTCATAGAAGAACCACAAGAAGTGGCTACATTGCTGTTACCACTTTTTCTTTGAGCAATGATAAAGGCCTCTTCAACTGCACTTTATTTAGCCCTGTTTTTTTTGGAAAGTGACTTTTGTAACAGCAATGTGTATAATGCATTAAACTTGATAAGTTCAGGATTTCCTTGCGTCATAAGTCTCTAATTACTAGCAAAAGTCTGGTAAGAATGTGACAAAGCATCAAGAACAGTCTGCACAAGGGAACTCTCAGAAATAACTTCACCTGCAGAAATAAGTTGCTCATTTATCCTTGATAATAGCAAGGAAATTGTCCATTTCATCTTCCTCATGCATAATCTTTGACTCCAGCTCTTTACACAACAATGCAATTTTAGCTTCATTGCGACTTGCATAATGACCAGCCAGAATATCCCAAGCCTATTTTGCAAACTTTATTGAACGAATGTGAGGAGTAATGGTGTGTATCCTAGACAATACAATCAATGTATGAGCATACACATATCTTACATCCCAACAACCTTGCTCAGTTATAGGCAAAATAGCTTCGGCAGCAACAACCCTACCACCAAAACCTGTAACATCCTCAACATTGTCTGTATCCTCAGAACTAGGGTGTACATCAATGCCCTGCACAACATTCCAAACGCCTTTTGACACAAGGACATGTTGCATCATGTAATCCCACATAGAGTAATTGTCCCCATACAATTTATCCTCAACAACAAACATCTTGAACACATGTGTGTTGTTGTCAGCCATGGTGAGTGCCTGCACTTGATGTGAAAACTACTCGAAAAGAGGAGAGACAAAGTAAGACCAACACGTGCTATATAGCACAATCCGTAGAAGACTATAAGAGGCCTCTTATGCAAAAAATGGCACTAATTTTTTTTTTGCACAAACTAATGAAATTGCCTACGCGGTACTGTTTGTAGTGGAAACAAAGGCCAAAATGAGCCCAAATGGAAAATCTGAGCAGATTGAACTGTACGAGCTATCCCCAAGTATTTATTGACCTGCTGACACTCACCAAAACTCACAAAAATCTGGGAAAGTGAGTAGGGATGTGTTGGCAATGCTAGCGAGTAAGCCCGGGAGGATACAACCTGCTCTGATACAAATTGTTGGAAATAGGGTTGCAGGGAAACGAACATAACTTGGAGAAGACAAAGAAAGCTCAATGCACACAATATAGAGTAGTATTACTTAGTGTGCCCTGGAAAGATAAGATAGTCCTAGAGTGATGGGCGTATATACAATGCACGGGGAAAAACCTCCTAGTGAGGGAAAAAATGCTCGGTGGTCCTAAGTATGTTCACACACATCATAACCACAAGTATATGGTAACATACCAAAATCCCGATCCATCATGATCAAGGTCCTAAAAATTGCAACAGAACTGTCCCGAAAGGTCGCCCTATGGCCTAGGAACACTAATCTATGGTCGAAACGTCAGAAAAACAACCATTAACGCACTCAAAACAACAGATTTAGCTTGCACACAGGCTGTCGCAAACCACCTTGAAATCGGCAATGGTTACACTTAACTTAAAGAGCACAAGGCAAGGAGCACAATGCAATTGTTGGAAATAAATTTGGATTACCAAAGCTCAAGAAAAAAGGATTACAAGTTGCATGAGAGTAGCAACTCTCAGTCGTACGCTTCAAACTCCCAAACCTTTGATAATGATAATTTTGTTCATACTTAGAAAATTGGGTTTTATACCTAGGGCTTCTTTTGGCCAGTGGCTTGCTTACAATGCTCAAACTCAGAATTTGGACTTTACAACTCATATTTTACAGAAATTGGCCCAAAGATCTCTCGGCTAAAATAAGAATCCCTCATATTTATAAAGCTTTCGCAGAAAAATAATAGTGAGATTACAAAAATTGGCAACTTTATGAAGAGTGTCCGACTAGGAGGGTGCCTTCTGATCCGACTGCTAACAGTCGAATCTTTGCAAGCTGGAATCTTTTTCACAACTGGATCTTGAAATAATATTCTCTCACTATGAATAGAAGAGAAAGATATCTAACACCCCAAAGAAGGTAGTCATATTAAATATATTCTTGGGTGTTCAAACAAGAGATTACCCACTCTGAGGTTCTCTTAGTTTATTCATGCTGTCTCATGAATTAGTTGCTTTTGATGGCTAGGTCATGCCTACTATTTTCCACAAAAAGCGTCATCTATATTTGATGCATTCCGTGCATAGAACTCGCATAGAGCCAATGATGTAAAGTGTTGAGGAGTTGGAAGTTGTGATACCGGGAACACACTGCATAAGCCTTTGCATGCTCCTCTAGAATGAGGATGCCATGGAGAGAGAGAGAGAGAGAGAGAGAGAGAGAGAGAGAGAGAGAGAGAGAGAGAACACGACAATGGGTGCAATCATCCCCCCATCCCTAGAGTGAGCTGGCTTCCTCTAGGCATGTATTTATATTATTTCCAAAAAGGGACAGCTCATAAAATGAGGCTATTTACATTCCACTTTGGGGATAAAGACTTTATTGAAATAACTAAATTCTTATTGACTTATTCCACGTCCTTCTATCTATTGCCAGCCACCTGCCCACGACTCAGCTACCTTGACCTGCTACATCACGCAGACATGACCATAATTGTTAGTATCTCACTTCTCAGAATCCATTCGATAACATACCTCGGGGTAACAAAAGCAATTGACCTCAGTTGTTCATAATAATAGCAAAGTAATAAGTGGTGGGACAGTTCCACATATAAATATCACGGAGAGTCCTGCCTTACTAGGTGTAGGAACTCTAACACACATGGAGATAACAACAATAATTTCCATATCACTTGCATAACGGAGAGACCTACCTATCAGAGGCATAGGTACTCTAACATGTGTTTGAATCAAATCCATTAAAACCAACTGATGTACCATCAAGTCCAGTCATAATTGTATTCCATTCCATTTACTAACAATCAAACCATTCCACCAAAGTTGATGCTATGCATTGCCTAAAGGTGCCTCGTCAAGCCTAAATGCATTACTGTGATTGTGGTTGCAGAAATCAAGTGCTGGTACATGGGACTTAAAGTGGTTGTAGGAAGCCATTGACATTCTTCGACAGAGTGATTCTTACATTTAACAAGATATCTATGATATTGTGTACCGGTGCGTATAGTAGTGACATCATGATCAACGATTGATTCTCGAAGTAATAATGTTTCATCATCTTCAAGTAAGGGTGGGTTGTCAAAAATAGGTGCAATAGGTGGTGTACCTTTAAATTTGCGCAACAAACTTACATGAAAAGAGTCGTGAATGCGCCAGTGATGTGGAATGTCAAACCTGTATGCATTGGGGTTAATGGTTTTGATGATCTTGAAGGGCCCATAAAATCTAGGAGCTAACTTGACCTTGGGGTGCTTTTCAATGTTCTTTAAACGACACTTTTCAATACGTAACCAAACATAATCATTTAAATTGAACTCAATGAACTTACGCTTTTTGTTGGCTGTGTTGTGTAGTGTTCTTGGGCTTTTTGGATAGCTGTAGTGACTTCTTGGAAAATGCGAACGTGATCTTGTGCAAGGGTATTAGCCCCCGCAGGGACATTACTAGTGAGTGTGGTAATAGGAATAGGCAACTTCTTACCGTAGAGAATCTCGAAGGGAGCTTTGTTAGTGGCATAGTGGGAAGTGTTGTTGTAAGCAAATTGGAGGAGAGGAAGATGTTGGTCCCAATTTCCTGCATTTTCTATTGTGTAGGCCCTAAGGAGGTCAAGTATAGTACTATTTGTAGCTTCAGTATGTCCATTACTTTCAGGGTGGAAAGCAGATGTGAAGTCCATTTGGGAGCCTAAATCAGTGCATAGTGCAGACCAAAAATGATTGCAAAATCGACCATTACGATCAGAAATTAGTACTTTAGGAAAACCATGGTGAGGAAAAATGAGATATAAAAACATTTTGGCAGCTTGAGGTTCAGTGAGAGTCTTTTTACAGGGGATAAAATATGCTTGTTTACTAAATCTATCTACAACAGTCCATATCATATCATTGTGTGAAGAGGAGGGTGGAAAACCGGTAATAAAATCCATGGAAATCTCTTCCCAAGGGCCCTTTGGAATAGGCAAGGGCATAAGAAGTCCATGAGTTTTACCATGGTGTCGCTTCTCACGTTGACAAACAATGCAGTGGGAGACAAATTGTGCAACATCGTGCTTCATGTCAGGCCAAAAGAAATAGTTAGTGCAAGTAAAGAGATTGCTTGAATACCACGGTGACCCATATACTTTGGTGCATGCATCTTGTGAATAACAAGTTCTCTGTAGTGTGCAGTGACACAAAGCTTTTGACGATAAAAGACAAAACCATTTGCAAAAGAATAGTCACCAAAACAGGCAAGTAATTATTGGCAACCAAATCAGACCAGGCATTTGAAAAATCCATATCTGTTTCGTAAGCAGGAATCATAGCATCAAAAGATTGAATTCTAGCAATAGAAAGATGATTAAGATACACCGATTGAATGTGAGAAAATGTATAAGAGTGAAGCGGTGGGGGTGGCATGTCATTGACTAGCCTACGACTAAGGGCGTCAGCTACGACATTGGATTTACCAGGTTTATATTGTATCATTGGGTGAAAGTTTTGAATAAAACTGGCCCATTTAATGTGTCTATCTGAGATAGTAGATTGAGAGAGAAGGTGCTTGATAGCCTGTTGGTCAGTTTTAATGAGAACTTCAGAGCCCATAAGATAATGTTTCCAAATATCTAATTGACTTTTAGTGGGGTTAGCATAGAGATCATGTTCACGTAAAAGCGCAAAGACAGTGTGCAAATGTTGTTCATGTTCAGTGTGTGACTTATTGAAAATCAAAATATCATCGAAAAGACAATAACAAAATGCTAGTGCTCCAAAAATAGTTTGTTCATCATGCGAGAAAATGTTGCTGGTGCATTCGTGAGACCAAAGGGAAGTACAATAAATTCATAATGCCTGAATTGTGTGCGAAATGCGGTTTTAAAAATATCATTTGGGTGCATACAAATTTGATGGTACCCGAACTTAAGGTCTATCTTGCTAAACACAGAGGCACCTTTTAACTTATCAAGGAGGTCATCGATGCCAGGAATATGGTAGTGATTCTTCACAGTGACCATATTGAGATCCTATAGTCGATGTACATCCTAAAGGTTTTATCTTTTTTCTAGACAAGTAGGACAGGAGCACCAAATGGAGAAGAGCTAGGACAAATAAGGCCTTTTTCTAAGAGGTCAGAGACTTGGCGTTGGATTTCATGTTGGTGCATGGGGCTGTGACGATATGGTGCACGGTGTGGTGGTTGACTACTGTGGACGATTTCTATAATGTGATCTATGTCGCCTCAAGAAGGAGGTAAGTGAGGTGGGTAATCGTGAGCAAAACAATCATCATAGGCATGCAAAAACTGTTGTTGTTGAGGAGAGAGAGGGGGCTGCTGCTCTTCCTCGACCTGTGTGACATATACCATATATGCTTTGTTTTCTTTCCTAAGTGCACGTTTAACTTGAGTGTGGGAAAGGAGTGCGTGTGTCTCAAGCTTTGGGTTTCCTGTGAGAGTGATGTGTTGACGTTGAAAAGTGAAAGACATCGTGTGCGTCATGTAGTCAATGTTAGGGTTATGTTCATGATGAAAAGGCATACCTAAAATTACGTCGATGCATTACAGGGGTGCAACGAGAAAATTACACTTTTGGGTGTGTGCGCCTAAAGTGATTTCAACATCATGAACCATCTAAATACCATTGAACCATGTACCTTGGAATGAACTCTTCTCTTTAAAGGGTGATTTTACTTTAGGTAATTGTAATTTGTGTGCAAGAGCTCAAAAATAAAATCATGTGTACTACCGTCGTCGTGCAAAAGAGACACTGTTGTATTGTGTATAGAAGCAGTCATTCCCAACAGAGAGTGTAGAGTAATAGAGTACCTGTGGCATCGGCATTATTGAGAGCAGCGGGTGAGGGATCTGTAGTCCAATCATCGTAGATTTCCGTAATCGTATCAAGAGTATGTAGCTGAGCCACTTGATTGGGATGTTGGTGGTTGAGAGGGCAATTGGCCATGACATGGCCAATTCTGTGACAGCGATGACACACTATTCGAGAACGATTGTTTGTGGGAGGTGTCGTGGCGTGTGTAGCCGGTGGAGATGCAAATTTATGAGGTGTTTGTCCAAATATACGACGTCGTGGACCAGAATTAAAGACAGTGCGTGGAGGTGGTGAAAGTCGAAGGTGGCCTTGAGGATTTTGGCAAGGCGCTCGTCGTTGAGCTCAGCATCGCGGTCGCGTTTTTCGCATTCAGCAAGTTGATTTTGGAGCTCTTGAACATCCTGTTGGAGAAGCTCAATCTGTTGATCGGTAGAGAGTGGGTCAAGCAGCAAAGAATCATTGGTTGGCATGATGCAATACACGAAAATTGTGTGATGGTATTGGCGATACAGTAGTCGTATGCGAGGCAAGACGAATCGGCCGCTTCAGCGAGGAGTTGCAAAGCAGCTTGCTTCTGCTAGAATCTGCGGCGATTAATTGCGATGGGACAGGCATCGTCTTCTGTTCGCATCAAATAGGGGTAATGAAATGGGGTGAAACCATCGTATCGTCAAAGAAATTTCCGAGGTTGAAGAGTGATGCATAGCCTGATGGATGGGTGTGGGAAGAGACCCTTGAGGGGTTTTGTGTTGTGTTTTTTTTTTTTTTTTTTGGTTGTGGTTGTGCGACGCCGGCCTGTAGGGTGTGTGTGTAGGGACGCTTAAGAGTAGTGTATGTTGGTGGTTCTTCAGAGGGCACGACGAGTTGCAGAGCTGTAAGACCTCTGTGTGTGTGTGTGTGTGTGTGTGTGCAGGAGCCAAGGGGGCCAAAGGGGAAAAATAATGCAGGTGTTGCAGGGTCATTGGAGATCCAGAGGGCCTTGGTGGCCGAGGACAATGATGACAGAGGAATGCTTTGGGAAGAATTGAAATGATGGGGTTTCACTCCAGTGCTGCGTCCAATTCAGCACCAGCTGGATATGGTTCTATGCATGGAGTGTGAGAGGGAGGCCGATGCGTGAGGTTCGCGCTGAGCATGTGTGTGCGGTGGTTGTGTTGAAGAAGGTAGAGAGGGCTATCGAGTACAACTCGGGACAGGTTTGCAAGGCAGGCGGCGCTAGGAGTCAATCTGGAAAGGGGTGGCGGTGAACTGCACCAAGTGGGGAAGGGTGGTAGGTGCATGGCTAGTGGAAATGGGAGCGAGAAAGAGAAAAGTGGAGTAGGTGTGTGTGTGTGCCAAGGTGGAAAAAGGGGAAAATAAGGCGCAGACCAGGACAGGAGAGAAGGAATGAGTGGTGCCGCCAAAGCCATGCAAGGAAGGGAAAGTGGAAGGCAACACCAATTGTATGCATGGTATGTGGCGGTTGAGCTGCATTCACCTTCTCGATGTGTGGTCTGTGTATGGCGTGGTTGCCCCGCTTCCATTAAGGTGGTCCGTTGAAAGTGGTGTTATTATGGCCGAAGTAGTGATCGTTAACTTCTCATTGCCTTGATCGCATTAAGGTGCACCATTTGGCCATCGACATCCTCAAATATGATGTTGTGTGAAGACTATAGTTGCGAGTAGCTCCATTGCTTGTTTGCCTGTGCAGACTTCCATAGCACAATTGGTTCGGATTCCATTGGAAGTCATGATTCTTCTGTCTTCTTCAAAACTCACAATTTAGAGAAACTAATGAATCAATCGTTATATTGTTAATGATAATTAAGTAAGAACTAATCACATTTATACTAATTAAGCTTTAAAATTCACTTAGCTTTGCATGCCCAGTTTCCATAGTGTGGGAATCTGTTGGAGCGTATCCATCGGCTCTGATACCACTGTTGAGGAGTTGGAAGTCGTGATACCGGGAACACACTGCATAAGCCTTTGCATGCTCTCTAGAATGAGGATGCCATGCACACACACACACACACACACACAGGGAGAGAGAGAGAGAGAGAGAGAGAGAGAGAGAGAGAGAGAGAGAGAGAGAGAGAGAGAGAGAGAGAGAGAACACGGCAATGGGTGCAATCATCCCCCCATGCCTAGAGTGAGTTGGCTTCCTCTAGGCATGTATTTATTAAGTGGAAAGAATTTCACCATACTGGCATGCCATGCATGCATGTCAAAAAAAGAGAGTGATAAGCCCTTTCCTTTAACGATAGTCTCAACAGTTTGAGCGTGCCATACGTGCCTTGCACGATATGTAATGGCATGGATACATCACATTTTATTGCTACCAAACGTAATTGTGACTATTGCCAATTTGCCAAATATATGTGCCATTATCCTTGATCCTAAGTCAATGGATGGTACCCCGGCACAAAATAGAAGCCTTGTTTCATGATAAGTTTGTCAAAGCACTTTGCTTTGCACAAAAGAGAAACCTTTTTCCAAATGAAAAGTTGAAAGATAAAAAAACAAGTAGAACTTGAAATTGTCTGACCTTGTCTCCCTTTGAGATCAACAGTTGCCTTAGCTTGAAGCTAGCTCATAGCCACGTATGTTGAGAAATTAATAGCTGTCGGATGCACCCTGCATGCCCTCATGGCTTGCTTCGTACCAACCTCCAATAAAAAATCAGGTGGACATGTTGCCAAGTTTCCCCAAGTTCGTATGCTAATAACATATTCCAAACTTTGGAAACTTCTATGCAAGATGCCCGAAAGTGAAGCCTTGCTTCGCAGAATTCTACCGTAAAGATGATACACAACGGAGCTTGAGTGCTCACAGCTAACAGGTGCTCTTGTTGTGACACACAAATGTCAAAGCACAAGAAAATCGACCATGTCGAGCTTGCATAGAGAATCGTCCTTGTCAAATCGTACATTTTATTAAGAACCTTGGATTGCTCAGTATTGAAAGAGATAGTGTAGGAAGCTTAGCTATCCAATTGCATCTAATTGCCAAACACTTCTTGATCGAAGCAACCTTTGCTTGTTAAGTTGCCATTGTAATTTTTTTTCAAGAGTAATAAGTTCAAAATGTGAAACTAAAATTATGTACTTACCAATTGGTTGGAATCCCCACTATTGGCATTAGAAGTTGTAGCATCGCTTGGTGTGCAAGGTGGATCTCAAAAGTAGAAGTCTTGCCAAAATCGCGTCTTAAGTCCTGTTCGATGAGTATTGATAATCGAATGTAGCAAAACTTGCCTTAGCAAAAAAAGAAACCCCAAATTCCGAGGTAGGTAGAGAAATATCTCCTCCTGCCTCTTGAATAACAAAGAGTTACAATGTCAAACATCTAGCACCTCACATCAAGGCTAGCAACAAGCCTTACCGTTGGATCATCATAGCCTTGTCATGCTTGAACTTTGGATATTTCTGCTAATTGTTTTAAAATGTAGAAGTGAAATTTCTAATTTGAACGGACTTATCGGCCATGCTTGAAATGTACAAACTCTACTCTCCTTGAGAGCTATACGGACATAAATTGGGGCTTGACAAGCCCTTGCTTGTCCTTGTACTTCTGATCTTGTGAAACTGTAAGAGTTTCAAAACTTGTGGAAGAGCTTTGGCTTGTGTAGACACACAAGCGGTGCCACTTTTGCAAAATTATCGATAGCAATAAATAAAAAACTTTCTAAATGAAGTGTACCTGATCGATTTGTTTTGAGTCTATTGCTTGGTCGAATCCGGTAGATTGACAACCCTTTGCATGTCCTTTCTGCAAAATTATCAATAGCAATAAATAAAAAAATTTCTGAATGAAGTGTACCTGATGGATTTGTTTTGAATCTATTGCTTGGTCGAATCCGGTAGATTGGCAACCCTTTGCATGTCCATCCTTCCACCACCATGCCTTGCATGGATCCTGTAATTGTGGATTGCTATAAAAAGCTGCATAAGATGCGTTGCTTTCAAAATTTCTACATGCAAGTGTTTAAGCTCTTCGAGTTCATAGCCATAGAGAAGTTGAAGGGAGGGGGGGGGGGGGGGGGGGGGGGGGGTGGGGACGAAGGCCCGTCAACACCCTCCCTTGTCTGTGTGTGTGTGTGTGTTTTTTTTCAAACTCTGAATCTTTAAAGGGTTTGTGGCTTGGGTGCCCTTTGCATAATCAGCAATGGCGATAGCGACTGCAGGCAAGGGAGAGTTGTAGCTCTCGCTACAGACGTTCAACGCCCATGCCACTGTATCGAATCTTCTCCCCCCCAGCCCCATGAGTTCAACGAGCTCAATTGTGTGAGGTTTTGCAGCGGTCGATTGGAGCCCTCCTCCCCATTTAGGCGGCCGTGCTCACAACGGTTTGTCTTCGTCTTAGTTGCCTCCTGTGTGTAGGAGGTCGCTCCCATAATTCTGTTGGCTCGCCTTGCTCAACTCATGGCACCATGCCCACGCCATGGCGGCTTGACAATAAGAGAGAGAGAGAGAGAGAGAGAGAGAGAGAGAGAGAGAGAGAGAGAGAGAGAGAGAGAGAGAGAGAGAGAGAGAGAGAGAGAGAGAGAGAGAGAGAGAGAGAGAGAGAGATAGATTTTATTATCGTCCTCAGAGGTCAAATATGACCTATGGGACCAAAGTTACATGTGATGTAGTATGTGTATGGCTGATGAGTGACTCTCGATGCTCCAAAATTGTAGTGATGAGAGTCGCAATGGAGAGCCCACACTTTGGCTGGGAGAGGAAAGTGTGTAGGTCTAAGTTATGGCTGAAAATGTGAGAGAAGCAAGTTCGGATGTGATCAAAAGCTGAGCACTCTAGTAGTGTGTGGTACTCAGACTCTCGAACTTGCAGTGAGCATAATGTGCACAATCGATTTGACTCTTCTCCATTGCCCCAACGCCCTATCTCGCATCGAAGGAAATGGGAGCTAAGCCGAATTGCTGCGATAGTGCGTATCGCGGACAAGGGAATAGGCTCAAGCATGTAAGTGTGAGTACGGTTTCCTCTCTCAGCGAAGAACATGGTTTTGTAGTTGGGGGCAATATAGGTGGTGTAATGTATGAAGCGTGACCCACCAGATTTCTCCCAAGCCGTAATACATTGGCGTTGTAGAAAAGCTTCATTCACTTGAGAGTCAATTGAAGCATCATGTAGCAAGTGTAATGCATCCCATCTCCCAAACCACTTCTTTATGTCTTGCATCCATCCCGTGCTCAAGATCTTGCTTTTATAAGTCTTTTGAACTTTTTTGCTTGCTTCCCATGCAATTGTAGGAAGTCGATGTGAGGGGTTTTGACGCATCTTTATCATGTACTCCACAACCCTTTCCATGCCCATAACCTCAATTGGAAGAGATCCCGACTCAAGAAGTAGGAGCATATATGGTGTTTGTGTCTTAACTTGGAGAAAGTTTGTAAGAAAACGCTTTTGGACATTCTCAAACTCTTTCCAAGTAGACTTTGAGATGCTCCCGCCCCACACTTCAACTCCATAAAGAAGAACCGGTGTCACCAATGCATCAAAAAGATACTTCTTGAGAACCCAACACTTGATGTTTCTTGAGAGAGAGAGAGAACTCACTATGCTCTACACATTACAGTAGAGCGAGTTCACCATATCGTTGTGCTCTTCTTCTCGCACTCTCTCTCGCGTCGCACTTCCGCTCGTACTCCTTCAACTGGTATCAGAGCTCAGATCGAGGCTCGGGGCAGCACTGCAGGAGGCTAGAGTCACCAACTCAGATTGGAGTGAAATTCGACAGGCGAAGACACGGCCCCAAATCTCGTGGGAAATTCTGAAGGGTAGCGTGCTGTCAGAATTTCATTCTGAGGTCATCTCGGCCACCGTTCGGCTTCGACAAAGGTCTGCGCAGGCCATTTTCGACTACGTGGTCTCAGCGGGTGCATATCCGACTCTGCAAATTTGGGGTTTTCGGCCTACGACTGCAGGTGCTGAGGATATCGACACTCCCAGAGTGTTGATTTGTGGCTGCCTACACATCGAAGGATGGCTCACAGTTCTTGGAGGCGTGTCACATACGACACGGGCGCATCTACACACAGACTATAGGCGACATCCACTAGTTCATCAGGTAGCTTGTGTTTGCTGCTTGATATTCCAGATTTCATCCTGACATTGCAGGTACTTCCACATGGGATGTATTGTCAGAGATGATGTATGTCTGTTGAGGGTTTGCTGGCTGTGAGTCACGCAGCAAACAACTGCCGCAGCGGTTACAGCGTACAATGGGAAATTTGTGGATGTATGACTTTGTGGGAAGTCTATGTACTGTCAGATTTACTGCAGCCTTTGTTGAGGGTCGAGTGAGGTTTTATTGAGCTGGGGGATTCTCGAATGTTGAGATCCTTTCGGTGATACAGGTCTTGGAGCGATCCCTCGAGCACCCTTAGATAGGCAGCTAGGATGTATTGACTGTGAGTTAGACAGTTGGGATTGCATCTTTGCTATACTGCCGTTGAGGCATTGTCGCAGTCTATGCTTACAGGACAGTGACAAGACAGTCAGAGACAGTACATGTGCAGGACAGGTTTACCCACAGCTTGCAGTGTCAGAGAGACAGTGTTTTTGAGCTCTTTTTTGGTCTGTTTTTAGTACACCAGAGCCATTTTACAAAGGAGACTCTGCCAAAATTTTTGCAGAATCTGAAGCTTTATTGGTTCATTTGATAGGTTGATATTGGTTTAGAGGTCAATTTACAGGGGAAACTCTGCCGAATTTTTCCCAAGAAAGTAGACTACTGTGAAGCCTAGCTATGGCTGGATCACATGACACTGCTCTTTACAATATCAAGAAGCTGGATGGAACCAATTTTCCATTGTGGAAGCAGCAGATTTGGCACGTGTTGGTACAAAAGAAGCAGATAAAACCTATAAAGCTCAAGGGGATAAAACCAAAAGATATGGACGAAGATGAATGGAGCGAAATGGATGAATTGGCACTTTCTACCATTATGCTGACTTTGGCAGAAAGCGTTTACTTCAATGTAGCAAACGAGATGTCGGCTTATCAAGCATGGTTAAAGCTGAGTGATCTTTATGAGAAGCAGAGTGCAGCTTCACAGGTATACTGGCTTAAGAAGCTTGTTGACTTGAAGATGAAAGAAGGGACACCTATGTCCAATCATCTAAATGAATTCAACACAATCTATAGTCAGTTGTCAGCTCAAGGTGTCAAGTTTGATGAACCTGTTAGAGCTATGTTCCTGTTGATCACATTGCCGGAAAGTTGGGACACTTTTCGCACAGCTTTGAGTAATTCTGCACCTCCAGATGGTTTGAACATAGCAGGTGTAGAAGGAAGTCTGCTTACTGAAGAAACCAATAGAAAGACAATGGACAAAGGCAAAGGAACAGCCTTAGTTGTCAGGGGAAGGACCAAAGAAAAGTACAAAGGTGGAAAGAGGAATCAGTCTCGTAGCAAGTCCCGCAGTGCTAAAGGCAAGAGTGACATAGAATGCTACCATTGTGGCAAGAAGGGTCACATGAAAAGAGACTGCAGAGAATGGAAAGCAGAAAAAGGCAAAGAGAAAACTGAAGACCATGGTGAGAAGAACAAGTCCTCAATGAAGATTCAAGAAATAAATGTGACAAACACTGTTGCAGAGGATGACAGTCTAGTGTCAGGAGACATCTACTTCTTGAAAAATACAATGGACTCAGCTCTTCTTACAGCATTTGATGGAAATGCATTGAGTGACTGGATTATAGACTCAGAGGCATCACTTCATGTGTCTCCAAACAAGGAGTGGTTTACCTCTTATGTGACCACTAAAGATCATGTTCGGCTAGGCAATGGGCAGACATGTGAGATCTTAGGTGTTGGAGATGTTCAATTGAAGTTTCAGAATGGCTCTTCTTTCACGCTAAAGAATGTGAGACATGTTCCCGCAATTACAAAGAGCTTGATCAACACAGGTTTACTTGATGATGCTGGCTACGTCACCACTTTTGGACAGAACATGTGGAAGATATCCAAGGGTTCTATGACAGTAGCACATGGAGTAAAGTCTGGAGGACTTTACATGATTTATGTATCAAATGTCTCTAAAAATGTAATCAATGTAACCGAGCAACCGAACGTTTCTTTGTGGCATTGCCGGTTAGGACATATGTCCAAGAAGGGAATGGAAATCTTGTCTCGTTCTGGTTATTTGCCTGGCTTTTCATTTAATGATTTTGAATTCTGTGAACATTGTCTGTATGGTAAGCAAACACAGCACCCACATAAGCATAGAAGCAGTAGAAGAGATACACAGTTGGCACTTGTTCATAGTGATTTGTGTGGACCTATGCCTAACCTATCTCTAGGGGGAGCTTCTTACTTTATGACATTTATAGATGATTACTCGAGGAAAGTATAGGTTTACTTTCTCAAGCACAAGGATGAAGCGTTTAGTGTTTTCAAAACGTTTGTGACACTTGTGGAGAATCAGAGTGGCAAGAAGCTTAAATGCTTACGCACTGACAATGGTGGAGAGTATGTTTCAAAGG